>NW_020312103.1:0-348970 GCF_002999335.1 Cyclospora cayetanensis | reverse complement strand
GGGCGGGAGGCGGGGGGGGGGGGGGGGGGGGGGGGGGGGGGGGGGGGGGGGGGGGGGGAGGGAGGGGGGGGGGGGGGGGGGGGGGGGGGGGGGGTGGGGGGGGGGGGGGGGGGGGGGGGGGGGGGGGGGGGGGGGGGGGGGGGGGGGGGGGGGGGGTGGGGGGGGGGGGTGGGGGGGGGGGGGGGGGGGGGGGGGGGGGGGGGAAGGAAAGTTGGGGAATCGGCAGGAAATGGATGGATTTTTCTAAACAAAGGGTTACTCCTAAGAGTATATGTATATATATTTGTATATATGTATATATTTGTGTGTGTATATATAGATATATATAGATTTTTGTGTGTACATACGTATGTATATTTTTGTGTATACATCTGCATATTTTTGTGAAAATATGCATATTTATATATACACATATATTGGCTGTTATGTGTGCAGCGCGCATCCCAAGGGTGTTTGCGCGAGGGAGTCGCAGCTTCAGCGGCTCCAGGCTTTTTTTAGCCAGGAAGATCCTGCCCTTCAGGAGGAAGTGACGGCAGCAGCACGCGAGTTGCAGTCTGTGGAGGGAGCGGCTCACCTCGCTGGCTCCTCGAAATTGCAGTTTTTGGACAAGCTCATGTGTCATTTGCACTTCTTGAACTGTAAATACGTCCCAGCGTATGAGGTGAGGGAGAGAGAATGGAGGGGGGGAAGAAGAGGGAATTACGATGGGGAGGGGTATTTCATGGCGTTTTTTGTACGTGTTGTTGTTTTTTTGCTGGTATCTTGAGTTTCGATCATGGATATGCAGTCTCATGAAGGGGATTGCGTCATGGGGATGGTGTGTGCCCTCGGGCGCTGGGGTGTCTGTACAGCGCGACTACATGGCGCACAAGAATGACGCGGCGACGTACGAATTTTACAAGCGACACGAGGAAGCTGTTTTGTCGGCTTTGGCGGGAGGTCGGAAGCCTCCACGACGACCAAAGAGGAGCGAGTTGATTGGCCTTTCAGAATACAGAGCGTTGTTGGAACGGGGTATGCCGCGACGTGATTTGACAACTGCACGAGATGATTCTTTTTTGAGGGAGGGTCTCTTTGCCGCGGAGCCTGTAATGCCGACGAAGGAAAGTTGCAATCCTGAACTGCAAGAGAGGAAGCGTGGGCATGGCGAGGATGCCTGCGCCTTGGAGGCGGAGGAGGAAGGGCAGGCAGAGAAGAGCGTGACAGAAGATGGCAAAGAGGAAGACGACGAGGAGGCAATGTCTGTGAGGGCTCCCGAGGAACTGCCTACTAGAAGCAAGGCGGAACGGCGATTGCGACGGCACTTGATCGTAGATGAGGAGGACGATGACTTGGTGATGCAGACGGAGCCGTCCACAGCAGCAGCGGGAGGAGAGGCAGCAGTTGGAGAAACAGCGGCTGCTGCATCTTCTGAAGAAGATAGAAAGGGGTCTTTTGCATCGCTTGCCTCGTCGGAGGCAGGGGGAACGGCCGCTGCAGCCACAGTTGCAGCAGCAGCAGCTGTCGCTGCTGCAACAGGTGCAGGGGGCTTACCCAACGCGGCATCCTCCTGTCAACAGTCTTCAGAGGCGAAGCGTGAGGGGGAAGATCGAAGCAACCTCCCCACGGCTTGCTGCACGGGCAGTCCAGCGAGTCACAAAGACCTCGTCGAGACGGGAGAAATCCTCTACGTGCAGCCTGTAAAGACTGAAGAGGAAACTCCTCCGACGGAGGCTGGACTGGATCTCGCAGGTGCAGCAGCGAATTTCTCGCGGGAGGAAGCAAAGCAGCAAGCCTCTTCGCCATCGAGTGAAGCGGGGAGCGATGCTAGGAGCAACGGCAACCCAAGCAAGCAAGCCGCAGCTAAGATGGACGCAGCCAACACGCCGAGGATTCAAAGACTCCTCATCTTCACGCAGTTTCAGCTCGTGTTAGATGAATTGGAGGCATACTGCAAATTTCGGGGATGGCGATATCTCAGGTGAGGAAGAGATTGTAGAGACCACGTTCTTTCGCTTTTTTTTTTGAAAAAAAGTGAAGAGAGAGGCTGACGAGAGAAAGAGAAAGAGAGAAAGAAATTAGGACGGATGTTCGCTTGGAGGGTCGCGTGAAAAGCGGTAGCTGCAGGAGTTGGTGGTGTTTGTGTATTTGTGTGTGTCAATATTGTGTGGGGGGTGTCTGTGTGTATTATTCGCGGCATGCGCATTTGCCGCGTTGAGGAACTGTGGAGAGGCATTTTCGGAGGGAGGGGCGGGGTGTATGGACAGCAGCAGAAGGGTGCGTGGTGGCGTGCTGTTGCCTTCTTTCAGGCTGGATGGCTCGACGAATAAGTTTGTGCGGGAGCTGGACATAAGGGATTTTAACAATGATAACACGTGTTATTTTGTATATTTGATTTCCACAAGGGCTGGTGGTCTCGGGATTAATCTGACGGCAGCAAATCACGTCGTGATCTACGATCACGACTGGAATCCATTCATCGACCTTCAAGCTGTTGACAGGTGCGTCTTTTCTGGCTTAATTTTCATTAATGTGCGGGGTGTGTGGCTTCTGTGTCTGTTTCTGATGTAGAAGATCTTGCCTCTCGCTTCTGAATATGTCTCGCTTTCCGCTCTTTGAAATTTCGTCGTGCATGCGCGCGGGAGGGGGAATATGTGTAGGTAGATGCAGGAGTCTATGTCTGTAATTTTGAACGCAAGTGTATATGTATGTGTACGTGTATATTTATATTTCTATATATTTATATATATTTATTTATATTTATATTTATGTGTGAATGTATGTATGTCGCCTCAGGGCACATCGTATCGGGCAGCAGCGCGAGGTTCACGTATGGTCGCTAGTGAGTGAATGGACGGTTGAAGAACGCATGGCGTTTCGGAGGGAGCAGAAACTGCGCTTGGATAAATTGTTAGTGCAGCAACAAATTGAGGCTGAGGCTGAGGCTCTTGACGGGGAGGATGGCGAAGACATCAAGGAGCATCGTTCGGAGAAGATTTCGACGGATGAAGTGCGGAAGTTGATGCTTCATGGCAAGAAGGCCATCGTGGTGAGCGTCGTCTCTTTGCCGAGTTCATCTTGCCATTGTGTGCCGCGTCGTGGGGGTGTGCTCTTCTCAGAGTGTCTTGGAAATCCTCTCTCGTTTTTCTGCGGGAAGGAGAAGGGGAAAGAAGAGGGACGGGAGGGGAAAGAAGGGCTCATTAGAGCGCGCCAACGGGGTGTCGCGCGTGTCAGCCTTCCGATGTTTGTCTTTCTTCCTTCCCTTCGTCCTGTTTCCTTCTTCTACAGACGTAGGAGAGGCGTTATTTTCTGCGTGTGTGTGGATGTGTATATGGGTGCATATGTGTATATGGGTGCATATGTGTATATGTATATGTGTATATGTGTGTATGTATGCGTGTCTGTATGTGGATGTGGATTTTGTGTGTTTATATGTATGTTTATGTGTATGTGTACGTGTGGGCTGCCTGGCTGTCTGCAGCAAGTGGCATCTACAGGCACTGAAGACATCTCGAGTCGAGCGCTGGAGGATCTTGTGATGCGTCCAAGGCAGCCGTTGCCTGTGCTGGGCGAAGATGAGGAGCCGCTGGTTGCTGGCGTTTCTGCGGCTTTTGAGGAGGACGTCGACGAGAAGAATCTCGTGGATATCACGGAAGTGATGGACGAAGAAGCAGAAGAGCGACAGAATCAGCAGCAGTTGGTGGAGGATGCAGAGGATGCTGCTGGAGGCGCCGACGGTCCATTCGAAGGTTCAGGAGGGAAGTGCATGACAGAAGGAGAGGATGCGAAGCAGAGCGGCAGCAGCTCTCCTTGCATTGCAGAAGACGAGAATTCGGGAGACACTTGCTCCGAGGCAGCAGCCTCCTCTGCTCCTTCTGCGAAAGGCAGCCTCGAGGCGGAGCTGCACAGCGCTGGCGTTCTTTGGCGATCGGGCAGAGAGCGCAAGAAGCCAGTTGCGCTGTATGTTCCTCAGGAGTTCACGCAGCGGTAGGCAATTGCATGCGTGCGTGTGTGGGTTCTCTAGTTTGCGCGAGCCTGTGCTTCCGTGGCTGCTGCTGCCTCCTCGTCTTCGAAAACGGCCTCTTGCCGACGAGCGAGAGGCTGCGACTCGGCAATTTCGCTTTTGCCTGTCGGTTAGACTGTGCGCGCGGCGTGCCTGTGTGGGGAAGGCAGTGGACTTGTGTGTCTGTGTTTATGTGGTTTCAAGTTCAGTTGCTTGTGCTGCGTGTTGGTGGAAGGAGGGGGGGGGAATAAGGGGGTTAAGGAGTCTTGTCTAGCGTCGCGGAGACGTCGGGGGGGGGGAGACGGGGACGCTAGAAAGTTGTCGATTTTTTTTCGAGAAGGCAGTCGAATAAACTTATTTCAGGGAAGGGGAAAAGGAGGCGGTGGGAGCTTTTGCGCCATGTGTGTCTGTGGCTGTTGTGTGCATTGTGCGAGTTGGTGCGTCAGTGTTTTGGATGTGGAGTGCGGTGGAGGCGAGCTTTCTGTGCGTTTGCTCGTGCGTTTTGTGTTTGGTTGGCGTGCGCCTTCAGGGAGGAGCGGCGAAAGCTGCGACACGAGACGCGGTGTTTCGTCTGTGGGAACGGAAAGGATCACGTGCAGACGTCGGTTGATCGCGAAGGCAATCCAGTGGAAGTTGCGTACGGCGATTTGGTGTGCTGCAGCGGGTGCCCAAAGGCATATCACCGATGTTGCGAAGGTTTGGCAAAGGACGTGAAGAAGAGTTGGCGATGCCGATGGCACGAGTGTTGTTTGTGCTTTCGGAAGACTTCGCAGTGCGGCAACATGCTGATCCACTGCGCTCGCTGCCCGACGTCGTTCTGCTACGACTGTTTTCCCCCCGACTACTGCCGGTACAACGTGGGCGAAGACTACTACATGCAGCTGCGGCAGCGCGGCATGATGGTGACTCCGCAGAACTGGATCCTGCTGCTTTGCTCCAAGTGCAAGGCTGTGGAGGAGCAGCAGACGAGGCGTCGCCTGACGAAGGAGGAGAAAGACCACGAGAAGCTGATGCAGCAGGAGCTGCGTCAGCAGCAGCGGCAGCTGCACCAGGATGGCGCGCGACTGCGTTTGGAGCGCGACGAAGTCAAGCTGCTGCAGCGGCAGAGGGCGGAGGAGGAGCGCCGCTGGTTCGACCACAAGCAGGCGATCGACAGACTCGACGAGGCTGCGGAGATCGCTCTGCGGCAGGCGTACCAGCGGCTTTTTCCTGCAGTCTTTCTTGCGGAGATCGAGAAGAGGACGGCAGCGGCGAAGGCGGCGCAGCGAGCCTCTCGCGAGGCGGCAGTTGCGGAGGCGATGAGCGCAGTCGCTGCAGCTGGCGCAAGCACAGGAGCGGAGAGCCAGGCAGCTCTGGCGACGGCAGCCGCTGCGGCTATCAAGAAGGCTTCAAAGAAGCCTACGAATCAGCTGGCGAACATGAAGCTCCCTTCGCAGAGTCTCGGCGTCTGCGACAACTGCCGCTTCCCCTGCCACGGCGTGAAAGACTACCCTGGCTCCTGCTGCTTTCCAGACGAAGTCATTCAGAAGTTCGTGGCGCGCTCTAGACCTCTCTCGCAGTCTGGCGCAGACGCGGTGGGCGTGGGAGCCGGAGGCAGCAGCTGCAACAGCAGCGGCAGCGGCGCGCACAACGACGCGAGCAACGACGCAAACACCAAGAGTGGGGAGTGTCTGCAGGAAGGGCTCATGGAAATCGACGTGACGGCTTCCGGAGAAACGGGCGGAAGGGGGGTGGCTTGTGGGGGAAAGCAGGCGGCTGAGGCGGCTGCGGCTTCTCTGAATGCTCCTTCGAGCGCCTTGCATGCGCTCGCCAGTTCTGCTGCTCTCCTGCAAAGCCCATTCGGCAGCGAGCACCTCCTGGGAGCAGCAGCGGGGGGGCCTAACGACCAGAAAGTGAAGTACATGCAGCGGCAAGTCTGCGCTGCCTGCCATGAGTGGCGCATTGGGAAACGCTCCCACACGCGGAAACACTGCCTCTCCCTCACGCCAGAGCAGCTGCAGGAGGTGAGCAGAGAAAGGAGAGCCTTTCGCAGAATTCACAGAAAAAGAAACGCCCTCTAGAGGTCTCGTCAGGTGCATGCACGGCTGTAGAGGGAGGGCGGCACGTAGATGTAGACAGCTGCTAGTTCGCGGATTTTTCGGCGTCTGTGCTTCCTCCCCGCCCTCCTTCCTCCTCCCAGTTCCGGAAGACTAGTGCTCTCCGTGTATTCTGCTCTTTCTCGCTAGGCGCCCTCCGGCAGGCTGGCAACGGGGGGGAGTCGAGTTGCATGCTCCCACGCTTCTGCACAGCGCTAGATCGTGCGTAGGAGGTGACGCTTCGTAGAAACGCGCTAGATCGTGCATAGGAGGTGGCGCTTTTTAGAAACGCGCTAGATCGTGCGTAGGAGGTGACGCTTCGTAGAAACGCTGGCCATGCATCTTTTTCTTCCTCTCGGTGCTGCGCTGCTCTTCAGTATGACGACAGGAGAGCTAAGATGCGCCTTGTCGCCGAGTTGCTCCTGGCGAAAGACCCCATTCCAGATTCGCACTCCGGAGCTTACGCTTCAGCCTCCCCCCAGAGGCTCAAAGCCTTCTTTCAGCAGTACCAGGAGTCGGTGCGTTTTATAACTTAGCGTGCAACTTGGTGCAGCCTAACCTAATTTCCTTTGCCAAACGTCAAACTACGTCTCCCTCCATATATGTATATAGATATGTATATCTGGATATGTATATATAGAAATATATACATGTATATATATGTACATATACATGGAGGAGCACCTATAAAAGTAGAGAGGCTGCTCAGTCTTTAAAGGCCTTAAAAACTGTGGAGGAGCACTTAGCATGTTGTAGGAGGAAATGCGCAGACTTGACATCCTGAAAGGCTTTTTCTTGGGGTATATGTGTGTGCATGCGGTATATATATTTGTATTTATATATATTTTATATATATTTATATTTATATATTTATCTGCATGCAGGCGGACAAGATATTGGAGGAGTGCATGGTGGCTGCAGGGCTTCAGCACGCCGTTGCTTCTCGCTTTGCCTCGGGCAGAAAGGGAGTCTTAGGATCCTCTCCTGCAACGCAGGGTGGAAGTGCTGCTACAGCTCCAGGAGCTCAGCATGCTGCGTTGTCTTCGCTCAGTGCTGTCTCTTCGAATAAAGATCGCATCTCGATGATTTTGAATCGGAGCAAGGAGCTGCTGCTGCTCAAGCGGCAGACGGAAATGCAGGTCCTTGCGACGCTGTCGGCTGCGAACGGGAGGGGGTCTGCGTCTTCAACTGTGGCGGCGAGTTTGCCGAGCGAGAAGCAGCTGCTTCTCAGCGGCTCTGGCGAGGCGGAGCGATCTCACATGACACCTTCTTCAGATACGACCAGCGAAGTGGAGGTGCTCGGCGGAGGGGGAGGCACACGGGGATCTCCGCTGGCAGGAGTTGCATCTTCTGGAGGGGGGAATTTAACGAATTGCGTGATGAGCGGCAGTAGCAGTCTCCCGGGAGGGGCGACCCCTACTACTGCTGCTTCTGCAGCAGCAGCTGCTGCTGCTGTGGGTGCTTCTGGCAAGCGGCACAGCCTCGAAGGGTCCAGCAGTGTGGCGGCTAGCCGCGCAGCTGGCGCTGCGGGAGCGCTTTCGGTGATGACAACGAAGCGGCAACGAAAGGCTGCGCCTTCTCCCAAGACAGCAGACGCAGTGGTCGGTGGAACCGCGGGTGTAAGCGGTGCAGAAACGGGGTATTTGGCATCTGCAAGTGGGCATCTGGCCGCTTCTGCAACGGCGGCGGCGATTAAGCAAAAGTCTATCATCGATTTTTTTACTTCGAGGAACAGAGCAGCCGCGTCGGGAGCCAGCGGCGCGAAGCAGCCGATGTTTTTGACAGCCTTTTCTGCGGGGAAGGGATCTCCTCGACCTGGAGGGGGGGGGGGAGCTCCTGCATGCACAGGGTTCACACCGTGGAGCGCCAAACAGCCTTCAGATACGGAGAGTGACTGATTGCACACAGCCTTTTCTCTGGTTTGTCCTTGCGCGAGGAGGACTGAGAAAGAAGCGCAAGCGCATTGTTCAGTTCTCCCTTCATGCAGGGCGTGCTCTCTCCGTGTCTGCTCTGCCCTGTCTGTCTCTTCCTTCCTCTCTCTGAGGAGGAGGAGCAGCAGTCAGTGCTGCACCGTGTCAGTTACCACAGGCCCTATGTGCCTGGCTGTTAAAACCTACGTATCATGAGCGCTACAAGTTTCGGCGTGTTTATGCGCGCATTGTGCTGATACTGGTCGCCGAAGGAAGGGACTTGTGCTGCACCTGTCCATGTGTGTTTTCCGGGAAGAGGATGCAAGAGAGTTGTTAGGTGCTCGCTGCTCGCTTGCTGCTGCCCACACACGCCTCGTTTCGAGAGGCTGCTACTGCCTCTCCAGGCAACGCGGTAATAATCACTCGATGATGGCTGAGCTGGCCTGCGTAAGAAGGACTACTTTTCTTGCGTGTTTCTGGAGGCTGTCATCTGAAGGGAACGAGTCTCTTGTGAGGCTAGTCGGGTTTCAAAATAGGCAGGCAGGCAGGCAGACCGCCCCTTCCTTCCTTCCTCCCCCCCGCAGCTGTGCGCAGATAGAGATAGCGGCGGCAGGAGCATGGGCTGGTGTTTGCATTAGCGTTGTGCTTTTGCTTAGCCTTTCTTGTGCTGGGAAGCGTTGGAAGAAGTGCTAGCACTGCCCGAGTAGTCTCTGGGCAGCAGTCAACCTTAGCCAGTGGGCTGAAAAGCACGCATTCACATTTTCCACTGGTAGGCTAGTGGAAGAACATGAGCAGGGTCTGGCAGTGACAAGATTTCTGCAGCGGCAGTTAGGTTTCGATTTTCTCAGCGCGGCACCGTGGCTTGGTGGGAACGGACGGGGGAAGCACTACTTGACTACGCTCTGCTGCGTCATGTTGAGCAGCTTGATTTAAGATCCTGTCGAATAGTAGACTGTATTCTTGTCGACCACGACAGAGCCTGAAAGAAGGAAGGACGAAAGGGCGACGTCCGGCCTACGCTAGCTGCTAGTGGGTTGTAGGAGTGTGTACGTCTTCTCCTACTTCGTATGTACACCTGGCTGCTCTGCTTTCTCCCACGTCTTATTTGTAGCGCAGGGTATGCCTTGAGTGCCGGTTGTGTAGGCAGGAACGGCCATGTGTAGTCAGTCTCCGGGCCCTCTCCCCGCAGCAGCAGTTCAAGTTGGTACGAATTTTGCAGTCGTTGAAACAAGGCTTGTTCCCGGGCTCTATGGAATGGAGGATATTGACGAGTTTCTGGTGTGGGTTTGTGGTGCCCCCGTGGGCAGCGTAGGGGCAAGACGCACTCTGCTTACATCGACCGCGATTCGGCGCAGTCAGCCTCTGAGGAACTCGAGCGCGGTGCGCAGACACCCGAGAAGCTCATCCTTGAGTCACGTTTGGGGTATTTAGAGCCCATGTGCCGTGACACAGGGTGCGCTGGAAGAAGGTTTTCCTCTCCGGAGAGCGCTGTAGATGATGCTATTTTTCCCTTGATCCTGTAGGCCCTAGCGGCACCACTGGAAACACTTGACTTCGATATATGCATACATACAGGTAGCCGTTGCAACCTTTGAAACTCGCATCGTCTAACGCCCCTCAACCAGTGTACCAGCACGTGTGTGCAAGTTCTGCACGACTAACGGCTGGCTCGAAGGCTACTTGCGATCATGGCGGACAGCGAGCTCTCTTGAGGGAGGAGTGAATTCTGAAAAGTCGCACTGCTGGAGAGACAGAAGGAGCACTCTGTGGGCCCTCCAGCTTGCACAGCTTGACTTGCTGGCAGGCTTGTTGTTGGATTCCCTGTTTTGCATCACCTACCTTACACGTTTGAGGGACGCCGCAAGAGTAACTACGGAGAACGATTTAAGCATGATTTTCCTGTGGGCTTCTCAGCCCCTGCTGGAGGCGTATGAATTTTACTGCGAAGTATTTTCAATTCTTGTTGGAAACTTGCAGACCCCTTGGGAGAACGGCGTCTTCAACTGTCACGGCAAAGGCACTCGGCGCAAGGGTGATGGAGTGGAAAGGATGGCGTGCAGACTGATGGTGCTTGGCTGAGCAAGTAGCTTTCCAGGGATCCGACTAGTTGCTCTGCTCAGAAAGATCTTTTTGAAAGCCTACTCGTTGTGCGATAGCCCAGCCATGATTATTTGCTCCCAGCTTGCCACTCATTTTGCATTATTGCCATTAGCAACAGCACTCTTCTGAGCAGTGACCGCATATGCTCTATTGCACACGTGTCGGCAGAGCTTGCATCGATGCTTTTCCCGAAACACAACGCTCGATCTGAAAGCGTTAATTTGATTCTCCCCAAATCCTGTTGTTTGGTCCATCTAGACGCAGCGTTCACACTTTTGGTTCATTATGTTCTTTTAACATGACGTAAAAGAATATACCATATGGGAGTGCATCCGTTACAAAAGGATACATTTTAACAGTCATTTTCCAAAGGCTCAAAGTGTGAACCTCGATTTCGATATATGAATCAGCCGACACGCCGGAGGGCATACAATGAAACAGTTGTAATCCTCAGCGGCTGTTTGGCCAGCAACCCAGCTTTTTTATTTATCAATCTAGCAGTGCTTTACATGCTTCAACAGCAGAATTGTCAGCACGGTGTCGGCGGAAGGCTAGCAAGTTGTGGCAAGCTATACACATTACTTAAATTTGGCGAAACGGAAACCAGCTCAATTCGATTTCCTGAGTGGTAGCATGCATGTTACAACTCTACAGCATGCCCTATACGCAATCGAAAAGTGGTGCTGCCTGTACCCTACAGGCCCTTACGTGACTCATCCGAGAAGCAAACGACGATTCCATCTACCACAGGTTATAGAATTGGAAAAAAGCTGCTATGATATAGGTCGAGGAGACTAAGAATTCGATGAGGCGACGAATGCAACCACTCTTGCCAGTTCAATTCGGGACTGCTTTTCAAGCCTAGGTAGCGATGAGAAATTTTCGCTCACTGACTTATTGTATCGTCAGTGCAAATCTGCTTCCAGCCCTAATGATCAGTATTAGGAACGAATCTTTCCTTAGTTGTATATGCCATCTCCACTTAGTGCTTCAATCTTGCTTAAACACGCACTCAGGGAGTGTAAATCTAGGGTTGAGCCCTGTGACAAAAAATGTGTAGTACGAAGCTGTAGAAACCAATATTCTGCAAATTAGTAAAACTCAAGTGCATTCTTGTGTAGAATATATGCTAGATTTAGGCATTGTGCGGACAGTATTTTCGCTGGTGCAAGAAGTTCGTAATTCGCCTACGTGCACACAAACGAATTCATGGAATAGAAAGGTGTGCTCTAGACTAGAAGTTCCACGGCTAAGTAGCAGGAAGTCTTTATCCAGTTTGCTGGCTCGAGTGGCACTTCAGAGAGCGTACAAAACTGTAGCAGAAGGATGCACCGTGCACTAGACGCCATAACCTGTATTCCCTACTGACTCGCGCCCCAGTTGCCGGTGCCTAGAATGATACAGCACTGCATGCAACCACTCAGCATTCATCAGCCCTTTGTATGTGTGGAACTTAGCCACACGTAAGTGGAAAGAGCTGCCTTTCAATGCATAGATGCCCACAGTTGTCCCCTGTTCTTTGCAAGCTAATCTGCTCTGGGACCCCTCTGCAACCAAACCGGTGCGATACCAACTTCGCCTGGGGGCCCCTTTGTGATCACAATAAGATGATCAGATAGCCAACAAGTGATCATTGGCTTTTCAAACGCTGAACATTCTGTGGCACATTTTCCAAGGGTGCAAACAGGTGACCTGGTCAATTCACTCCTGCTGAGCCTCGGAACATCCTCCAAAGCTTGCACTCAATTACCCCTTTGATTTACTCTTATTCGTAAAAACCAATTTAATAAACGTGGTGCTTTCAGGCTAGTGCAGATGGTACATGGCCGCGCCATCAGCGGGCCACAGGGCTACCGTTGCCAGTAAGCAATTCATAGAGGCTGCAGCTACAATGCCGCGCAGAAAAAGGGAACTCTCCGCGTCTTTTGTCCCAAATGCTATTCTGCCGTAAAGAAGCAGTGGACTTTTAAGAGGCTTCCTCGGCGCCGTAGGAGTGCCTGTCGCGTTTCAACGCTGGCGGGCTACTGGCAACCGGTGAGGGTCCACAGCACAGCAACACTTTGGTATGCGCCAAACGCAATCCTCCTATGCTTGAAGGGCTGAATATATTAGATCAGCAGCTTCGGGTCTTTGAGGCCAAACAATATTCCAAGTATTTACCGGGGACTTTGCCAGTACTCCACAGGAACTTACATAGGCTTTAGTATACGTCGTAGTCATTACGAGCAATAACACGTACATGTTCAGGGGAATGCATCGAAAAGCACAAGCGAAAAGGGTTATGGTGGTGCTTTCACCGTAGGTGGTGCTCTGTATCCCCTACTGGCGAGAATTTTTCGAGCAGTGACTCCGTACATGTAGCCATCAATATGATGTACCCACCGAGACACAGCAAACGGAGAGACCCCTGGACGGCCACGTACGTCAACTGGGTAGAAACCTGCAGCTGGGCCTGTACGGCTTTCAGAAATAAAAAGTACCTCTTTTTACCAAAGCCTTCCCTGACATTCCGTTTACGCGTTGACCATCAGTGCGGGTCATCTCCGTTTAGGGTGCAGGCAAGAACTCTCAGGCCTAGTCGCTTTATGAATGAGGCACGCCAGCAGAAGCTACTACTGCTGAAAAGGGGAGAAGAACTCAATCACCACTCAATCAAACTTAAGAGCATGGCTGCACAGGCAAGACACACTGTCTTTATGCAATATATATACGTCAAGGTGGAAACAATTATCATGTTTGCTTTAACTACCGACTATCTTGAAGCTAATAGACTAGAATGTATATCGGCTACTGTGCATACTGCAAAAAGTCCTCGCTGCAGACAGACTACAAAACACTCAAAATACTTAGCCCCTAAAGTTGAATATCTTTTGTTACCCTGAGAATGGATTCCGTGAACCTACAGATTTTGCACTGACATTGTTCCGTAAATAGTAGATACTGGCATGAGACGGTAGCAGCATGGGGCACGGCCGGCACTCCGTTTGATGTGTATAACCATTGTTCATAAACATGCAGCCAGGTAGCAAAAAGCCAGCATGCTCTAGACCCGATCCACCCTCATTGCCAAGCGATCAGAGCTTGCCCCTAGATGAACAGGTTGGCAGCGAGCATCTGAACAAAGTGTGTGCAGCAACATCGCCACTTGCCGTAAACTTCAGCCAGTTGCAGTCATTCTAACACACATAGACGCGACGTCAGGTGCACATTCCCTCAGCCACACTGTCCATTTGCCATCTTGGTGCGTCCCATATATATCTACCATAGAGGATGGCAAGCACCATCGAGGTACATACCTGCCTTACCCATGTGTATTTCCCCTCATTTCTTTCATGAATTATCCTTTCCCGTTCTCGGTCGCTTGCAATGCTGTTTGGTTGTAAAATGCATAGGCCTCAGAAGATATTCATGTTGAGCTAGGAACGTGCGCTAAGGATGAAGTGGCTGCTCCGCCCCACAGAAAAACTACGCAGGATCTTACAGAGGAATTCAAAGATCTGAATGTGAGGCAATGAAGCCGTAAGGAGCGTCGAGAAAGGCTTCTCCTTCAAGTCATGTAACAGTATGGAATGGTCAAACTTCGTGACACTTCACATGGGCCAAGGCTGTAGGCTACTGAGCGGCATCACAGCGATGCTCATGACTCTGCACCATCAAATTTGCTATGCGACGACATAGTAGCCGTGAACTCAGCCACTATTATGGTGCCAATGCTGTTTTCAGTGGGCTAAAGTTGATGAGTTTAATTCATTCAAAGCAAAGTTAGAAGAAGAGGCACGTGAAGAAGACCGACTTCGGAAGCAGAAGCAGCTTCGAGATGCCCTCGAAGACCAACTTCGCGAACAAAAGTAGGATCAAAACACACTTAGCACCCCAAATGTAGCGCGTCGCTCGTATTACAGGCCTCTGGGGGGCTTACAGCTCCTCTGATAAGCTTTTGGAGAACATAGTCCACAGAAGTGCATCCGGAACGGAAGCAGAGTTATCAACTGATCATCTTGCGACTAACTGAAGGCTGGCCAAAGAACTACAAAAGCGAGAGATCCTCGAAAGCGCAAAGGAGCTGCAGAAGGATCTAGAGTTGTGGAAGTGAGTTTGTGTCTAGTCCACGACTATCTAGGTACTGTGTGATCGTGCATTGTTAAGAAAAAATTGAGATCAGCATGAGGTGCATTTTTTGATTCAGAAAGCAGGAACGTGAGAAGGAGGAAAAAGCCTATGTAAAAATGCTCCTTCAAAAGGAGGTCCTAGATGCACAAATGCAAGAGCGGCAGAAGTTGCAGGAAGTCAGTGACCGTAAACAGCAACAATAAACAAGGCTATCCCACGCTTGACAATCCCTTAGCAAGCATGCACCGTAGCTCTGTGAGTTGCCTGAAGCCTGCAGTAGTACACAGGAACTGAAACGGTACGAAAGCTATGAAAAAAAAACGAAACGTTGAGACTGATGCTGCACAGGAAACTATAGCGGAGCAGCTGAGGGAGAGTCGTGAGGTTCTTGAGCAAGTATCCCGAGATTTAGAGCTTGAAAAACGCAGGGCACAAAAAGCAAAAGTGCAGAAAGCTCGCGCTATGCAGGAAATCCTGGAGGTCCGCACAGACACGCGTGACTCATATAATACTTTGTGCGTCGATGATGATAATCAGCGAGCTTGCTCGCTGATTATCATCATCGACGCACAAAGTATTATATGAGTCACGCTGGCGTTTTCCTTATATTCGCCAAGCATGTTAGCTATCATTTGTTCGAGACCACAGCACCATTATCCATGTTTCCTCTTGGTCCGTGTTAGTCAAGCGCTAGTTGATAGCTTTGGCTACGGGCACGCGGGTGGCAACGCTTGTAGGTGACAGCTGCAGAGCGACGTCTGGCCGAGGCTCGTGCAAAGAAGGAACAAGAGGAGGATATGCGGCTTCTAAAGCTTAGTGTCCAGCTAGAGAAGGAGGCAGCGGAAAGGGTCAAACAGGAACGCCAAACATTATTGAACCTCCACCAAAGCCGAGCAGATAGAATCGCCATGCTGACAAGTGTTGACAAGGCAAGAAGCACCATCACACGTATTCCAATATACGCACCACGGCAAAGGGGAATTCTTGTACAGCTCAAGTTTGCCGAAAGGCTGATGCTCCATTGCCAGCGAAACACACCACGGAAGGCTATCTGCTGCCGAACAACTAAAATGGTTTGCGCCACAAGGCCGCCCCTCAAATGTTGCATTTACGATAGTGCACTGCTGCAGAGGTGTTGTAACAATTTTACAGAAAGAGCTGGCGACACAGAGTGCACTAAAGAGAGATGCCGCAGACCAAGCACGGCGGCAGGCGATGGAAAAGGAGGCCATGGCCAGAAAAAAGGCGGTACTTCAATAATGCACATTGCTAAAAGGTGTCAATTTGGGAGCATTTATTCTTTTGGCGCGACAGCCTTTTTTCTGTATGTGGGCCCCATCTTCAAGGCTACTGATTCAGGAGGGTATGGTAAAGCAGCGATTTTCTGGTGCTCGTGTGAGTCCATTGATGCGCGCTGCGCTCCATGCAGGAGCAGCTGGAAGTGCATGAATTCCTGAAGCTGCAGCGAAAGGAAAAGGAGCAGCAGAAGGAGTTGGAAAGACAGGAAAGACACCAATTGCAGAAGCTGCAAGAACTTGACGCGCAGGTGGGTAGGCAGGATGTCTCGCCTGTTTGGGGTGTGCATGAGATATCCTGTCGCTGATAAGGGCATAAGGGCATGAAAAGCTGCACGGAAGTGCGCGTATGACCCTGCTTGTTAATTGTGGCTGAAAACTGTAGGAGTACAAGGCAAAGGAAGAATTGGCTCAGCGCAACAGGAGAGCACTTCTCAAGAGCCAGCAAGAACTTCTTGTGAAACAGATGGAAGAACGCAAGCTCAACAAGGATATCTTGGTATATTTAGAGAAACCTTTTTGGGGAACCAGCGATCGCGGTGTTTTCCTTCCTATTCATGATTGTTGCAGCCAAGCTTTGAAGCCACAAAAGGACTGCCTAGGATGCGGTGTACTGCTGCTTCAGCAGGGAACAGCACTGCCACATCGCCTCCTGTTGTTCAATCACCTTGTTCATGTATGATGCAGGTTAGTCAGACAGAGATGAAGCTGAATCGCCGCCTTCTTGAAGAGGTGAACGACTACTTGCTGCACAAGACACAAGCCGCCCCTGCCGTAGAGTCCGACGAAGTCTAATGCGTTTTGGCAGCTCCAAATGCTCGAAAGTCGGACTTCCGAGAGACACACAAGACAAGAAAAGAGCGCAGCGGCCACACTTGCTTCGCAGCCTCTGTGAAAAGTCATACCCTCTGGCGCCCTTGTTTTGCTGCGCGGGGTGATATTGCATCGCATACATCCCGAAAGCCCAAGTACTGCAGACTCTTCTGCCTTCCCTGGTTTGCCGCCGATAGACAAAATACAAACTGACTGGCCGCTTTCATCCCTTGCCAGTGCCATTCATTCCTGAGTGCCTCTTGACACGCGGCGGCACTGCCTTCCCAGCGAAGAAGGCCCTGGCTGTAATGCCCACACCCAAAAGGCTTTAGTAGCAGTGCAGAGTGTACTTGGATTACAGTGCTCGCCAAACTACACAAAACGCTCAGCTCTAAAGAAGGGAGTGTAGTGTCAAGTTCTGCTGCGCGGCCTTTATCAGCCGATGCCGCCAAACGTGGCTGCCAACACAGGGCTTAGCAGTGGGCGTGGGGGTACGATAGTGGTGTCATCTGTTTTCGAAGTGCTTCTGGAAAACGCCGCTCTCCTCTCACCGCCTATGAGACTACCTGCGTTCTCACTTCCACCTGCCCCCCTCCTTCTCCCTTCGCCTAGGCTTCTATTACTCTCCCTAGCAGTTGGTGCGCGTCTGTGTGCACTGAAGGCCATGCATGCACTTTAATTCTTTGCAAAGTGTTGTCAAAGCTTATGGAGGCTGTTGGGCTCTAAAGTGTGTCCCTCATGGGTGGCAAATAATCGCAAGACTAAGTTTAAGGACGCGCATTCATTTACTGGGCAGAACGTAGGGAGCAGAACGTTCTTAAACACAAAGCCTAGCCCACGAGACGATCCTGCCTCACTGGGTGTCGCCGTGTCTGGAGGTGAGGGAAGTGTACCGACTGGTCAGCATGTTCATGCGAGACAGTTTGTAGTGTCGATGGGTGT
Source organism: Cyclospora cayetanensis (assembly GCF_002999335.1). Lineage (NCBI taxonomy): Eukaryota > Apicomplexa > Conoidasida > Eucoccidiorida > Eimeriidae > Cyclospora > Cyclospora cayetanensis. The sequence continues at coordinate 331,743 of NW_020312103.1, read as the reverse complement.
TGCCAAGAGAGTCTATGAGCCCCTCCACATTAGGAGGCGGTGGAATGCGCGAGAAGTCGAGGGGCTTAATGGTCTTCTTGCGTATGGAAACCGACGCTTCTGACTCTCCGTTGAGCCGCTTGCTATCCGGAGCCTCTTCTAGAGAAGCTGCCGCGGGAGCTGGTGGGCTTGTTGGGGGGTAGAGGAAGACAGTAGGACCCTTTTCAGGATCTTGAGAAGCGACATATTCCCACACACTGGGGAGGAGAGCAGCTGTTTCTCTGGGAGAGCGCTTCAGCTCTTCCTCCTGCGGCGCGAAGATCTCCTTCACCGTTGCAGCAGCGATTTGCACTTCCAGCTTTGCACCAGCTGCACCAGACGGTGACTGAGGAGTCTCCCCTTCCACTGCCTTCGGAATGCTTCCACGCGGAGCCTCAGGGGGCGGCGGGGGAATGCCTTTGAAGGCGAGGCGCGCCTCCTCGAGAGCGCGCTCCGCCTTCGCGTCTTGAAGGGCCATTTTTTGGATGACTTTGTTCGTCGCCTCAACAGCGTCGATCAGCCTGCGCTCGTCTTGGAGAGCTCCCGCCTCTGCGGCAGCCAGGAGAACACCTGCCCGCACTTCCTTTTCGAATTGCTGTCTCTCCTCGTGGAGGTAGTTGTGCTTGGCGGCTTCTAAGTCTTCCAGCTCCTCCCTGGAGAACTGGGGGGGGGCGCCTGAAGCTCCCAGAACGACGAAGCTGCTCTTGTTCTCGGCTGTCACGGCGCGCCTTCGCTCGGCTGTATCGACGTAGAAGAAGGACTTAAACAAAGGCAGAGGGGCGTGGTTTCCCTCTTCGTCATGCAGCAATTGCGACACACTCACGAACTCCCCAGGAGCCGTTCCTGGGAGCCCAGGAATGCGGTAGATCATCGTCCTTTCGGCGGCGTTACCGTCCTCTCGTGCATGCAGTTCGAGCGTTTCGCTGACAACAGACTCGTCTTCCTCGAAGTCTAAGTCTTGCTGAGCCTTCCGCTCGTTCACAAGCGCCTGCTCGCGCGCGACTGCCGCTCGTCTCTGCCGCGCTTCCCTGCTCCTGACTGGAATGGCTTTGAGGGGATCGTCTAGCATGAGTAGCGGCAAATACGCCGAAGGCATGACACCAGGGGGAGGCAGATATGCCATGTCTGCAACCACGGTGCCTGGGAAAAGCTGGCTGCCTTGGAGAGCCGCTTCCTGCATTTGCTGCGCATGCGCATGGGCCTGCTGGAGAGCTAGCGCCGCGTCGTTAATGACGCAGCCGTCGACGCCTGCCAGCATGAATTTCGCAAGTGTGCTTTCCGCGTGGGTGCTCGTGACATCCTTGACCTTTGCCTGCGCAGCGGCTTGCGCTTTGAGGTGATTCACGCGCTTTCGCAGACGCTCGTTCCTCTCCTGGAGCTCCTTCAGACGCTTCTCCGCAGCCTCGCGGCTCTGCTGCTGCCGCCGTGTCGCCTCTTCAAGCGTCTTCTTCTGCGCAAGCTCCTGCGCCTCGAGGTTCTTCGCCGCTTGAACGACAGTGTGCTGCGCAGTATGCGCGTATCTATGCAGAACTGAGAGCTCGGGGAGCTCCCCTTTCGCGCGGCAAGACTGCAAGTAGGCATGCGCCTCGGAGAAAGCCACGTAAGCCTCATCCCACACGCCGAGGCAGTCTCGCACAAGATCGAGCCGACCGTTGGCTACCCACTCTTCGAACAAGCTCCACCGTCCGTTGAAGAGCAGCACACGCATGAGCGACGCTGCCAGCGGAGCGCAGTCCACGTGCAAAGCCTCCCTCGCTGTCCGTTCCACGTATTTCATGAACACTTCTGCATGCTGGAGGGATCTGTCGAAGATGGCATCTCGCACCGTGCCGCCTACCCACTGCCCGAGGTAGAGCTGCGCCAGCAGCAAGTTGCATGCGGCATACAGCCAGTGCTCCGTTCCCAGAACCACTTCAATGCTTTTGATCAAGGAGCCCACGTCGACAGTCCACTGAGGCGTGGTTGGGAAGTTGAACTTGCTCTGCAAGTCGAGGTAGAGCCGCTCGAAGTAGTCTTCTGCGCCAACGGGCATGTCGTCGTCCGTGAACCGTCCTTCGCAGGAGGCACACAGCCAGACACCGCTGGAACCGCGCTGGCAGTACATGCGTGGAGGCAGATCTGCAGCGGCAGCAGCAGCCGCTGCTGCTCCGGCAGGCTCAGCAGAAGGCGAGGAAGAAGTCTCCGCCTCCTCCCCCTCGCACAACGGAAAACGCTCAGTGCGCTCCTCTTCAGAGGACTCCCCTGGATACCACTCTGTGCTTCGACTCGCCATTCCATTCATGGCGAAGATCGACAGCCTCAGCTGGCTCCCCGATCCTGCCGTCTTGATGTGCGCTGCGCAGGGCTTGCTGGTGCTTTCGCTTGCATCGCTATCCGAATGCTCGCCTTGAGAGCGATCGCCGTCGCTCAGAGAAGCAGCGTCCGAAATGTCTGCACAGCCTCCCTGCGCGCCTTCGTCGCCGGCTAAGGATCCTTCGCCCTCCCCCCTGCCTCCTGCTTCGCTCTCTGCCTCGGCTTTGGAATCTTCTTCAAAGGCGCCCTCGGCGCCTTCCAGCTCGGCGCATGCGCATGCCTCTTCCCCCGCAGCCTCGCTGGATGCATACGCCGAGTTCGCTGCCTCGTCGTCGTCGCTGGACTGCATGGGCGCCTTGCCGTCATCATCGGAAGCGTGGGCAGACGTGTCCTCTCCCTCCGTTCCGTCAGGAGAAGGTTCCTCGAGCTGCGGAGCCTTCACTGCGTCTTTTTTGGAGGGCTTCATGTCACAAGCCGTGGCGTTCAAGTGGCCTTTCGGAGAGCTCTCCGGGGAGGGGGCAGGAGGCGGGAGGGTTGCTGCGCTCTCGCCTGTCGCAGAGTCTACGATCTTCAGCTTTATGGGACGGCAGGTTGGGCACAACATGCGTCTTGCCTTGTCTTCCCCAGAGATGCAGCGTGGGCACTTGCAGGAGAAGCATTTCGTCTGCTGGAGCCGCTTGCTGCGGAACGACGCGGGAGCGTAAAGCTGGTCGATATACGTCATCGCAATGACGTCGCCTGGCGCGATGTCGCGAGTTGCAAAGTACACCAGAAGGCCGTCCAAGTTGCGGTAAGTGACGTTTGGCTCGCAGGAGTGATTGACTTTGGCGGCTTTCGGGTAGATCCCCCAGCGCGCTTGCGAGGGGATGCCGTGGGCGTTTCTTTTGACCTTCGCGAAAAACGTTTTGAACGATCGCGCCAAGTCGACGCGCTTGTGTGCTCTCGCCAAAAGAATACACCACAAAGACTCTGCTTCCGTCAAGTCGAACTGGAACCCTTGGAGCGTCTCCATCGCCGCTTGTTGGCTCTCGGAGAGCTCCGTGAAAGCCGTCCACATCGACTCAGACTCGATGTCGCAGGTGAGCAGCGGCAATTCAACGAAGACTACTTGGCCCTTCTTTATGTGAGTGCTCGCGAAGAGGCCTTGACCTCCCACGCGGGTGTCTTCGCGCGTTTCTACCATGGTGTCTGCGAAGGCTGCCAGCTTGTCGCGTGACTTTCTGCACATTTCAAGGATCTCGGGGATGCACAGTTCGGCGCCAGTGGGAGCAGAAGTCTTAGGAGCCTCCTGCGGGGAGCGAGGAGGGGGGGCTTCTTCCTGCTCTCGAGGAGCTCGTGGCGTGGCGGGGTGAAACATCTCTTCACAGATTTTGCCAAAATACGCATCCACGGGAGGGACGTCCACTGGATGGAGCGCCCCCTTTTCAGCCTGCTCCTTCGACCAGACGTATGTGCCCATGGTGTAAACGACGGGCTTGTTGAGGGCGTCGTATATTGCCTTGTCCTCCTTCGTGTGAACTTCCGCGAGAGTAACCTGTCCAGGCTTGCGTCTTGGAATGCTGGCAATGTACTCTGCTGCCGCGCTGCTGCCCACGGCGTCCGCTTGGTTGGTGTGGTGGGCGCCGCTGGCAGCGCTCTCTTTGGAGTTGATAAGGGGCTCGAGGTAAATAGGCGGGGGTTTGTGCAATAACTCTCCATCGCGTCCAGTTCTGGGCGCTAGTGCTGCTGCTGCTCCATCGGAGGAAGTGAGGACGCTGCTCTGGCGGCTGAGAACATGAATGGGAGCACCGATTGGTCTGACGTGTTTGCTTCCGACGACTTCGACGTAATCCGGCGGAACCTCTGAATCCTCGCACGGTCTCTTGAGCAGTTTGCAAGACTCCCCACTGATGGCTCCCACGTTCTCACGCACGGGGCCAATGTACGCCCTCGTCACCTCCCGCACGGGAACAACCTGCGTGAAGGAAGGATGCTGCTTGCTGCCGAGGTATGAGGCTGCTTGGGAGCCGAGTTTGTGAGGGCGGGGTGTTACGAAGCGCTCGGCGGGCCGGTCCTGAGGTGTACTGGTGGGCGGCAGCGCTTCTTCCGCCTGGGCAAGGTTCTGTGGTGCAGGTTCCACTCCTAAGAGCTGCGCTGCTGTATATTCGGAGACGTGGCGGGCTGGAATGTTGAACTGCCGCAGGTTTTCGACTAGCTGTTCATACGCAATATTTCCGCTTCCGTCGGCTGGATTGGTCCATCGCTTGATGTGGTCCGGAGCAACAGCTGCAAAATTGCTGAGCCAGTTTTTCTCTTTATTCTCGTCCTCTTCGGACGCTCCGGAGACGGCGCGAGAAGCCGGGCCCTTGTCGTCTGCACCAGGGTCGGAGGCGCCAAGGACCCTGGCAACCAGCGAGCGCAGGCCAGACAGAGGCTTTCCAGTGGAATCCTCCATATTCAGGTTCGAAGTCTCCTATAATAGAGAAGAAACACCCGAATGAGCTGCAGAGAAGGCAGGGAAAAACCGAATTCTCGGGGGGCTAGGACCGTTTGCAACCGCCGCTGAAATGCGCATCGGCGGCGGCGCCGTCAGCAATGCAACAATTCGCTTTGCAGTGCCGAAAGCTCCGGTCTGGCCATAACGCAGAAACAGGCTCACGGAAGTAATCTTTCGTTGGGTGATGACCAATAAAAAGAGAAGTTGGGAAAAATCTGCCAGTCAACGTCGAAGGCAGCGAGCCTCCCTGCTAACTCACGCAGCAGCAGCTGACCGGCATCGGCTGCGATTCTTAAGCTGTGCTCAGTTTGGCGTATTTCGGAAATCCTCATGACCAAATCAGTGAGTTAGCCCTGTATAATCTGTTCTGGAAATTCGTTGAGGTCACTGAGCTTATTCCAGATCACTTCAGAATATTACATCTGCTGGTGTCGGAGGCGCTAGCAGCGGCAAGAAACCGATGCAGTCCCCTGCATACCACCTTTCGCAGTCGAATCCCCTCCAAGGTTACAGCCAGTTTTTCAAGAAAAAACGGCCGCCACCTATTTCGTTCCTATTTGAAATCATTCTCTCTTTTACCTCTTGATATTCTCTGTGCAAGCCTTAGCGCCGGCATCGCTGGCAAAACAACACACCGATTCTCAAGGTCACACGCACTCAAGAAAAAGTCCATAAAGATTTTCACCGCAAGACCGCTTATTTTACCCAGCACGTGTATCGACGCGTTGTCGTCAATCAGATCTTGCGGATATTCAGCAAAAATGAACAGTGCATTAGTACTCTTGAAGCCCTCCATGCATGAGATGAGAAAAGATTCTACCGAAAGCGTGTAGTTTGATTGGTTCCCCCGCAAAAAAGAACTTGGGTGGGGATATAGAGAGAAAAATTTACGAGTACATCCCTGCTAGCCTTCCTCTGTAACCTGTTGTAGTGTCCCGCAAATTCTCCTAAAATAATACAGTTGAGTCAAAACTAAGTTAGGCTCCTGAAAGTCCAGGGCTATTTCCACTAAACCGTGTAATTCTACCGCTGGCTGCTAAAAGCATCTGTTTATCATTGGCGGGGTTCCCTGAGCTCTTGTCTTCTTTACTTGGTGTTTAGTTGGAGAACTGATAAGTCTACACACTAATAAATAGCTGGTACAGGGGCAATGTACTAGTGAAGGATCTCTCAGCGTTGCCGTTTCACAGACTGACAAAACAGGAAGGGAGTTGTAGGAAGGAGTAATGCCGCCATGTTCGATTGGCCACAACTAGGATGCCAGAATCTTGTCCTGGGCATCCTCCGGATGCAATGCAACCCGGATTGATTCACCAGAAAAGACGCAGCCACAATGAGCATTGCATCGAGGGCCCGGATTATGATCGTGGTATGTTGCTAGGTCACACTCACAAGGGCTAAGCCTCAGCCTACTCTATTATCTCCGCTATTGCAACCCTCGAACGTTCTCTGCCAAAGAGCCAGGAGTGTACTTGAAGTAGGTTGTATTTCAAGATTAATTTCGTCACCCAGAAAAAATGTAAAAAGGCATGCAAGCTAGGGTGATGGAACAGACAAGAAGGCACTATTTAGGATAATATTGCAGATCTGAAGCGACTCGCACTTCCTTTCTGCTTTCCGACGCACGCAGAGTGTCAGTGGCTACAACGCTCCAAGGAAAGCTGTGCAATCCGTGAGGCCATAAAACTGTCCACTAATTCATCTTGGTGAAGCCTAGTGGCTAAGTCTTGAGCTGTTGAACGAAGAGACCGTCGAAAAACATTCTCGACGCAAGCAGAGACGCCGAAGCATCTCGCTGTGACAAGTTGGCACCTCCGTCCATTTGCATGAGATGCCCCTTGCTCTGCACCCACAAACTTCAACTCCAAAGGGTTCACCTGAGAGCTTCTTCAGGCCGTGTCTATATGCTTCAACCCGGCGGAACACTACGTTTGACTCCGTCCACATTTCGAAGGACGCTTTACCCACAAAGTGCCCTGTTGAAACCTGTAATCCTGCCAGGGCTCGCCCTACAGACAAAGAGCTTTCTAGTGTAGCGAAACAGATCAAACAGCCAGAAGGCACCCTCCTCATCGGCCGGCTAACTGAATTATCTAGACGCGCACACAGCCATCTTCGTCAGTAGAAAACCTCAGTGCTGCACAATACAGTCCAACCCTCGGGTGTCCGGATGCTCGTCGGCCTCCGACTAAGACATTATGTGCAGTCCAAGCCCCGGCGCTTAGAAAAAAACCCAGAGGCGCTGAGACCGTTGCAGCGTCTTAGGGTTATGTCAAGCTCAAAACTAAGGCAGTTCAGCTCGCAAAGGAATCCGACAGTCGGGAAAATCGTCTGAGCTCGTGACCAAGGAGTTGCGGAATCCTGTTGCTCTACGATAGCCATTTTAGCGAGGCACATGATGCATATGAGGAGCAGGCCCTTGCGATGCACTGCCCTACACCCCACGCGGCGGTACATTACATGTTGAAGCCGACAACGAGAGGGGATCCCTATCACTCGTAAACTGGTGCTAGCTATAGCGTTCGGAACTGGCGTCGATTATCGTACATGATGCTTGCATTGCCGGATTCAGCAGAAAGCGAATGGCGGCTTAGAGGGAGGCTAGCAACGGGCAATGCGGGGAGCCAGACACACCACGTGCAGGCAGGGGTGGTGCTCTGCAGCCTACCCCGACAGCCCTCCGTTTTTCGTATCTCATGTTTCCCACCCCAAATACACCAGCAGGCAACATCTGTGTCACGACGCCAACAATGCATTTTCATCAAAGGTGAACCACCTAGAGGTACGCAAAAGCTCGATGCACGGGAATGTGCATTTTCTTCATCGTGAGCGCGCACGTCGTGCGTGTGGTGCAAGGCCCTCCTCTCGGGCTGCAGCCGTTACTGCGCTGTTTTCTTACAGCCCTTCCAGTTGGCTGTCAGAGAAAGCAGAGCGAACTGGTGGACGCACTCAGCAAAGACCGCATATACCACCCCGGCTGGCTGGGGTATACAATGGGAAGGAACGGGCAATTGCCACGTCCCTTCCCCTTCTGGGGGATAGATCTTCCTCAGCTCGCTCCGCATGCGTCGAACTCGAGTCGCTCATTCCGCCTCTTTTCCTATTAAGCACAAATTGCGGGCCTGCAGTCTCTTTTCACGTCACGCCTTGATGGCTCGCGAGGACAGCGTCGTAAAGTACTGCAAGATGCTGTGCGCCTTGGTTGCCACATTGTAATCCGGAAAGTAGCGCATGCGCGCCAGCTTTATGTCTCCCTGAAGCGCATCCAACAAGGCATTTGCAGAGGAAGCACAAGCTCGCCAAGCCAGCCAACGCAGAGCGCCACGACCAAACGTCGCAGACGGTGATCCGTGTGATTTTTGCGGGAATCGTCAAGACAGCGAACACCCCACTACTACCATCCACGCGACCAGCTACACGCATGTCGCAGACGCCTCTGCAGACAAGAGACGTGCCTCCCTCCTTCTATTCAAGAAGGAGCCCCTCGCTCACAACAAACCGTGCAGCACCCGCCCCTCGCAACTATCCCTCCCGCCGGAAGCAGCGGAGAGAACATCCTTCTCCCATCTCTCCGAGGACGGAGAAGAATGCGTTTTTCGCAACAGTAGGGTGCACTCCTCCCCTGTCCCCCCCACGCACTCGACGCTCCCCCTTCCCCCTCACCCACCTGAACTGCCTGGAAAAGCCGTGCATACGGGTTCTCCGGCAAATCCAAGGATTTGCCTTCTTGCACGCCAACCTCAAGGATGTTTTCCAAGCCCCTCAAGATGGCCTTGCACAGCTTGAGGCTGCCGCTGTTCGAAGGGTCACTCTGCGACACGAGCTCCAGCATGTCTGCAATGAGATGGAGGCAAGGGTTCGAACCAGTGAGGGATAGCACGCACGGCTCGTCCGGCTCGTGTGCAAAGTAGACGCGAGAGGATCCACGACCTCGTTCAACGAAGGAAGGTGCTCGTGTAGTGCAACAGACAATGACTCCCACTTGCTGCGGACTCGCCCTCGAGAGGCACGCGCACACCGCATAAGCCGCCTCAATGCGCGTGTTGTAGTCAGGATCGACTTGAAAGATCTCCAGAAGCAAGGGGAAAGCCTGAGTGTCGATGATGGCCTGTACAGACGCACGCGCGCACAGGAGCAGCAAGCGACGGCAGTGCACAAGCCAAGCCCTGATTTGCGAGCAGGCAAGCAGCAAATGGAGTATAGCAGGCAACCATAGGAGCCGCGCTTGCAAGTATACATGAATCTATGCAGAAATGTATGGATGCATGCGCTTATATACATACATGTATCTATATACATATGTATGGATGTATGGATGCGCCCATACATGTATATATATACATATGTGGAGTATGCGCCATAGCCAGTGCATAGAGATATATATATACATAGCGTCTAAAAGTTTTCTTCGAGATCCCGTCAGAACACGATTTGGGAGCTGCGTTGAGCTCGTGTTTCCTTGTCGCGCATGAGCGAATTTTTTCCTGGCGTGTGCGTTTTGTTGAATCGTGGCTTTTGTTGAATCGTTTGCTCCGCAGTGTTGCCGTGAGTATGTTGAGCGTACCTGAACTTGCGTGGGAGTTTCGCAGCCGAGGTTACCGATGGTGTTGCATGCCCTGGCCCTGGCCATGGGGCTGGCGACGGCTGGATCAGTGAGCACTTGAACCATGGTGCTAACCGTGCCCATTCCGATGACTTGATCGATCTGTTGTGTTGTTCCTATGAAGGCGATGCGTGCAGCGATGGAAAGCGCATCGAAAACTACCGCTTCATCGGGGTGGCACAAGAGTTTCATGATGTGTGGCATGGCCATGGCTTCGAGGACGGCGGCGACGCCCTCCGGACTGTCGCAGAGTGTCACGCATGCATTGCACGCCAAGGAGAGGCTGGTGGGATCTTCAGACTCCGCCATGACACGCACCAGAAACTTGAGGACGGCGATCTTCATGTCGGCTGCGCAAAAGCGGGGATGCACCAAGGCTTCCACGCAGCGCACAGCCTCTACCCCGGGGTGGAGGTTTGCGCAGCGGAGCACTGCTGGAAGCACTAGCGGCCTTCGGACGAGCGACAAGTCTTTCTCGTGTTTGAAGTCGAGCGCCAGCTTCGTCAAGAAGGAGAAGATGGCAACGCGCAGCTCCATTCCCCCAGGGGCGTCAAGAGTCAGCTTTTTCAGAATGTCTACTACGGCGTCCAAGAGGCTGGACGATACAACTCGCAACGTCTGCGCGAAAGTGCCGCGGCAGAGGCGCTGCAACAGCAGGATGGATTCCAGTTGCAAATGAGGGTGTGGCAGACGCAGAGACTCAACTACATGCGTCACAAGGTTCATGTCAACAAACTCGTCGATACACACATCCAACAGGGGCCCACTAAGCATGTCGGAACCGCCTCCTGGCAAAGTGCTGCTCAACGCAGAAGCTCCCCCCGCTGCCGAGGTGTTTCCAACGGCGCTCTCCTGCCGGCTGCTAAGGGATCTGCGATATGCCTGCGTGGCTTCGAGCCGCAAGGCGATGTCTTGAGACTTGAGGTTTGCCATCATGCGGAGGCCACTATCATACGTAAGCGAAGAATTGCCGAGTTGGTTCACCAGACTGTCGAGCGCATTCTCTAGAGACGCCGTGGCGGCGCATGCATCGTTAAAAGCGCTGGCTGCAGCTGCAGGAGAGGCCACCTGCGTTGGGGCTTCCTTTGCCCTCTCAGGACGAGTCTTTGGGAATTCCTCTTGCATGATATCCTGCTGCTCCTGCACCGAGGAGGAGTCTCCGGGAGCCTGTTGCTGCTGCTGCTGCTGCAAGTTGGGGAAGCCTACTGGAGAGCTCCCGACGCAGTCCCTTCCTCCCACAGCAGATTCAGCCTCGAACGCTTGAGGGGGGGGGGGTGAACGAACAAGCCAGCAGCGGACGACGCTGGAGGCCCCTGCGGCTCGTGGCCAGGTGCAGCTGCCGCTGGAGAAAATCCCATCATTCAACAAACACGGCGCAGGGAATCACCGGTTTGAGAGACTCGGGGCGGGAGAGCGACATGCAGCTGCCGCCTCCGTTTCTGCATGCGCTCCTTAGCGGCGGCGGCGACGACCAGCGTGGCCAGTGCACTCCGGAAGGATCAGGCGGAGGAGGGTGGGGAGGGGGTATGTATCCTGACTCGCCGGAGACGCAGATGGAGTTCGTCACACGGGGACGGGGGCGAGCGGATTCGAAGGCTCAGACGGCGCGACGAGACTGGAACGAGATCAGCTACGGAATTCAGAGCCAGGGAGAAGACCATGCTCGCCGCGAGGACACGCAGCTGCGCACTGGAGGGAGTTTCTGGCAAGCGTAAAATACCGCGGGGGAGAGCGGAGAGGGGGGAAGGAATGCCTCTGCAGTTGTGGTGGCAGGCAGACCTGTTGGAAGGTCAGACTGAAGACCCCCCTCTCATCATGACGGCTGGAAACTGGAAGGAACTGGTCAACGTGAGAGGCGGCTGCGCGGCGGCAGAACTTGCATGATCCGCTGCCTCTGCAGCGTAGAGAGCCGTCTCACGAGTGCGAAGTAGGAGGACGGCGTCTTTCTTGGGAGAATTCGAAGAGTCTACAGCTGAGAGGTGACCATTTGGCCGCAAAGTTCACCCCTCGCTTCGCGTTCAGGAACACAGAGCGCTGCCCTCTTGCTCCTCGGCGCTGTGCAGAGGGCTATGTTGTGTGGCTGGGCGATGGCAGTGGGAGGTTTAAGGCCTTAATGACTTCAATGCAAATTGCCAAGTCAGCAACGGAGCTGCGTCTTTGCGGACGAGGAAGCGCTGGGAAAAGAGGGCTGCAACAAAGAGCACTCTGCACGCCTCGCGTGCATGCTCAGCCTACCACTACTTCTCTGCCTACTGCCACCCTACCGACTTGACAGCCGACCCCATAAAACATAAACAAAAAACCACCTCTTTGCACTTGTTCGAATAAGAGCTTTTCTCTATTTAAGGCTTAGTAATCAACACTTCAGTGTGTCTTGTTCCATCATCCCTTGCGCCACTTGCATTCATGGACCCCTGGCAGCCGACCTCCCTCTGCGCCCTTCTCTCTGTGTGTCTGCCTGCACCTTGAACATGGCAGCGCTGCATCGCTTGTTTCAAGTTACGTTTAATCTATATTGCTAGAAGAATAATTGCCTTTCAGAAATAGAGATCCAGAGTGAGGGTGAATCCAGCTATTGCTACTGTCGCCATTGTACGCTGCTGCCGTGGCTCCAAGTAAAAGTGAGCCTCATGCTTTTGCGGCACACCATCTTTCGGAGTCACTGCTTATTTGAACAACAAGCTCATTATTTGCTGTGCAAGCAATTGGCAATCACGTGCTGTCATGTTGATTTGGCACATCAAAATTCGACAGGGAGCGACTCCAGACAATGGGTGAAGTGTTGCACTGACGCCCCATTGACCGAATTATGCGCTTTTGACCACCTTTAGGGCAGCATATTCCTAGCAGACAAGCGAACGAGGGCAGGGAGGCGATACTGAATCAAGATCCTCCCGCATGACCACGGGTGTATACGTGTCTTTGCATTTTGAGCGAGTCTGGGGCCAGTGCGTTACACCTGAGCTTCCGGGGTTGCCGCCATTCTCTGTCCGGAGGCTCGCTCTTGCTTTTTCGCTTATTAGTATTTAGCCTTTGTCAACGGCCAGTGTGTCCCTATTTTGGTAGCTGCTTGGGCACCTCGCCTTCCCCATGGTGTCTTGAATTGTTTCATGGGAAAATTCCAGCTGTCCCTTAGCAGACTTCTGAGCGCTATCGCTTCCGCACCCCAGTTTGCAGTTCTTGTTACCAGATGTAAAATGTCATCAAAAGCCTTCCGAGAGGGCGGTTTTGATCAGACTCGAAACAAACTTGTCTAAAAGTTGTTCGGGTTCCTTTCCCGAAGTATTCCTCTTTCGCCTGCCTGAGCCCCTCAGAGTTGCTGACGTGAGAGGAGAGGGGCAACTAAGGTGCACGTTTCTGGACTCTTCAAGCACTGCGGGCGCTTACAGCTAGCTGCACAGGGCAGCTAGAGTAGGAACATCGACCCTGCGCCGTTTTGTGTCGAGTTAACATTTTTCTGCAACGTGTAAGACACATAAACAAGGCAGTGAGTCGATTGCTCCTCAGTACTTTCGTACTGATATAGAGCTTGTGTAGTAGAACGAGTCGAAGTAGAGTTTCGCCCGCTGCACCGGGCGGCTACAGGGAAGCTCATGCATGGGTGGCTGATGCCCTAGATATCTTGGCTGCTACCCCGACTGCTGCATGATTGTTTCAACTTCGGGCCTGATTGTTGCGACAGTAAATCCAGTCTAACTAGCTCCTTTTGTAGGGACTGTTGCTGTGTCCTCGCTACTTTTTAATTCCCCGTGCGTCTCCTCGGCCAGTGGCAACTCCATCAATATTTTCAGATTTTGATCTTGGAATTACGGTTCATTGAACTTTTAAGAAATGTACTAAAGAGCGAAGTTATTTTATGCAGTTCACCTCATGGCGCTGGTGCCACATATTACCCTGCTTGCAGGGTGGTATTCTGTAGGACTTGATGTGTGCACAAATTTTTGCTCTTCGAAAATGACTGGGTGTTGGGAGGAAGGGTGAACAGAAGCCATGACTAACTCCAAGTAATCCAAAGTCAGGCCAGGTTTAAATTGGTGGTGCGAGCGTCAAGTAGAATCTCAAGTCGCCTAACCCCGTGGTGGTGGTGGGTTTCTTGAATAAGGCAAAATGAGAGGAACAAAGCGAGAGGGGACACCTGGGATTTCTTTATCAGCACTACATTTTTTTGGACGCTGCTTTATGCGATATGTGAACTATGCCCCCAAATCGAATTTTCGACCATTTATTACAAATGACACAACACGCTAGAAGGGACAACACACGAAACCTGGGGGTCCGCTGAAATGCAAAAGTGTTGTATGGGCCTAAGGGTAGACTGTAGAGCCCAGATGATGCACAGCTTGCTGTGATTAAGATGAAATCATCCCGTGGTCCAGCTGCGGTGCACCTGTTGTACTGCATGAAGCCTTGGTAAGAAATCAAAGCCAAACGGACTTTTTACATTCACCAGTCAAAGTTTACTACCTAAAGTATGTTTTAAGCGTTGTGGGAGGCTCCCTGGCGTGTCTGATATGCCAAGAAAGGGTACTAAAACCATTGCGGTGATGGTCAGAACTCAAGCAGCCAGCGATCCCATGTATGTCCCGTATCAGAAGCACACGAGAAATGTCGGCAGTGGACGCATGCGGGGTTCTATGCGAAAGCCCACACATATTCAAAAGCGTGCACCTGCCTACATTGCTGGGTAAATGGTATGGAAGGAGATAAGGTGATGTCAGGTGCATGCGAGGCAGATATGCAGCGGGCTAGGCTATACTTAGACATTCTTTGCTAAACCACTTATATTTAGTGAAGGATGAAGGATTTGGCTTGAAGGCGTTTGCATGTTACTCGTCGCAAAATGCCACTCGCTCAGCACGATGAGGCATTGTGAGATATATAATATGTATATTTGTGCTTGATGTTATATGCAACTAGCGATGAATGTGAGCAATGCTACAAAAGGTGCAGCAAAGCGCAGCGTAGCTATCCCTCTCCCCGTGCTGGAGCCTGCGGGGGAAGGCAAAAAAGGCAGTATTTCTTCTAAAACAACATCCAACACCTTTTCCTCATGCTTTGTAGAGTCTGAGTGTCTCTAAGGAAGCCTTCGATGGAGGAGCATTACGATACGGAAAATGCTGTGCCGTTTTCTGATTCTTCACGGTCCAGGAGATTTTTGACCACTGAAAGAAGGAGCTTCTGCCACCTATGCCGAAAGGGCCGCCGAAGAGTGGCCATGAGCGTTAGCGTCTAGGTGTTCTTTACCGCCACAGGCAGAGTTGAGGGCTCGAGTACTTGCACATCGCAGGGCATCCTGCAAGTATTGCCACTAAAAAGCTGTACTGCCGTGTAATTCATGTGAGAATAGACCACTTCAATGGCGCACGAGATATTGTGGGAAAACACAACGATTTTCCCGGTCGGGGTATTGTTTGTACTCTTGGTCAGATACAGCCAGTGACCCTCTGCAGCCGGTAGGCACCCCACGCGCAACCCTGCAGTGGGCATTTGTGGCATTATGGGCTCCATAGGACAATATACAAAATGCAACTACACATTTGAATATGAATTCTGCTGGTTTATATAGTACATACGTCGCCAGCCTCAGTCATTCTTTTCTCTTGCCGTAACGTGGTCCAGTTGAGCAGCGCGTCGTCAGCCGATCTACTCGTGAATTCTATCCGGCTAGCCTCCATATTGTTTCCCACTGTAGATCTTTGTATTTCAGGATTGCGATAGCATTTTTATTGCTTTTTCCCATTCGACGCTAGCAGACAGAGTTTTGCAGACCCAGAATCAAGGCCACCGGGCTGGCATCCCGCCATGAACAGAACTCGTGTGACGTTTCGGATCTGCAGTTTGCATATTCCTGTCTGAAACGAGGGGCCTTTGCCACATGTGCAGACCTCAAACTGAAACAGCTGCAGCGTAAATATATACGGCGGAGCCCTTTGGAAAGCCACCGTTGATATGACACCATGGGCATACTCCAGAGTCACGAAGCCGCAAGAGGTCACCTTTGGCCCTCCCAGGGGCGGCAGGATCACTATGGCTCTTCTTCAAAAGCCTCCGCTACTCACTGCCATGTGGGTCAAGGCAAGGCAAAGGGATTTCTTCCCGCATTTCGCATTGGAGAGATGAAGCTCAAGGACGCCACTACCAGCAACACCACGGCTTCCAGCTGCTGCACAACGCGGTGTGGCAGCAGTCGTAGTGGAACAAGCATCGCTCCTGACTTGGAATCCTGGGTAGCGAGTGGGAGGGGGGGGAAAGGCACTGCCCGGACGGCAGTGACAATGACGAGGTGTACAGACAGCTCCTGGGAACGCAGCGAGAGTGCGCAGGCCGTCAGCGGCAAAGAAGACGTAAGCCCCATAGCGTTCGATCCGGCTGGCAGCTTATCTGCGCAACAGGAAGCCTCCCTGCGTGACGCAGAGAGGTCTGTAGGAGGGAAATCTCGCCACACTCGCGGCATGCGGAGTCTGTTGGTACCTCTCAAGCTACGCGGATCTGGCCGATGCCACTCCCAGCCCCCAGAGACCAACCATTCCGAAGGAAGCACTGCCTCTTGTGGTGGCGACTTGCTGGCAGATTGCCGAAGCGTCTCAGCTGCAGCCGCCGCCGCCGCTCTGCGCGCGCATGTCGAGCGAGAAGAGCAAGAGCACCGTCGCAGGCGGCACAGCGACCTTTTCTTTCTCCCCTCTTCTTCGTCTGCTTCCCCGAGTTCTGCCTTGCAAAAGAGAGGCGAGTTTCCACTGGCTCAGGAGCGCTGCCTAGCAGACGCGAAGCCTGCGGGCAGCAGCATCCCCCCTCACTTGCCGCTGTCTGCCGAGAACGTCGACGCAGCTGAGGCTTCGCAGTCCTGTGAGACGGCAGACACTGCGACAAGTTCCGAGCTACCGCAGCCCAGTGTACGAACGCCGCAAAGGCCCTTTCCTCCCCCCCGAGGGCAGCAGCGCCAGGGGGCAAAGCAGCCTTGCAGCTGGATAGCAGACACCCCTCCAGACGGCCAGTGGGAAATTGAACGGGGGGTTTGGAATCGGCAGGGGGTGCACTTGAACCACACGTTTGTCGTAGACGAGCGGTACAAGGCAATGCAGGCTACGCTGCCGCGGCGTGGGAGCAGGCAAGACAGCAGCGCAGCGGCTTGCTTGCAAAGCCACTTCCCGTGCTCCCATGGCCCTTCCAAGCCAGCCATCATTACCCCCTTCGCAAGCCGCTTGCAGAAGCAGCTGCAGCAGCAGCAGCAGCAGCGGCTGCATGCGAGTGCAGAGACGCCCTTAGTGCCAATGACGCACAGAGGCGTCGCTGCAGCGACCACCATTGAAATTGCACGAAAGCGGCAAGCGAAGGAAGCGCTGCGCAGGCTGCAGCAGCACCGTCTCATTACCGACCAAGAGGCACAGCAAGCTCCCCCTGCCGCAGCTCCCGCCTTCGCCACACCCGAAGCAAAATCAGCATGCAGCGACTCAGAAAAAAGCGAAGCAGCACGCTGGAAAACACAAAAGGCAACGCGAAACGGGGGGGTCCCACCTGCTGTCTGCGGTGCTGCCCATGGGGACGCTGCAGGCCTTACCCCGGGGTGTACAGACAGTGTAAGCGCTTCTCCGAGAGGCAGCCTCGCTGCCTCCGCAGGGATGCCTACGCCGCTGAGCGAGGCGCGTTTGCGAGGCTGGGAGGAAGCCTCTCAAGAGACACGCGCTTGTCGTGGGAACGCGACGCATGCGCAGGGGGGGAGACTACCAGCCGTCACGGTGATCCCCTGCTCACAAGGAGGTCATGCACAACACACACCTGCTCTGCAGGAAGAAGTGCTCTCTTCTGCTACAACAGCTACTCACAAAATGCGATACGATGCTATTTCTTCTTCCTCTCCAAATGGACGCGTCGAAAACGACAATCAAGCGGTGCGGGAAGCTGCCCCTTAACCCCTGAGCACGGGAGTGGAGGGGTCCTTAAGAGCCTCTTCAAGGCCTTTAGAAGCGTTGAAAAATGCGCAAGCACCCTCTAACACTCAGACCTAACCACTAGCTTCTCTGCTGCAAAGCTCAACTCTATAGCGCGTTCGATCAAACTTTCCTCGTCTCTCTCTCTCCCTCTCTCTCGGTGTATCTATATGTGTATACATATGTGTGTATATGCATATATGAGTGTCCATAGGTGTGTATCGGTGTATTCATATGCCTTTATATGCATATATACACATGTGTATGCAAATATTTGTACGCCTATATATGTATGTAGGTAGGTAAGTATTGATGTGTATAGAGGAGTGTATATATATACGTTCGTTCGAGTGCGTTTGGTGAAAATACGAATGTATGTATATGTGTATATAGCTGTACCAATATCCAGATATGCGGATATTCATATATGCGCTTGCTCCATGCTTCGCTTGCTCGTTCCCTGGTGTGGACGTGGCATGCCCCCCCTCTGCCTTGCCGGCTGTATGTACACTCAACGGCCACACCCGGAGAGCTTCTGGTGCTTGCGTTGGGCAACGTGCAGGAAGAGCAGCAATTGTCAAGCGCCCTTGTCCCGACGCTGGAGGTGCCTGTACACCAGGTAAGTCGTGGCGTGCGCGTGTGAGGAGTCTAGACAGCTTCTGCAGGGGCAGAACGAGATAGTTTTAGCACACCGTGGGTGGTGGGAAGGCAGGGGAGGCATGCGTTAGGAGAGGGTGGTGCCTCGGTTCTTTATTGCCGCGTGAAAGCATGCAGCATGCAGCATGTTGCATGCTGCATGCATGGAGGCACAGCAACGGGCTGCTGCTGCGGGCGTCGCAGTGTTGTAGAATTTTTGGGGTGGTTGTTGGAGTGGTATTTTGAGGGGGAAGTTTAGTGTCGAGGAGGGTGCTTCCACACGGCGTCGGTGCACATACACCCCCTGCTGGGGTGTACATACACGCCCCCTCCAAAGCAGCGCTTCGTCCTCCCCTGCCTTTTTCTGTTGGTGTGTCTGTTGCCTCGCGTGATGCAGAATCTCGCAGGCTTGCGCTTCTTAGCGACGCCTTCCAAGATTCGACCCTCTTCTTCGCGATATCACCAACAAAAAAACGCTTTTGTCGCGAAGCCACGCACAAACATGGGGGGGGCCACCGGTAGGCTGCAGCGGTGATCGCTGCCAGCTCCGAGCGCCCCCTTTCTTTCTTTCCCTAGTCCAGTTCCCCTCCCGCAGTGTGCAGGCACGCTGGCTGCGTGCTTGAGAGGCTGGCGGAAGAAAGGCACGCTTTTCCCTTGCCCCGCAGGTGTGTCTTTTTCGCGAGGCCGTTCGCCAGCAGCAAGCGTTTTCGCGAGAGACTTTGTAGCAAGGCGCATCCCCGCACGACTCACCCTCGTGCGGGTGCTTCCGCGCGAGCTGCTTTTTGGGAGGGTTGGTTGTGTTAGAGCTGTGAAGCCGCACAGCGCGAGCAGTAGTAGCGAGGAAGCGCGGGTTGGCCAGTTGGCGCTTAGTGCGCTTTAGCTGCCTTAGCTGCCGCTGCGAGGTGCAGCGGCGCGATGCGATGCGCTTTTTTCTCCGACTGCAGCGGGCAGAGGCCCTCTGCGCACTGCAGCCAAAAAGCGCATCCCTTCGCACTGCACTGCCTTTCACGCCCAAAAGCCTGGCTGCATGCTGCACAGTGCCAACGCAGATACGTCAGAGAGAATTGCCATCATGCTCCTCCTTCGCGGCGCGTCGCCGAGGCAGCGGCACGCGTTGTTCTTGTTGTTGCGGCTGCTGCACGGGGTAGCCTCCTCCAAGGTTCGGCATGAGGCATGAGGCAATCCCCTAAACTGTTGCGCTTCTAGGGAAGGAGGCTTTGGAGGGTACTTGGGGAAGGCCTGCGTGGGCGGCGCTTCGTGAGACGCCGGGAAGGCGTGCTTGCGCGGCAGCCTCCGAGCAGCACCACTCGTTCAAACCCTCCCCTCGTCTCCTAAATAGGGCAATAAGTAGAGGCAGAGCGTCTTTCTGGCACTCCTCCTGCGGTGCGCCCCAGGAGGCGAGGCTCGCCTCTTGCCTGCCTACCCTGCTGCAACGCTGTGAAGGACTCGCTCAGCAGGCTGTGAGAAAATTTCGCTCTAATGCTAAATCTGAAGCGCGCGAAGCGACCAGGCCTGCGTGTTTCCGCCTGCTGCAACCGAACCGAACCCACTGCTCCCAAATTGACAGCAACGCTTGGTGCAGCGCCGTTCGCAGCCACGAACAGAATGCGTGTGGTTTCTCGGCAGCAGCAAAGCCGCCATAACAATGACAAAGCCAACAGCCAAGGGGCAACTGGAAGGGCCCACACAGGATGAGGCGGCCTTCCCTAATCTGCCTTACCCCTCCCTTTTCCTTACCCCTCCCTTTTCCTTACCCCTCCCTTTTCCTTACCCCTCCCTTTTCCTTACCCCTCCCTTTTCCTTACCCCTCCCTTTTCCATCCCTTATGTGCGCGCGTGCGTTGCGCCGCTGCTAACAGTAAGGGCCAGATATTGACACCAGCCACGGCGGCGCAGCGGCCGCTGCCCTCTGGCACTGTGTTGTGCTGCTGAGGGGAGAAGCGACACCCCTAGCACACCCCTCGGAAGGACGGATCCTCCTCAAGGCAGCTTCTCGCTGCCACTGATCAGAAAGCCAAATAACCGCCAGCTAACCGCAGAAATTGCGGCATGGATTTCAAGGAACGCGCCCCCGAAGCTCTTGCCCCACTGTGCATAAAAAGACTCGTTCCCGCCTCCTAGCCATGTGTTCGTGTGTCGTGCTTCCCGTACGCCAAGCAAGCTTCTGCACGTTCCACGACGAGAAGAGCACACGCCTTGAAAGCCTCTCCCCGCTCACCGCAGAGCCGCAGAGTCATGCAGCAGCTCAGAGGGCGATGCAGAGGCGGCAGTCGGAGAGGATCCGCTGGCAGGGAGAAAGCGAGACCACAGCGACACGGGCGCTGCCCTTTGCTGCTGCTGTTGCTGCTGCTGCTGCAGCTCTTCGTACTCCTTCATCTGCTGGAACTGTTTGCGCGGCGTCATGGAGGGTGCGCCACGCAGAAACATCTGCAGCAGCACGACGCAAAAACGGCACCGACCTCAAACGCGCGAAAGAGCGAAACACACTCGAGACACCCAACGCACAAAAAACACGTGCCGGCTAGCTGTCTCTCCTCCACACGAAAGCAGCTGCACGAGATCTCGCACCACGGCCAGAAAACGGGAATGCACACATGCGAAGACAACGAAGAGAGAAAAAAGAGGAGGAGAAAAAACAAGAGCATTTTCTGCTTGCGCATTCTGAGTTGTATGCATGTGGGGAGGTGGGCCCCCTAACAGGCACTGAAGAGAGGCATCTATCCATGCATCTACCGAACGCCGCGCATATGTACGGCATCTATAAGTATATCTCTACATAGTTGTATGTAACATTAGCAACACTGGCGCGGTCGCGTGCGACTGCCCAAAGGTGCTGTGTGTACTATCACGCCTATTAGAAAGGCAGCCTTTAGCCTACAATCTGCACGACTTCAATGATGCCTAGAAGAATACCACCAACGGCAGCGTTCCTCGCGCAGCTTCTCCACCCCGATCTCATGGAGAGGACCCCTCCCGTAGCAGCTCCTGCCAACACTGGATTCCAGCTGTCTTCCTTGCCGCCTCGTGCGTAGGCCAGTGTGCAGTCGAAGGCGCAAAAGATGCCACCCCACGTTGCAAAGGCAGACCCCACTGTCGGAGATTTGAGCGATCCCGAAAACAATGCGCCTCTCCACTTTTCATACTTTGGAGAATTACGCCAGCCCTTCGCAAAATGCCACAAAAATCCCCCCAAGGCACCCATGCCAAAAGCGCCTCCTAAGTCATCGAGGATGCGATCTGGGCAAGGCTCCCTATTCAAGTCACGGCTTCCCGCCATAGTTCAAGAATATTGCGTCAAAAGACTCTTTCAGAGACGGCCTACACAAATACACAGCGCTCTTGCTGCAGCAGTTGCTCTTGCTATTGCAGTTGCGGATGCTCATGCAGTTGCTCTTGCTACTCCAGTTGCTCTTACGGCTTGCGGATGCTCCAGTTGCTCTTGCTACTGCAGTTGCTCTTACGGCTTGCGGATGCTCCAGTTGCTCTTGCTACTGCAGTTGCTCTTACGGCTTGCGGTGCGGGAGAGCAACAGTTTCCACATCCACAGCACGTAGACACCCCGCCGTTATGTGCAAAAAGCGCTGAGTTCAAACTCTAGAAGGTATATCCCGTGTCGTGCTGAAGCAAGGGGGGGGGGGCCCTTTTAAGCGAGGGCTCCCAAAATACACTCACAAACACGTACACTCACTCCAAACTTCCTTCACAACCCCAGTGCCAAGTCTCCTTAATTGTAAAAATCCCGCTGCCGCTTGTTTACTTCGTTCAAGATGGCTGTGCGTATTGCCGGTGCATTGAACTTGAGCCACGAGACAGCGAGTTCCCCCACAAACACAACTGGTACGTGAGCACGCAGAGCCTCTTCTTCGCGAGGGGTTAGTCTCAACTGGGCAACAGTGGAAGTATCGTCAAGACTCAGTTTATGCAGCTCCACAGACACCTTGGAAGCGGAGGGGTCAACTGGGGAGAAAGCAGCTTCCGCACTTGGGGGGGTATCCGAGAGGCGTTGCTTGCTGCTTTTGTTGGTGTCGCTGCTTTTGTTGGTGTTGTTGCTTCTGTTGGGTGCAGCGAAGAACACAGGGAAAGGTGCGATGGCTGGAAGGCTGTTGGATTCAGCAGCCTCGTCAGCGAAACTCTCGCATGCAGACGGATGGGCTGCGCAGTCGCTAGGGGCCTTTATTGCCGTGGGGGAGTCGTGGCAGGAGAGAAGGAGGGGCTTAGCGTTCGCTTGGTGCACCTGCGGGGGAAATTCTTGCACGGAGGTTTGGAAGGCTTTTAAGGCTGCCGCAAGGGCTGCTGGGGAGGGGAAGGCGGGGGCAGTAGCCGCGCTTGTGTGGCAGAGGAGCGGCAAACTCAAAGCCGAGGCGATCCGCTGCACAGACAGAGCTGCCTTGGTGCAAAGGCTGCAGCTGTCTGTACCGATGAGGAGCACGCAAACGTTCGGCTGCTGTGCTCGCTGGAGGAGCTGCCCCGTAGGCGATCTTCCCGCCTCTTCTTCGTTTCTGTGGTGGTGGTGCTGCGAATTCGTTGAAAACGGCCGCCAGTTTCGCGTTGATGAGGCTTCGATGCCTTGGGGGAGGAAGGGGGGGGAAGCCTGCTGCTGCTGTTGCTGCTGCTGCCCAGTCAGGCGACGAGAGACTTCGAAGGCAGTCTTTGCGCGGCAGTACCTCCGCCTGCTGCCGCGGATGGCAGGAACACGAAAAGGGGGATTAAAGTCGAAGATTGGCGAAGCAGAAGCACGGAATCGACGAGAAGCGGCGAAGAAGCAGAAGTTCAACAAGGGCTGTGCCCCACTGCTGCGGAGGGAGGCGGGCGCCGGACGGAAGCCGCACATGCGTTTTTGCTCGCGAGCCGTGGAGGGTTGGTAGGCACGCTTTTTACAATGTCAACAAAGCTGCATTTGGGTGCATGCAAAGGGTGCAAATAGTCCGTTTGGCCGTCTCGGAGACACCCGGCGAGGCAGCCGGAGCCCAAGAGCCAGCGACAGCCCCGACGTAGTAGCAGCCAGCAACATTGCCCAGCAGGCCGTTATGAAGAAAGCTTGCGTTCAGGATGTAGAAAGCACAATGATTCGAGATAAGTTAATCAGATTTGAGAACTTGGGGATGCCTGAGTGAGTGCGCCGTCCGGTGCGTGTATTTTTACAGCCAGTTTCGAGGGACGCTCTCCCGCACAGACGGCAGTGGGTGTCTCGGAGGGCGCGAAACTGCGAGACGGAGGCTCCTTCTCGCCCGAAAAACGAGACACCGAGGCTTGAAACGCAGTGGAAAACGGTCCAAGGAAGAGCAGAGAAAGGGGTGTTCATGGCATGCATGCGCCGTCGTGAGCGCGGTTCCTCTGTCAGTCCACAGGGCTCTTACCAGAGGAACGGAAGAAGCCAAACGGCACTGCTGGCGCTGTGCTGCTGGGGACGTCTTGCAGCCTTTTGCGACGATGGGGATCTTCTTCCGGGATAGGGAGGCGGACCAGGCGGATCCAGATCTCCGCGCCTCGCGATATTTCCTGTTCAAAAATAAGCAGTCCGCAGAAAACAAGCTGAGAACCGCAGAAAAGAAGTACGGGTACACCCTGGGCGAGCTGCATGCGTATAAGCACGTCATGAGGCTCCCGAAGATGCCGGAAGCCATGGAAATGGAAAGGCAAGACCTCCAGCACACGTATCAGCAGGTTGAGAAACTCGTGGCGTTCGAGGAATACGAGCAGCAAACGGAGAATCACTTTGCAACGAAACAGCGAAGAAATCCATTCAGCAGGGAGGCAGCAGCAGCTGACACACCAGAAGGGTGCGGGATTAGCAGCAACAGATCCAGCAGCAGCAGCAGCTGCGAGAAAAGTAGTAATGCAGATGGCGGCGAGGCTGGCGCTTTGGGGGGACCCACCGATGCAGCTGTAGATGAATCTTGCGTCAAGTGCTTGGGGTACTATCTGGCATTGGATAGATGTGTCAGAACCGTGTCCAAGGAGGACGAAAAAAACAGAATCTACAAGCATACCCGTCTTCACGCCTGCAAGCCCCATTGGGTATGATACGCCAGACGCTTTTTTTAGCTACACGCACATGACGGTGTACAGACAGACAGATACCTGAACAGGCAAACTGATCACAAGACAGGCAGGCCTACAGACAGACATGCAAAATATGCATGCATACAGAAAATACATGCATACAGAAAATACGTACATACAGAAAATACATGCATACAGAAAATACGTACGTACAGAAAATACATGCATACAGAAAATACGTACATGCAGAAAATACATACATACAGAATATATATACATACAGATATGCATACAGAACATACATGCAGAATATATATGCACACAGATATGCATACAGAACGTATATACATAAAGACATGCATACCGACATACGTGCATGAACATTTGCATGGAACGTGGGCGCTCATCGCAGTGCCCTGAACGAGCGACTTGAATGTTTCGTCTTGGTTTTTTCGTGCAACTCTGCTTGCAGGTTTGGTTTAATAGATGCGTTGGATATCGGGATCAGCAGCTTTTGAAGGAAATATCATCATGGGAAGCAGAGCACATGAAGACACTCGACAATCAACAGCGGTGGGCATGTGCTAGAAGCTCCTTGCGGCCACCCGCTGCCTGGCACATGTGTAAAAGTTTTGGCAGAAAATCAGTCTCCTGCCCTTTAGAGGCGCCAGCGAGAAGGGGGGGAAAAGGGAGGGGTTAGGGGAGGACAGGAAAAGCTGGCGTCTGAGAGAAGTTAGATTGCCTTTCGTGTCTGTGGGGGTGTACAGCCCCAAAGGAGTGCTGTGCGAGTTGCGTGTGCATGCGGTCTGTCTAAATGCGCAGGCAGGCGTACATGGATAAGCTGCTCGGTGCAAAGCGTTACTTAGAGGTAGGGCCTTGTAGTCGCGCGCTCAGCTTAGAAATGGATAGGTGTACAGATGCTTGAAATATGGAAGTTTCACAGGGGAGAGTCTCTAGTGTAGGCCTTTTTAGTAGGTGTTCCGTTGTGGGGGTTTGTGTGCGTGTAAGAAAGCCACGTGGCCAGGACGGGAGGATTCAGTGTGCTGAGGGGCAGTAGGGGTGTGTCTCTTTACTGCGCAGTATACCTCCGCGCGCTCTCGAGATGACGTCGAGATTGTCAAGTCAGCCCCTACTGCCTCATGCTGCTGTTGCTCCTGCTGTGTCAGTCAGCGGCGAGTGGCACCTGTACTAGTGCAGATCCTGCGCTTGCCCGGGGCACGCGTTCATGTAGGCATTTTCTGCGCTGTGTCTGCCGTGTCTGCAGGATGCAGCGGGAGGCTCGACATCTATCAGCACGACTAGAGAAGTTGCGCAGCAGCAGCAACAGCAGCAACAGCAACAGCAGCAGCAGCGCTTAGGCGTCAGCTTCAGTTGGTTTGTGCGGGTTCACATGCAGCTTGGAGGCTGCTCTTGGCACTGCCTTCAGTTGGCCACTTGATTGTTCAATTGCTCGTCTTGTGTTTCAAACGCAGCCCTTGCCGCTCTTAGAGGCGGTAGGATGGGACACCTATTACACCTCCAGCGGGATACATATATAGATATATAGATATTATACATATAAATTATATGTAAGGATATGTAGGCATATAGTATATATATATATATATATTACCGAGACTCGACTTTTGACAGCACGAGTGGAGAAGGTGCGCAGCAGCAGCAGCAACAACAGCGCCTGAGGGCCAGTGTTGCAGGACCTTTATGGCCTCTGGTGAAATGCAGATAGGTCTCTTTCAAGAGATATTTACGTCGTGTATATGTAGATTTGAGCTGAGAGAGCTTTTTACAAGGTTTGCGGATGAAGGTGGCTCTGTGGCTGCCGTTTGGCCTTGGAGAGCAGCGGCCTCATGAGTCTTTAAAGAAGGGTGTGCGCAGGCGGTCTGCAACGGTATTGCGTCGACTCTTGCCGTTTGTTGAGTGGGTGCAACACTGCCCCAATAAAATCCCCCGTGCAGCTGAGTGTGAGCTAACCGCACTGTGCGGCAGCGGCAAGAGAAACGCTGCTGCAGGTGCTTGCCGGCCTGCCCTGGATGGCCTCCCGCTATGCACCAATTAGGAGTGAAGGGGGGCCTCTGCGGAGAGGCTGTATTCTCCGCTTTCGCACCTGCTTGAAAATGCCACAACGCAGCAAGAAGCGGGAGCGACAGGCAACCCTAAAGGCGAATATATCCTCCTTGGGTTGATGGATGTGCGCTTGTGGGGCCGCGGATGCGAGTTGCTTGACTGGAGATATGAAAAGTTCTGCCTATCCAGCGAACGCCCTGTTCGGCAAAGAGGCGCTCGCAGGCACGCCTCTCGAGGCAAATAGGGATGGCAGCGTCTTGCCAAAACAGCTCTAGTTCGTGTTGACCCCCATGAAACAGTGAGGAGAGGGGCGGCCAGCACAGTGAGGGTCTAACGTACATACACGGGGTGCCGTGCGAATATGCGAATGACGCGCACGTAGAAGGAGAGGGGCTGCCTCTTTGATCTCAGCCTTTTAGAGATATTATCCAGCTTAGGGGGTGCAGCGGGGCAAGGCGTATTTTTTGAGCCCCTTATGAACACTATTCAGATTGAACTGAGAACTAGCTGTCACCGAGGACCTCGAAAAGTCTGCGCGTCCTGCTTGTGGCTGTTGCACAAACGATTGACTCGATGTTCTAAGACTGCGTGCTGAGTGCCTTTGCGCTAGATGTAACTAACTGCGACCGCTCGCAAAGCGTCAGAGGCTCTTAGAAGGGATGCAGCTTCTTGCAACCCTGCGATCCTCGCCTCGGCCCTTTGGCCAGAACCCTGTGGAGTAACGAGGGAGCATGGAGATATGGAGCGGGGACGCATTTAGAGACGCACATCGTCAAACACTGTGTTCTGGGGTTTGCCAGGGTTTATGACCATGGCGTCGTCTCCTTAGAGAGGCCATTCGACGTGCTTTCACCCCCCGCTTTGGCTCCAACGCAAACTTGTACCGACCTTCGTCCAATGACATGACCCGCGGATATATCCCTTTCAAGAGTATTTTCAAGGGTGTCTATAACAGGAAATGTGGTTTCTATTTTGGCCGGTATTCCAGGCTATTCGGTTCTCCGCCCCCTTGACAGCGTGCCTTCCCAACTACGATTGTGGCTCCTCTACATCCGATTCCGGGCGAATACATGCAAAAAGAGTTCAAAACCTTGTGTATTGGCTTTGCCTAGCCTCTTTCCTTCTCGCGCATGAAAAAAATCGGTAGACATGGACGGTCCGGACAGGCAGGGGTGGGGTTGTTGTGACCTGGCTAGTGTGTGGCTGGTCGTAGGGGCTGTGTTACTGCGCCACCCCCCAGCCCCATGATGGAGAGCAGAACACAGGGGTGTTCTTCGTTGTTTTTTCCCTTTTAAATACTAAATTTGCAGATACACATGTGTCCTCTGTCAAGTAGACGTATGTACCGACTCCGTCAGCGGACCGCGCAGGCGTTCAGTACTTTCTGGCGGAGCGGCACACAGTTGTACACTTTTTAGATGGATGCTTCCATGCCGTGGGATTCAAGAGGGAGTCTGTGTGCCTTTTTTTCATCTCCGATCTCTGTACGTCCTTCATGTTTGCGGTGCGAGAAGAGAGTCCGCAGTGTTTTGCAGGGTGGTTTCGGCTGCATCCTCTCTGTCTGTCTTCGAGTTGAAACGTTAAAAGTGACGTTTCGCTGCATACGTCAGGCGCTTCTGGCGCGCACACAAGCACGTCTTTTTTCGAAGGGGGTGTTGGAAGGACGGCCTTTGCAGCCTTGCAGCAGTCGACTACCTCGGCGTTCGGTGCAGCAGTCTTCCCGACGAAGCCTTCCGTCGATATATACACAGCGACAAGGGGGCCCCTTGACGCAAAGGCTATCGCACTGCGCTGCCGCAGCATGAGTGTCAAAGCGTCTTCAAGAACAGAGCTCTCTGGACAGGGAAGGAAGCACTGATCGTTCATGGTGCCTTCACCGGCGAAGACGCGGAAGAAGCAGGAGCTTCCTACTCACGAAGACGCTGCTAATTCAAGTCATGCAGCAGCGCTATCCGTGCGCATCGCCCTCTTCCTCTAATCCAAACAGCTTCGGCTGCCTTCCCCAGCAGCAGCAGCAGCAGCAAGCTGCCAGCGTTCCTGCAGGTGTAGGCGTGCCTGCATTTACACGTAAACCTAGTACACATGCCTCTGCACATACACCCTCTTCTGCAGCACCGACCCCACCCCCCAAAGCCACCGCTTGGCTGTTGGGGAGACTCCGGAATGACTCGCAACGCGCGCTGCTGCTGCTGCAGCAACAGCAACAGCAGCAGCAGCAGCAGCAGCAGCATCAGGCCCCTTCTTTGGGGCTTGGCGCAGCAGGAAGCGGCGGCTTATTTCAGCGAGAAAAAGCGCCTTTTGTGAGGCCTTTAGGATTTTATTCAGCTTCTCCAAGACAATCTTCTGTCGCGCATGAGCCGGGGGGGAAGTATCCAGCCCGCGTAGGACCGTCTGCCGAAGGGGGAAGCTTTTTTCAGCAGCTGTCTGAACGCAACGCTGCGCATGGGAAAAAAGAGCTTTCGACTTCTGCAAGCGGCGGCGAGACGCTTCATGAGCAGGCTTGTGCTGCTGCTGCTGCTGCTTTCGAGGGGGAGAATGCGAAACTGAGACAAGCCTCTCCGCCTCTCGGCGAGGGGCAGCAGCAGCAGCAGACGCACTGCGCTCCCTTCAAGGCTTTAAGGCACCCCCACCCCCCTTCGAGAGACTCTTCTCAACACGCGCAAGCGCATGCGAAGCAAGCAGCATCAGCATGCAGCACTGAAGACAATTCTTCCCTCCTCGGGAGTTTTTCTGGCCGTGCAACAACGACTGCTCACCAATCCGCGTGGATGTTGCAACAGCCAACAAATCGAAGCGAAGCGCAAGGAATGCAGAGCTGCTCAGCGACTGCTACTAAGGGCGGCAGATGGAGAGCTCGTGCAGTGCTGCCTCCGCATTGGCAGCAGAAGCAGCAAGAGAGCAAATACATGCAGCAGCAACAATTCCAACCAACACAGAAAGGGCAGCAGCAAGGGCAGCAGCAGCGGCAGCTGCAAGAAGCGGGGTGTGCTCAACAACAATATCAGGCAGTGCAGCAGCGAGAAGAGGCGCAGCAGGAAAAGATGCAACAACAGCAGCAGCAGCACGACGTGCAGCAGCAAGTGCAGCAAGTGCAGCAGCAGTTGCCTAACCAGCAGCAGCAGCAGCAGCAGCAGCAGCGTCATTGGCATCTTCAACGGCCGCAACAGCAGCAGCAGCATTATCTCCCTCAACAACAACAGCTGCAGCAGCAACAGCAGCATAATCTCCCTCAACAACAACAGCTGCAGCAGCAGCAGCAGCATTATCTCCCTCAACAACAACAGCTGCAGCAGCAGCAGCAGCATAATCTCCCTCAACAACAACAGCTGCAGCAGCAACAGCAATCGCGTTCCCCCCAACAACAACTCGATCAGCGGTATAACCAGCATCAGCAGCAGCGTCAGTGGCATTCTCAGCAGCAAGTGCAACAGCAAGTGCAACAAGACATGCAGCAGCAGCAGCACCACTACTGGCCTTCTCAGCAACAACTGCAGCAAGGAGGGAGACAACAGCCGCAGCAACAGCAGCAATCGCATCCACTCCAACAACAACACCATCAGCAGCAGCAATCACGTCACCTCCTCCTCCTCCAACAGCAGCAGCAACAGCAACAACAATCGCAATACGAGCAGCAGCAGCAATCACGTCACCTCCTCCTCCTCCAACAGCAGCAGCAACAGCAACAACAATCGCAATACGAGCAGCAGCAGCCACAGCAGCAGGTGCAGCAACAGCAGCAGCACTTGCACCAACAACAACCCCAAGCGTGGCAACAGCAGCCAGCACATCACCAGCAACGCTGGCAGCATCAGCAGCATCTTCAGAGGCATCCTTCTCAATACCATGAGCAGAAGCAGCAGCAGCAGCAAGAGCTGCAGCAGCAGCAGCATCAGCAACATCCTCACTCTTTTCAAGCCGTCGATCAGCGGCTGCATGCGTTCCCAGGCGAAGGAGTTTCGCACAGCCTCCTCTCGACTGGGGAGTCTGAGGCTGCTGCTTCCAGTCTTGCTACGTTCAAAGGAGAGACTGTATCTCAGCAGCCGACAGCGCATGCGCAGATTACGTCCAAAAGAGGGGCCCTTTCCCACGGAGGAATTGCCTGGGCGCAGCCGCTTCCAGGAGACTGCCGTCGAGTAGCCTCTCCTTTGAACGAGCAGATCACGTCTAGTTGCATGCAGAGAATCTGCGCTCCCGCCATGTCGGATAATTCGCAAAAGGCGCGTGTGGGAGCCTCGCCGACCCCGCCTTCGGGGCTTGTTGCAAGAACGTCTTCAGGTGTCGATACACTCGAACTGCCGCAGCACGGAACGCTTTTCGGCTTGCTTTCTCCCGATCAAGCTCGTGTCGTTGCCGCTCCCCCCGAGAGCAGCGTCTGTGTTTTGGCAGGTCCTGGAGCAGGTATGGCTAGCTGCTGCAGTGTGCTGCTGCTCATGGTACTGATGGCGAACGGGGGGAAGCAGATCGACGGTGGAAAGAAAAGCTTTTTCCTGCCTCCTGCTTCCGCCTCTCGGTGCTGCACAGATGGGGCTCCTGCGGTGTATCTTTCTCTCTGTGTAGGTTCATGTGTGTATGTATGTGTACGTATGTTTGCGTATGTATGTATGCGTATGTATGGATGTGCATGTATGGATGTGTATATGTATGTGTATGTATGGATGTGTTTATGTGCATGTGTATATGTATGGATGTGTATGTGTGCATGTGTGTATATGTATGTGTATGTATGGATGTGTATTTGTATATGTGTATGTGTATTTGTATATGTGTATGTATGGATGTGTATGTATGGATGTGTATGGGTGCATGTGTATATGTATGTGTATGTATGGATGTGTATGGGTGCATGTGTATATGTATGGATGTGTGTATGTATATGTACATGTGTATGTGTATGTATGGATGTGTATATGTATGTGTGTACATGTATGGATGTGTATATGTATCTGTGTATATGTATGCGTATGTATGTGTGTATGTATATCTGTATGTGTATATGTATATGTATGTATGTATATGTGTATGTGTATATGTATGTGTATATATGGATGTGTATGTGTATATGTATATGTGTATGTGTATATGTATGTGTGTGTATGGATGTGTATGTGTATATGTATGTATATGTGTATATGTATGTGTATGTGTATGTGTATATGTATGTGTATGTATGGATGTGTATGTGTATATGTATGTATATGTGTATATGTATATGTGTATATGTATATGTGTATGTGTATATGTATGTGTGTGTATGGATGTGTATGTGTATATGTATGTGTGTATGTATATGTGTATCTGTATGTGTATATGTGTGTGTATGTATGGATGTGTACGTGTATGAATGTATGTGAGTATGTATATGTGTATATGTATGGATGTGTATATGTATATGTGTATATGTATGCGTATGTATGTGTGTATGTATGGATGTGTACATGTATATGTATGTATGTGTATGTGTATATGTATATGTATGTGTGTATGTATGAATGTGTGTATGTATATGTGTATGTGTATGTGTACGTCTATGTATGTGTGTATGTATATCTGTATGTGTATATGTATATGTATGTATGTGTATGTGTATATGTACGTGTATGTATGGATGTGTGTATGTATATCTGTATGTGTATATGTATATGTATGTATGTGTATATGTATACGTGTATATATATGTGTATGTGTACATGTGTATATGTATATGTATGCATGTGAATATGTATGCGTATGTGTATGCATGGGTATGCGAATATCTCTGTGTATGTGGAGGTGTATGTATGGCATATCTCTCTTTCTGTCTGTACATATATATATATATATCTCTCTCTGTATATAGTTTCTCTCTCTCTCTACACGTATATGTATCTCTCTCTCTCTCTATATGTATATCTGCATGCGTTTGTGCATGTTGGGACTGTGGATACAGGCAAGACTACGACGATAACGGCTCGCGTGATTCGGCTGCTGTTGCTGGGGAGGCAGCCGCTTGCAGCGTTGACGTTTACGAAGAAGAGCGCCTTGGAGCTTGAGAGACGCATTCGTGGGGGGTTGGAGAGTCTGCGTGGTGTGGTGGGGGGATCGCAGGATGTGCAGCTGTTTGTGGGAACGTTTCACGGCTTTTTCGCTCAGCTTTTGCGAGATCATGGTCGTTCTGTAGGCGTGCCTGGAGGCTTCCGTGTCTTAGGGCCGGTGCCGCAGCTGGTGCTGCTGCGGAGTCTGATTCTCGAGGAGAAGAAGCGACAAGAAGCGCACCTGCTCCCCTCGGGGGGAGAGAGGAGCGTGCACGCGCATGCGCCTGCAAGTGCTTTCTCCGGGAGGGCGCAGCGCCTCAGTGCGGCTCTCAGGAGAGGCGCGGGGGAGCTCGAAGCCTCGAGCGATGACAACGACGAAGACGACGAGGCGCAGGAGGAAGAAGAAGGCGACAGAGGTCGAGGAGGAGGAGGGAGGAGGCGTTTTTCATGGGAGTGTCAAGCGCCTATTGTCGAGGGGGATGCGGGGGTAGCTTTTTCGACTGCTGCGCGCGATGCGGAGGAGCTTCGGAGGCGGATTCGGTCGATGAAGTGCATTCCAGAAGTGCTCGAAAGGGAGCGGACGGCGAACTCAGTCGTGTACCGCCTTTTCTGCGCCTACGAAAGCCACCTGCGGAGACACAAGCCACCCCTGCTCGACTTCACTGACCTAGTGACTTTAGCGATTCGGCTGCTCGAGCAGGCAGAGACTCGCCATGCGCTTCGCGCACGCTGGCCATACCTGGTTGTCGATGAATTCCAAGATACCAACAGCAAGCAGTTCAAGTTTCTGTGTCTCCTGAGGCTGATGACTCCCAACGACAGACTCCACACCAGCAACTCCGGCAGGCACGCCTCCGCCGACAGCCTTGGATCTGCCAGAGGCTGCAGTTCTTGGGGTGGTATCACCGTAGTCGGAGATGATGATCAGTCCATCTACAAATGGAGGGGAACGCACACAGGAGTATGCGAAGGCTTCTCTCGTTTCCCTTGTTTTTTTTCTCTCTGTCTCTGTCTGTCTGGCTATCTATCTCTCTGTCTGTGTGTCTGTCTATCTGTCTTTCTGTCTGTCTGTGTGTCTGTCCGTCAGTCTATCTGTCTTTCTGTCTGTCTGTCTTCCTTTTCCTCCCCCTCTCCATGCGTTTGTATCGCTGGCTGTCGCTGTTGCTGCTGATTGATCAATCTTTCCCTCCTCCTCTCTCTTTCTCTGTCTCTGTCTCTCTCTGTCTCTCTGTCTCTGTGTCTCTCTCTCTGTCTGTCTCTCTCTGTCTCTCTGTCTCTCTCTCTCGCGCGCGCACGCGCCGATGTGCACCTTGTCTTTCTGAGCCAAACGCTTATAAGCGAACTTAAGACTCTCTCTCGAGAGATGTGATGTGTTTCCCCCTCGAGGCTTTGTGTGCTGCTGTTTTCGACACGTTGTGGGCAACTTGCGCAGCTCTTCCACGATTACCGAAGTCGCTTTCCAGCGTATCAGGAGTTTGTTTTAGGATGCAATTACCGATCGGTTCCCCTTGTTGTTCGTCACAGCGGTGCTCTTATTCGCTTCAATTGGCCTTTTCGACTTCCCAAGACGCTCTACGCTGCCTGTACACTTGCCGCAAGCGCCACCTCGCCCTCTTCCTGCTCACGTGCCAAGGCTTTGCAAAACTCAGAATCGCCATCGCTAGCGGCACTTAAATCACCCCTCGTGCGTACTGCTTCTCAAAAAGGAGGCAGCGTCTCAAAGGCGGAGGCCGCTTCTAACAGCAACAGCAGCAACAACATGAGCAACAACATGAACAACAACATGAACAACAACATGAACAACAACGATAACAGCAACAACATGAACAACAACATGAACAACAACAACATGAACAACAACAACATGAACAACAGCAACATGAACAACAACATGAACAACAACAATATGAACAACAGCAACATGAACAACAACATGAACAACAACAACATGAACAACAACAACAATGCATCCGGTGGTTTTGTTGCTGGCGCGTTTTTGGCCACCCAAACGTTAGAGGCGCAGTACATCTTGCGATTTATTTTGTGCTTGAAACAGCATGCTGGTTTGCGATGGGATGACTTTGCAATTCTTTGTCGGACGAATGGAGCGTTGAAGGATGTGCATGCGCTTATAAGCAGCCATGCCGTTCAGCGGGAAGCATCTGCACCGACAGTGGGGTGGTGTTTTACGTCGAGCACGCATGCAGCTGCATCCTGCGGCGTAGCTGCAAGGCCCCTCGATCCGAACAGTCCGTTAGATCCTGCTTTCTTGTTTCCGTCTGTCGATGTCTCGCGCTTCAATCTACCCGCCGGAGGCATCCCGCTGACTGCCCCTTCTTCCCTTCTGAAGAGCAGCGGAGGGGGAGGCGCTGAGCTCTTTCTTCGCCCAGATGCGTTGGACGTGCTCGCGTATCTGCGGCTAGCCGTGGATCCTCATCACGATGCCTCCTTCGTTCGCGCGCTGAACAAGCCCCAAAGACGCATAGGCTCTAAGACGCTTCTGTGGCTAAGACGAGTGCTGCTGCATGCGCGAGGCGAAGCGACGGAGGAGGCGTCTTTCCTAGCTCCAAATGCGAAAGCTGAAGGCGGGGAGATGCCGTGGCAAGGCCTCTTCTGTTCAGCACCCCGCGACGTCAACTTCGAAAAGACTGCTGGTGGGAGGGGGGCACAGGCATCTCTTTTCAGCGCCATGTGCGCAGTGTTGCAAGCCACCAGTCGTCTCAACGAGGAGGCTGGCTCGAGCGGAGAGGATGCTCTGGCAGGCTTTGCCTCCAACGCACCAGCACCAGCGCCGCTGGAATCTTTTGTCGCTGCAGCTGTGCAAGCCATTCCCCAGCACGTGGCAGCAGCAGCGAAAGAAGCGGCCTCCCGACTGCGAACGAACCAGCTCGATGCCTTAGCCGCTTTCTTTCAAGCACTCTGCAGGCTGCATCGCATCTCTCGATCTGCTGTGCCTGTCACGGCAGTGATCGGCTTCCTTCTGGGGCCCTTAAGGCTTGGCGTCTTCTTCGGGGAACGGGGAAAGGCTCAGCTGAAACGCGCTGCTGCAGCTGCTGCTGACTCTGCTGCTGACTCTGCTGCTACCCAAAGGCGTGCTGGAGGGAGTGGCGAGCAGGAAAAAGCTGGGAAAAGCGTTGGGGGGGCAGCTGCTGTTGCTTCTGAGGATCTTCTGGCCCCCCTAAGACTGCCAGAAGCGGCGTCTCATGGGGAAGGGGGAGGAGGCAGCAGCAGCAGCAAAAGCACGCCTTTCAAACCTCCAACCAGGAAAAAGAGGAAGGCGCCAGAGTCGCGCACTCCGGAGAAAGCGACGACAGCGGCAGCAGCAGGAGGCTGCTGCGATGAGGAGGACAAGACGAGGAAAGACGAGCTTGGAGAACCTCCATCTTTTACTGATGCCAAGGCAACGCTGAAGGAGCTGGCTCATGAATACGGGCTTGACAGCTTTGCAGATGTTCACGGCTTGCTCAGGGCAGTAGAGGCATACACCCCCAACTGGCAGCAGAAGAGAGCGGCAGACTGCATCTGCTGTCTGCTTCAGGATGCAGCTGCGGGGCGCTTTTTGCAGCAGAAAGTCGTAAATGCCATAACGCTTTCCACCATCCATCAAGCAAAGGGTCTTGAGTGGCAGGCAGTTATCATCGCTAGAGCCAATGACGGGTGAGCTCTTAAAGGAGAGCTGGCTTTCCCCTCGCACACGCAACACGGGAGCAACGACACCCCCTAACGGGCAGCTGGCTGCGCCACTTGCCAAGAAAGATCCTCTTCTGCAGTCGCCCTACATTGCTGCATGCGTTTCTGCATGTATATCGGTATCTCTCTAGAGGCGATTTTACGCTCACATGCGTCCTCAAGACTGCGCGTGGCTGGCGCGTATCGGTTAGCCGGCAGAACCCCTTCGCTGGCTCCCTCTGTAAATATGTGTATGTATGCATATATATATATATGTGTATGTGTGCATATATATATATATATGTGCGTATGTGTGCATACATATATATATATATACATATATATATATATATATATACACATACATATATATATATACATATACATATACATACATATATATATATATGCGCATGTGTTTTTTTCTGCGTCTGATGGCTCTCTTTGTGCGTAAGTTTGTTTCCGTGTATCTTTGATCCCCTGTCTGTCTGTCGCGTTGCTTAGGACCCTGCCTATGGGAGCAAGTGGCAGCCAGCCGCTGGCTGACTTCGTTTCTCGCGTGTTGCTTGGCACTGCCTCAGCGTCTCAGGGGAGGCCGTCGGGAGCTGGGGAGCAGCAGGCCTTAGTCGCGGAGACGCTTGCTCGGGCAGAGGAAGCGGTGCTGCGGCAAGGTTTGGGGAACGAGCAGCACTTGCATCTGATGGAAGAAAGGAGGGTCTGTTACGTGGCAATGACCAGAGCCAAACGCTTCATCCTCATGACGGCCCCCTTGGCAGACAAGAACAACCACCCAATCCAGCCCTCCAGATTCTTTGGAGAGGCTGGGTTGGTCGTGCCGAGCCGTCCCCAGAGTCGAGAGGTGCAGGCTTCCAGAGGTGTCGATGGAAGCAGGAAGAGCACTACTGGCGGCAAAGAAACCACGCATGAAAAAACACTGAAGCCAGTTGCTGCAGCCCTCACAGCGAGGGCAGCGACGCCGCTACCAAAAGTGCCAGCAGAGTGGAATTAAAGCGTCCAGCTAATGAGCGAGAATCTCTCAGGCCGCTCGACGGGGGCGCTAGCCGTCAAACAGCTGCATAAGTATCTGGGATACCCACGGGAGAGTTTCACTGGTAGGGGTCATTATTTAGGAGCTAGAAGAAAAGGCCGGAAGAGAAGCTGTCAACGGCAGGGGGTGTCGGGTTCTAGCCTAGAAAGCATGCAGCAAAGCCTAGGTGTAGCGTAACCTCAGAAGAGTTTCACTAGCAGGGGCCATCTGCCTGCGCATGCCGTTGCCACGTGGGCGTTACTCGAGGTGAGGGCTCCAGCAGGTGCCGCTCTGTGTGCAGCGTCGTAGTCTTTTGCAGTCAGCAGGCCAGCTATCCTGCATGCGTGCTAGAGTTAGGTGCTGAGCCGGCGAGCAAACAGCTGCGGATCTAGGCAGTTAAAAATAGGTAGCGAGAGATCGTCATTTACAGCGTTGTGCACGCGGCAGGCCCACAGGACAAGGTCCCGCTGCGAGGACGTGTTGGGGCGGTGTTGTAGAATGATGGACAGAAAGGCGCTCCTGCAGATGCTGCAGGGATACAGAGAAGCGAAGCTTATGAGCCAGAAAAAAACACGTCGTCGGTCCACTGCACCCTGAAGGCTCAGCAAACACCACCCGCAGAAACCATCGAATAACGAACCCGGAGACCCTCGGAATCAAATGCGCACGTCGGATCGAAGAGCTGCAGAGGTGCCCTGACGCCAGAAGTGCTCATATGCGGGGTGTTTCTGGCGAATGGCGTGACTCCCCCCAAATGCATTTCTTGCGCAGGGATTTACGAGGGCACCCTCACCGGATTGTCAGGGAAATGCGCCACGGCTCTATGCAGCAGTTTCCAGGAGGCCCTGCCCATTTGTTCCCTACTCGGCGGCAGCACTCTCGATTCAGAGGAGCTGCCACTGCTGCCCTTACCTTCGGCGCAGGGACAGCTGCGAGAAGCCCTTTCGCCAGAGGCCATTAGTTGAGGCGCTCCTCAGGCAACGAAGAGAATTGCGGTCAGAAAAAAGCACGCAGAGACGGCGGATCGGGCTGGATATGCTCGGCAGTTCTAGTGTATCGACAGACTGCATCGACACTGCGGTGAACTCCCATCAACTGGCTGATGGCGGTCCGACGGTCTTCCTCATAATTTCAACAAAAAGCAACTTGTGGCGTGACTTTATCAAAGCTGATACCAGAATAAGTCATGAGCAGACACCAGGAGTAGGTCTGGAGGTAGACGCTCAGGGTTCCGTTCAACTCCCACGACCCGAGTCGTAGGCTACATAGTGTCGTTCGCTCGGGTTATAGAAAAGTAAATATGCGTAGATATGCATATCTGAGCCACTCGACATTTTTATGTTTATTGGATTCATGCCAAAACGGCATTTTCCCTTAATTAAACCTTCCCTCCGTCAGCAAGGGCTTCACGGCGCCCTGTGGCTTTCTCCAAGAGCTTTCCTCTGCATGCGTTGAGTGCCGCTCTCTCCCACAGGCGTAGGCTGACGTCTGCGCCTGCATGGACTCCAGAAATCGCCTGGAGGGCGTCCGAAGGAAACGCTCTCCGTTCATCCATTGCTTGTGACGTGTGGACACCCCACCACCCCCAGGGTGTTTCATGAGATTCCCGTCTACCCGGAGGACGCGTGTAGAGATTACCTGACCGTATACAATGCTGCGTGCCTACTGCTCTGCGGGCAAGACTGCAGCTCGCATCTCCCCCCCCGCTTCCTGTGCCGCTGGCTGGACGCCACTCGCCTACCGATGGGAGCGCGTATCCAGACGGCCGCTGAGCAGCGCGGCCCCCCCCCGGCTGCCTTGCAGGTTGTACTTCGGGCAGGTGCCGGCTGTAGCGGCTAGGGAGTGTGCGCCTCGCGAGTCTTTTGCGATCTTCGCATATCCGCAACGGCAGAGGCCAGAGGCGGCTGGCTGCTTCTTGTGGTGTGTGGGCGGGCGAGTTCGTTCTCTCAGCACGAAGTCCCTTTCAACTCCCACGCCCTCAAGCCATTTGCCTGAGGCTGCTGCCTCTCCAGAGAGGCAGCAGCCTCAAGGGGAGGCGCTGGCAGTTACCGCGGAACGATCGGGTGACGTGGCGGAGTCGAGTGAAGCAAGAGCCTTGGGATCGCCGACGTTGCGCGTTATAGAGCTCGGCATGGAAGACATAGAAAAACGCAGACGCGTCCTTATCCGGAGGAACAACTTTTACGGAGTATGCTCACGTGCTTGCTGCTGCTGCGGCTGCTGCTGGTGTGACTCCTCCGCCTCCTGCACCTGTACCTGTACCTAGGTTTTAAAAAAAAGGAAAAATGCTGAGTCCTCCCGCCCATCGACGCGTGCTTAGCACTTCAGTCATGTAGGCGTGGCGAGCAAGGCGATCAGCCTGCACCTCTAATGGGACGGCTTTGTACGTGTGCTGCGCGATGTGTGTGTTGCCCCCTGCTTGCGGCTGCTACGTGGGTTCAGAAGCTGCTTCTCAGCTTCATCCTTGTTGGGGGTCTGCTGATGTACTTGGGTTACGCGGCTACTGACGTCTGCTCCGGTGTGTTGCGGCACCTCGACGGCTTGCTGGAGGTTATTTACGAGGTGCTGCCGGAGAATTTTCCCGATCCTGAAACAGCTCACGACTTCGTGATGTGGCTTGCAGCCCGAGGGATGCTCCCTCAAGATCTTGAGAGGTGGGCAGACGGGAAGGAGGGAGGGGGTGGCTTTTCTTGGGGTAGAAGCTGTGTGAGGGCCTAGTCGGATGGTTGCGCATGCGCATTTGCATGACGGGTGCTAAATGCGCGAGGGGATCGCTGCCATTGCAGCTATTTAGAGGCCTCACCGTGCACGGGCAGGAGGGGTCTATCACAGCCTCGCGCTGCGAGCTAGCGCTTACCGCTGGGCGAGTCTTCGCATGTTTACGCGAATCATCAGCGCGCGCGTGTGCCAGTATACTTAGCTTGCTGGTGCTCCTGTGGGGCTTCCTCTGCGACGCTTCAGGGATGATCCGGCGCTAAGTGTCTCCATCAAAGGCCTCACATTTCCCTCAGCCGTCGGCCTCGCTGCCGGATTCGATAAACATGCAGAGGCGCCTTTAGGCTTCTGCAAGTAAGCAATATCCGCTTTTAAAGAGGCTCCTGGGGGTGTCTTTTGAACGCCTTTGCACTCGTATAACAACCGATTTTTATGTGCACGTATGCTTCCATGGCCTGATGTCTCAATATTCCTTCAGGGGCGTGTGTATCTTAATCTAGGTTCGTTATTGTGTGGCGGTGGAATGAGTGACTGGAGAGGAAAGACAGAGATATGTATGGCGCTGTGCGAATAAGGCATAAGGAGTGGAGAGGGGGGAGATTGGGGAGGCTGTGTGTTGGCCAAGATACCAAAACTTCCGATGGAAGCATGAGTTGCACTTTTTGCCGGCGTTCCTGTCTTTTTGCGCTTGTGGAGCCCTTGCAGACTGCAGGGACGGCGAGTGAGAGTGGTGTTAAAAACGATTTCTTGGGCCGTGTGTGCCTGTGCCTGTCATCACTTTGAATGTTTACCTACATATATGGATGTATGTACATATATTATACCTATAAATACTCGTATAAATACATATATCTGTCTGCCTGTTTCTGTATGGGCGTGCAAGGATGGGGTTCGGCTTTGTGGAGGTTGGCTCGATTACGCCAAAGCCTCAGCCTGGCAATCCGACTCCGAGGATCTTTCGCTTGGCGCAGGATCGTGCGATTATTAACCGTTGCGGATTCAACAGGTGAGCATTAGCGGCCTGCTGAGTGGCGCGCGCATGCGTGCAAGCGTGCATGCATGCAAACAAGCAAGCAGGGCGCTTGAGAGAAAAGACATGTTGAACTTTGCTTTCCACGTGGG
The DNA here is from genome assembly GCF_002999335.1 of Cyclospora cayetanensis. Taxonomy (NCBI): domain Eukaryota; phylum Apicomplexa; class Conoidasida; order Eucoccidiorida; family Eimeriidae; genus Cyclospora; species Cyclospora cayetanensis. The sequence goes on along the minus strand of NW_020312103.1, from coordinate 291,183 downwards.
TTCAAGAGAGGACTTGCGAGGTTGCCTTTTGAGTGCAAAGAGGCGAGAGCTTCAGCAAGCGATCTTGCGCTTTCTGTAGACTTGAATAATACCCCCAGGCAAACAGAGCCAGACGGAGAACGCCTAGGGGCACTCTCTCTGCGACTCGGTGCGGTGTAGGGGGGGCAGGTGTAGTGTGAGTATGTGTGTGTGTATACCACGCGCGTGTATTTGTGTGAAGATGCCGACAAGGCGTCTTCTGGACTCAATTTTAGTTGCATCCATGGGTGGTTTCTTGTGTTTTGGGCTGTAGCAAAGGCCTCGACTTTGCAGAACCCCGCCTTGCAGAGACGGCGAAGGAGCGATGGCATGACAGGCTTGCGAGGAGATGCGTTCTTGGCGTCAATTTAGGTAGAGCGCCTTGGGGTCGGGGCTTTGTGCATGCGCAGTGTCTGCTTTCTTTTTGCGTCTTTCTGGCGTTTGTGCTGTTGTTGAGACTGTCGCATTTGGGGAGAGAACAGGGGAGAAGAGGGGAGAGAGGAGGGGAGAGAAGAGGGGAAAGAGGGGGTGTACCTTGGAGTGTCTCATTGGGTGTTCGCGAAGCGACTGTGTGGAGGGGCTGGCCATGAGCGTTTGTGTAGGGAAAAATAAGGATTCTTCGAGTGCGGAGGAAGACATCCGAGAGGGAATCTCTCGCGTCGCTCGTTTTGCCGATTATCTCGTGATCAATCTCAGTTCTCCCAACACGAGGGGCCTTCGAGCGCTGCAGCAGAAGGAGCACCTGGAGAGCATTATAACGACTGCACAAGAGGAGCTTGGGAAGCTGGAGCGACAGAATGCGCAGCAGACCGCTTCCCTCCTGAGCCGCCATCAGAAAGGCGAAGACGCAGAGAGTGATGAAGAAGCAGTCGGCGTAGAGACAGGAGAAAGCGCCAAAAAGCAGCAGCAGGAAGATCCGACGCAAAAAGCGCATGCGTTTTTCCCAACGCAGACGGGTAAAGCGCCTCTTCTCTTTGTCAAGATCGCGGTACGTGTGTCTCTCTAGCCGCAGTTGACTTCCGTCCGAATGATCTCTTGGAGATTTTACTCTTCTTCTCCGCGGCTTTTTCCTCCCTAGCGGCGTCTGCGTCAAGCCCCCAGTCGTGCCGATTCGCCAAGCAGCAATTGTGCTGCCTCCAGAGAGGCGCTTGAGGGGTGTTGCCTGGCTTGCCTTTTTGCTGCCTTTCTTCAGCCCGACTTGACGGACGAAGAAAAGCGAGACATTGCCCACGTAGTAAGCGGCCAAACACTCAAATGCGAAGTGTCTGGGAACGCTTGATTGGGGGCACGTCGGCTGGCAAAGACGCGTGTCACCACCATCTCCATGCGTTTGTCTCGGCGCTACTGTATGTACATGCTATATATGTACATGCTATATATGGACATGCTATATAAGTACATGCTATATATATATATATACATGCTATATATGCACATGCTATATGGACGTGCTCTATATGTACATGCTATGTATGTACTTGCGATATATATACATGCTATATATGTACATGCTATATACATACATGCTATATATGTACATGCTATATATGTACATGCTATATATATATCTATACATATATATACATGCTATGCGCAGTCCACCGCTCGAAGAGTAAACGCACGACAGCATGATTTGTTTGGATGTTATGCACACTTTTGAATGCTTCCTGCAGGCCTTAAAGACAGGCTTGGACGGGCTGATCGTTTCGAATACCACCGTACGTCAGCAGCCGCGTTTCAAGCCGAATCCGCTTGCCTGTGTCGTTTGCTCCGTCCTTAGTGTTCTGCGCCTCTTGCGTGGGGTTGCTTGGTTGAGGGAAAACGCATTGTTGCTCCCTTCCCGACAAGTCTGCCACTTTTGTTCTGTCTGTTGGCGTGCAGGTGCAGCGACCTGCCTCCCTGAAAAGCTCAAGCAAAGGCGAGCAAGGGGGTCTTAGTGGACGTCCTCTGAAAGCCATTGCCACGAAATGCGTTTCGGATCTCTACAAGCTCACAAACGGCAAAGTTGCAATCATAGCTGTAAGGCCTCTTTGGGCGTCCTTCAAGGAGGAGGCGGATTCCTGCGGCTGTACAGCCCCCCTCCTCCCGCCGCTTCCTCCCCCGTCATGGGCTTGCCGAGGCATTGTATGTATAGATGGAGAGATATAGAGAGATGTATATGGGTGTCCTTCTCCTCTTGCTAGTGAGCAGAAAGGTCGCTGCAACAAGGGTATACCTATGGGAGCCGATATGTGCGCGTGGCGCTAGAGAGAGGCAGCAAGGACGCATGTCGTGTTCTGCGAAAGCTGCTGCGGCATAATCAGCTTCTGCGGATCTGCCGTTTCTGCAGAGTGGGGGAATCGAGACTGGTCTTGACGCCTTTCAGCAAATTAAGGCAGGAGCAAGCGCCGTCGAGGTGTACAGCGCCATGGTAAGGAAGAAAGGGGTATTTCGATATGTCGCTTGCGGCTAATTCCGTTCCATGGAAGTTAGTTTTGCTGGCGTACATGCTGTTGCTGCTCTCTTCACCGATGCGCTCCTGGCTGGTTGCCCTCTCTGTTTCCTTCGCTTTTTGGGCCTGCTCTGTCTCTCTTTGTCTGTGTGTAGCCTCCTAGCGCTTCTTTTCTCTTTTGTCTGGTTCGTAGCGGCACTAGGCCTTCGCTCTCTTTTTCTCGCTATATATATATATATATCTGTCTCTCTATCTCTGAATCGCTCTCTGTATCTCTCTTTCTCTCTCTCTGAATCTCTCTGTATCTCTCTCGCTTTCTCTCTCTCTGAATCTCTCTATCTCAAAGAGATGCATATGGACTGTCAGTTGAGGGATGCGTAACGGGGGCGTGTGCTGCTGCCCCGCCACTCGCGGAGGCGCTTGTTTCCGAAAAGCCACTTTTAGAGGCGAAGTTAATTGATTGATTGAGAGAGAGCAGTGGCGGGGGCAGGTGTAGAAACTCCCAAACCGCATCCTCATCTGGCGGAGACGGAAAAGCTCGGACAGAGCGACTAGAGAATTAAAAGGGGCGCACGCGCAGCCTTTTGCACGAGGGCTGGGAGGATTTTGTTGACTGGCCGTGTGCATCACGCTGCATGCAGATATACAGAGGGCCAATTGTAGCACGTCGCATCAAGGATGAGCTCCTCAACATCTTGAACCAAGCAGGTACAGCGTGTGCATGGGGTGTTCGCGTTTCCCTGCATTTTTGCGCTAGTTGAATACTTTCGCGTCTGCCCCTTTCTCTGCCTGCTCCATTCTCGGCTCGTGCATTACTTTTCGATTTTCTCCCCGTCTCGTCTTTCGAGGTCCCCTGTAGGCACGTTTGGCTGCTACTTTGACGGGGATGCTGTTGCGCTGTGGCATGCGCTGTGCCGCGCTGGTTTCGGAAGTGCTCTCAAGGCAATGTCTCTCTCTCCTCGAACGGCCTGTTGGGGTTCGCGCGCATGTGCAGGCATCTACAATGTGCAAGACGCCATCGGACTTGACCATCGGCCGCTCAAAAGGAAGGCCGTTAAGAAGCCCACCTTCGATTAAGGGGAGCCCCCAGTTCTGTCTCGGTTGCAAATAGGCGGGCTTGTAGTCGGTAGAGTTTAGAGTGTCTGGTTGCTTTGATTTCGAGGCGCTCATGCACGCTTGCCTACGGGGCTTTCCCGCGAGGCAGAGGGGGAGCTTTCTCTGCTGCATGCAGATATACCCCCTTTGAGGGGCCGCTTTGGAGCCTTTAAATGAATCAGCTTGGAGGGTTTCTTGGCATGGACTGTTGGCGGGTTGGCTTTGGGCTGGTATTTAGAAGCTCGACTCTGCAGGCGCTGCCACACGAGCACTGTGGCAGACAGAGATCAGCAGGTTCCTCTACATCCCCCTGCTGCTAGGAAGTCGAGTTGCCAGAGAGGCCTGCGCAGCGCTCAGTGTCTGCTCAGCCTTGAGACTAGCTGCAAAAACAACTTTGCCGCGTGAGATCGGCAGGGGCAGCTGCCCCGCGCTCAAGACCGGGCAGAAGCCTGGACGTTTAGTACTTTGACCATTTGACTGGCACCCTTTTTCTCGCCACGAATGCGTTCAATAGAAGGTGTTTCCCAATATGTTTGTAGGGGGTAGACAGGCTTGTGTGGCCGGCGGGGGTAGGGAGAGTTGCTTTCTGGCAGTCGTCTTCTGGCCTCTTTTGGAGAGCTCTATGTCTTAGAGGATGCGCACCCTGTGTGTGGCGCACAGGTAGATGGTTGGGGTCGTGTAGTGAGCTCTTGGAATTCCCCAAAGTAGGGGAGCGCTAACGCTGTTCTTCTTATGGACGGAATACACAGCCAAATCGTGCAACTTCCGAGAATGACGCCATTTCGTTGCCAGGCCCAGCGGACGCAGTTCGATTAGTGAGCATCTTGAGCGGGTGGGTGGGTAGTTTTAAGGTTGTGTTGGGGATGGTGGGGATGGGGGTGTGTGAAACCGGGAGCTTTTGCTTTTTCTCAACCCCACAAACCAAATAGGCACATTCACGCGCTCAAGGAAGCGATCCTCCAGGCAACGTGACGCGAACACATGGAAGGATCCACAAGAACAGCTCGCTGCGCCTGCACTGGCGGGCCTCCTGCTTGATCTGCCTCACACGCACTACTAAGATGCCAATCAAATAGTCAAAACTGCAATACCATAAGGCTTTTGCCCATTATTGGATGCTGCGGAGCTGCTTCCGTCCACGTTAGCCTAAATCCACGACACGCTAAATTGGTTCTCGACAAAATCTACGGGGCATCATCGGCCTTGGTGGTGAGGGCCTCTTCTCGCCTAGGTACCGGTGCAAGACACTGCCTCGTGCGGGCGGATAAGAGACTTTTTGCCGTCTTTTGTGTGAGCGAATGCACCCATACCCCCTTAGCTGGTTCCCGCTAAAAGAAAGAGGAATGAAGGATGGTTTCTCAAAGCTACGCGGAAGACACAACATTTTGTTTGGCAAGCCCTTCACTGAGGGCCCAAGCATGGGCTGGTAGTAGCCGACAGAGGGGCATAGTTGCGCGTGAGCAGTGCCGCCGCCATGTTTCGTGCTCTTTAGATTACTTTACACAAGAGGGCCTTCAAGGTACACGAATACTCGGATTACTGAGGCGGCTTCTGCAGACATGCGCTTGGACCACTTAGAAGTTTAAGCGTCTCCCAAACCTGGGTAGGTATTTCCTCGCTTACAAGCGACCCCAAGCCGAGAATTTGCCAAAAGAGGTTTTTTGGGCTGCATTCGTGCAGCACCGACAGATCATCACATACCCAACCTGCAGCCTTTGCAGATAATGCATTGGACACGCTGGGGGAAGCAACTAGCAAGCAGCACACTCGAGGGATCTCACATATAAGGCCCAGGGCTTCGCTAATGGCGCATTGCAGCAGTCTGAAATGTAGCCGCTATTCTCTACAGTACCTTTGCCTGCTTGCGGACCTGTGGGTGCGCACAGGCTATGGCAAGTGTACCAAGTCGCTGGTGATAATGAGGCACAGCATGGAGAACTGGCGCAACTCCATCCTCAAATCTATGCTATGGACTACTGGGTGCTGCCCAATATTCGTTCCTGTATGTCCACCTGAGTGGTACTGCTGGCCTTCCAAAGGCCCCTTACGCGGCACAAGCGGAAGCGGTATGCAGTTTCCGCTTGCTTAAAAGGAGCAGCAAAGGCCAGATCGCCTTCACAAAAATCAAAATAATGATCATTCAACAGTTTTTGCTCAAAATATGATTGAAAATGAGGCGCTAAGGCGTGGTCAGCCAACACCCACGCAGGTTGGCACTCGGAGCTAAACACTAGGGTTCACCTCCCGCCTGCCACTCCCCCGGCACGTTCCATGCCCAAAGATAAGACTCTTTGGAGGGAAAAGACTTGCTTCTTCTGGGGAGAGAGTGCCCTGCTCCCGTTTCAATGTATCGGGATGCTTGTGTGCGTCACCTGTAACCGCTCCCCGTGCTGTGGGCCTACACATAGGCACAGGACCCACAAATCCAATGATTGGATATCGTTTGGAGCACATCGACCGGTGTTTTTGTGTTAAAATCAATCTTTTAAGGCTTTGCAATTTGCTCTGGAAACAGCCAAGCGGAAGAAAACGACAAAGAGCTGCTCTTGTCTTCCCCTTACAGCAGGCGCAATCACTGGGCCACGCAACCCCAGCGGCGTCTTAATGTCCTTCCGCTTCTTCTTGTTCAAACGGTTTGGGTTCCCTCTGCATTCCCTTTTAGATTGTAGGTGTACCTACCCAAAGCTCGATCCGAGAACTCTGAGCCTTCCATCGTTGAGTTTCGTCAGACGTCTAGTCTCGAGCGGCTGCCAGCAGAACGCAGCAAACGATGGAAGTGACACAAGGCGACGAAGATAGCTGCGAGGCCATTGAAAGCTAAACATCATATCACGAACATAATGAAGTGATCAGCCATGAGGTTGCAATGGGCCGACGGCGCCGTTTTTGGGTGTCCGTACAGCTTGCCGATCCGACAATAACTCCGTTCCTGCGGGGGCCATATATCGGCTTTTGCTGAGGCCATTGCCGCATGCAACATCATAATTCTACTCCTGCGGTCTCTTCATTAGCCTTCTGTGCTGTTTGGCGGGGAGTACTCGCCGAAGGCGGGTAGGCATTTCCGCTCACTTGCGCTATTGACACACCGATTTTAGGCCCGGCAAACGAGAATCCCACGAATTCCAACAGCCCTCTGAAGGGGGAGGTGGGAGAAAGCGGGCAGGTCTGTTAGATGGGGTCACGACTGCTGGACAGTTGAAACTCCAGGTGCCTAATTGCACGGCGTCCGAATCGGGTTCATCCTTGCTTAGTTCGCGGTATTTACCCTTTTCTAGAGACATGCCGGCAGTAGTACCTACCCGCCAGGATATCCTCGAACAACGTCAATCGGGATGATTCTGCACTAAGGATCTAGAGGACAGCGAGGGTGGACCAAACACGTGGCACCATGAGGAGGAACCGAGGGGCAGAAGGCAGGGGGCATTTCATGCATCCCGAAGACCTTCACGTGTGGCTAATATCCTTAGCACTGCTCATGGTCCTCATGTCGACCCTCTTCTTTTCCTTGCAACAATACCGACCGGAAGCGGAGCAGTCGTGGGTTTATTTTGGTGAGATCTTGTACTGCAGGCGTTTGGCCGCCCCTTGGACTCAAGTACCAGAGCCCTTTCTTTTGTGCATGTATCCTCACTTTCCATTTTCTGTTGTCTTACTTCTGAAAGGCGTAGCGCAGAGTACCCCAAGCTGTGCAAAAAGCGCCGTTTTTCGTATTGGACTGTCTGGACTGCGCAGTTCTTGTGCAAGCTCCTGCTTTGTCCATTTTCGTGTGCATATGTGAAAAAACCTCTTGTTGAATTCCCCCCCATTTCATGCGACTTGACTCGACGCATACCGCCCATCCGCTGTTTGGCTTTAATGTTGCATCTTTTTTGCAGCAGTGTGTAGAGTGCCTCTTCTGAGTCGCCTGTTATAGGCCGTCCTATGTCGGCGTTGCCTGATTTCCCTGGAGGGTAGTTGGGACGGGAGTGGGTGTGGGGGAGAGGGTTGCGTTGGGGGGCAGGCTGGATGTGCCTGCCTGTATGTAGCCTACTAGTGTTCTTCTCTCGCGTTCATGTGTGCAGCTGCCTTCCCTCTGCACGCTGCATCCTGCGTTGGCGTTTCTGCAGCCCTCGTCCTTAACTGGAGTTTGGTATTTGGAGCTTGCGTGGTGATGTGGTCTGTCGGACGCCTGCTGAGCAGCTCGAAGAGCGACTGGCTGTTGCTCTTTCTTTCGCTGACTGCCATTCTTTTGCCCCGTGCATGCCTGCCTTTCAGTGTGCCGGAGCATATGCTGCATCACATGTGCTTCATCGGCTACAATTTTTTTATCCGAAAGCGCTCCTGGAGCACGCATGCATTGTGGGGTAAGCAGAATCCAGCACAGTTGCCGCGCGCTCCTTTTAGCAACAAAGGCCGCACGAACGAGCAACAAAAGCCACGTGGATGCAATGCGCTAGAGGGCCTACGTCTCGGGCTAAAAAACGAAAGCGTTTCGCACGCGGCGCTTGTCCAGCCAGAGTCAGTTGCGTGCTTGCTGGTACATAGTGTTGACGCGCTGGTGTGCCGCACATTAGGAGCTGTGTGTGTTGCTGGTGGCTCTTCTCTCCTGCAGGCTTATGTCTAGTGCTGCTCACTGTTTCTGACGTGGCGTGGGGCGTTCTGCCTTTAATGCTGGCTCTTTTCAAAACGATGGGGTTGCTGGTGACGATAATAATGGGCTGGTTGGCCTACCGGATTGTCCTCATCTTCCGCCGACAAATGCGAGAAGTCAAGCGCTCTGGGTGGCCTGCAACGGGCTTGCAGCAGGCAGCCGAGGTGGAAGGCAGGCTGAGATTGCGACAACATAGAGCCTGGCGGAGGGCTCACAACGGTGCATGCGTCCCCGCATACACACCTGCGTGCCCCCCCCCCAAGCCCGCTATCTTGAAGCGCTTCAAATCGTTCGAGCCAGCACGTCACTCAGAAGCCGCTTCCCTCAGAGACAGGAACCTGAGGCGCTCCAAGACACAGGGGGTGGGGCTTTCGCCTCGAGGATTGCCAGTTACGTGGGATCATCTACTCCCTTCCCTCCAGGAAAAGACTCCACAAGCGAGCGAGAGGCGGCGCTACTGGACGACACTCGATAATCTGACTCCGCTGTACAACCAGGCCGTCCAGAGGCGTCTCAAACTTCTCCGATCCGACTTGATGCGTTGCCTGCCTGACACCGGTGAGTTGCCCCCTCCGGAGTTCCTCGGCAGAGGCGTGTCATGCCCCGCACTGCCTCCCTATCGGGAGGCTCTATAAAGGCCACACAGACACACACGCAACTTGGTTGCCATGTTAGCTGCATGCATGCATTCATGCGTGCATGCATGCAGCTAACATGGCAACCAAGGATCACTCACCCTAGTATATGCGTGTGTGGTTGGTTGGGTGTGTTTGAGAGTGTGTGTGTGTGTTTGAGTGTGAGTGTGTGTCGCAATCCTTGTGCAAAGACACGTACAAATATACATGAATATATGCGTGTATGCATATATGTGCTGTTGGCGGCTTCTAATGCTGCGTGAGTCTACAGATGACGCAGGAATCTTCCGGAAGGAAAAGGAGTCTCAGCTTTTTGTGGTTCCACGTTGCCACTATGGGTGCGTTGACTGCTCGTGGTTCCTAGATGCGGACTTGGCGCCGCCGATTCAGAGTTGTTTGTGCTTCCTGCGAAAAAGCGGTGGCTTTAAAGAAGCCGCTTTCTCAGCCCGAGGGGAAGCTGCTCGCCCTGCAAGGACTCTGGGAAGAGCAGATTCAGCCGCACCATTCTCGCTACACAATGAAAGCAACAGTGGAGGCGACAATGCTAGACTCCGTGCCCGCAACAGCCTTACGCCAACGCACACCTCGTCTGTACACTGCGAGTCGCTCCAGGACAGGGGTTCCTGCAGAACGCGCTTCTTTCAGGCCTCAGCTTCTATGAACTACAGCCTCTGCGATCACCACTGTCACTCGCTCAAAGGCGAAGAACACATTTTTAGCGCGCAGCCGGGAAAAAGCCTCCAGCGTGGCAAGGAGGGCGTCACTTCGTCGACAGAATTAGACGCTGAGAGATACCGCCACACTCCCGACAGTGACGGCTCTGTCGCCGCAGGCAGCTCTGCAGAGCACCCTGCAAAAAAGAAAACGCCACCACTTGTGGCAACGCACCCGCATTCTACGAGCGTACCGCCTCAGAGCGGGGAGGCCTCACCCTACAGTGCCTGCGCTACGGAGGCCGAGCTGTTGCCTGCCTTGTATTCTGCCGCATCCTCAAGAGTAAGTGCGCAGCAGCAAAGCGTCTGCCAAAGAGCTCTTGCTTCAAACCTCCGCCAGAGGGCCAGAGGTATAATAAGCCTGCGGCGGTAGTGTTGCTCGTGCACTTCAAGCAGCCACTGGGCCTGAAAAGGATTGCTGAGATGTCTCAGGTCTTTAACCGAAAGTCTGAACGGCGCTCATGCTTCTTAAAACTCTTCGCTAAGGGCAGACATCGAGCCGGAGAAACGAGGAGGCCCCCGAAGTACGCTTACCCCCACCCTACCGACGCCAGCCGTAGTTCGGTGCCTCCCCCCTTTTTTTCTGTGCCCTGTCGTTTCCTGGTATCTTTAAGCGCAATCCCTCAAAAGAAAGGAAATTCCATTCTACCCACTTTCACGAAAGGCCACTGAAAGGCGGCCAGATCGGTAGAGGGAGCGTCCGATTGGGCTTTGGGGGGACGTTTTCCAGGCCTGCTGGCTGTATTCACGCTGGCACTACACAGCTCTCTTTCTCGTCCCTTGCCAACGCGCATGAGGCAGTACATGAGCGCCAAAAATAGAGCAAAACAGGAGATCACGAGGTCAAGCGTTTGGGGGGACCGGGAAAGGGCTATGCCTGTTGGGGAGCTCTCTGTGTGCATTGCCTTAGGGGCCCTATGCGGACAGACACCGTAGGGTGGACGCGTAGGCGCAGCATCAGCACTCTCTGTGCATCATCCTCGCGCGTCTCCTTGCGGCGCTTTCCTGCAGGTTCAGTTTGCAGGAACGCAGCCGACTGCTGAACTGCCTGCCTTGCGCTGTGCGTGGAGATGAGGGCGCAGAGCTCTACGGCCAGGAGGAGGTAAAGAGACTCTTTCTGCAGTGCACAGTTGAAGGCCTCGAATAGCATAGAGGACAAGCGTGCCAGCGCCTGTTCGAATAAATGGCTAGGCACGCCTCTGCCTTCATCGGTTCGCGCTCATCATTTTCTGACTTCCGATGCTTTCATGCCCTTCCAGAAGCAAACCAAGGCTGACCTAATGGCCCTTGTGGATTTGTTTTTGTGCTTGGCGACAGGTCCTGCTGCCGAGGGCAGTCCTGGGCGTCTTTGAAGATGCGGTGTTGGAGCGATGGTATATGCTCTGGCGCTCGGTGCTCGTTGTTGACCTATACAAGGCGAGCAACGGTTTGAATATTTCAATATGCTTGCTACAATGCCTCTTCGGCATGGCTAGGGCATACGTCATGGAGTGTGCCGTGTATTACGTGAGTCGCGCGAACCCATTGACCATGCGATGTATATACATGCTTCACACAAGAGGCTAGACGATGCTGTTTTCGGCCTCTTGTCGCTATCCCTCAACCTCCTTCGTACAAAAGATGCCGACTGAAAGCTGACGGGGTGCTTCTCATAGGGGTCTCTCTACTGGGTTGCTTGGAAGCGGAGGTCTGCCTCTTGCACCCCGGCCTTCCTCACATGCCACTACCTGCTGCGGCTGTAATCTAGCGCTTGGAGTGCTCTGACGTAAGGTGTGTTCCTGGTGCTCCCTATGACGCCATTATTGGCATGCATGAGTTTTCATGGCCTCTTTCTTCGCCCCTGCCTTCAGGGGGAGAACAAGGTCCTTGGCCACCTCGGAACGACTACATACGAAGGGATATTTCCCTCCTTGCTTCCACTTTGGCGCACTGTGCGTGCTGTGTGCGCTCCCCTTCTGCAATTCGTGATCCTCATTGCGCTTGTGCTGCCCATGAGGTACATGCCCAGTCGAGGGGGCAGAAATGCGTGGAAATTCAATATACTCGCACTTGGACAAGCTGTTACGTAGTAAGTTTCAAAGATGCAGTTTCTACTGTTTCTGTCGTAATATAGGGTGTTTTATGCACCCTCCCAGCCGCATCTGCCGACCTTCGCAGCATGTAATGTGGTTAAAAGGCTCACCAAGGTGGTCTTATGCGGTCAGCGCTGCAAATGCAGTTGTTGCAGCATGCGAATTTCTTGCAGTGCGCGGCCCCCCCCTTGACGCAAGACTTTTGTTCTGGGTGATTTAAGTGCGGACACCTCAGGGTCTGTGCGTGGAGTCTCTGTTGCGGTCTGCAGCACTGTTTTTGTATTTTCCGATTTGATAGTCCGGTGCCGCTCGTTCGGCCGCCTACGGTCCCGTGATTCAAGAGGCATTCCTTCGTCTCTGGAGGTTCATTCTATTTTAGGAGGTACTAAAACACGCTTGAAGCTGATCAAGCACCTTGAAAGCTGCGTTGCCTTCTCTACGTGTGGATTATTTGATTCTGTTGCGTGAGAGGTCTCTCAGGGAACAGGAATCCAATTCGTAAATCACATTGCTTGCCCCAGATGCTGCACGTGCAATCGTATGCGTGTCTAGTGGACGTGTTCCCTGCTGCTGTTTGTGCGCTACAACTGCAGGACAGCTGCTATATCCTATGTTGATGATTCCTTTGACGGTTCACCTGCGGCGAGTTCCTGAGGCGACGGTTTTAGTTATCTGCTTCGGGTCGGCTATAGTGACGGTTTGCATCATGAGTCTCGCCGGCATGGATTTCGAAATTCTCGTTTTTTTAATGCTTTCGCGCCTCTTGTTTGCGTTGTTCACGATTATGATTGCGCGGTATGTGTCGGCATGCAGAAAGCAAAAGAAACGATTCTTTCACTCCGGCACGTGGGAACCGATAGGGGGAGCACTGCAGCGTGTCTCGTGCGGAAGCAGGGTCTGAGGCGAGTGTGTATGTGGCTGTTTCAGGGCGTTTGAAAATTTACGGCGGCAGCTTTTCTCGTCTCAAGCGTTGCCATATTTGGTATATCTATCGACCCTTGCCAACAGCCCCAAAGTTCAGCAGATTGGCAACATGAGGTCTGCCCACCAGCGCTGTGCCTGCCGGCTGAAACGCTCGCTTCCGGCACCTTGAAGGCCGCTCCGCTTTTGGGGCCTGATGATCTCTGACGCCTTCCTACCTCCTGTCTTGTGCTGTCAAAGCTCGCGCTCTTCTTCCCAGTGCGTGTCCCTGCCACGCCTTTGCTCAGTCCCAGGCAGCAAAAGGATAGACAACTCTCCAAGGGCCTACATCAGTGTCTTTCTTTCGGTGCTCTTGTCTCACGACCAACCTGTGTAAGCTCCGTCTGTGTACATACAGAACCCTCCAGACCCTTGTAGTTTTGTGTATCACCTGCGTGTTTCTCGCTCGAAGGCGCACAGCGCGCGAACACCCTCCAACCTTAACAGGCAGAGGCGAGCACAGGCCCTTAAGCGACCACAACGGCCTCTCTCTCAGCCCCTTTCATCACCAAGGCGCACTCTGTCTTCCCTCTCACACGCTGTGCTTCTCGAATTCTCCAGGCACTGGCTGCGTGCACGTGCTCTCTGTTACCCTCTCTCTCTATCTCTCTCTCTGTATAGGCACCTGGCGCCTTAAATCTCTTTCTACCGCTATCAAGCGCACGAAAAAGCGCTACCAAAACAAGCAACAGCCTCTGGGGTGCAATATGCTGCTTTGTTTCATCACGTGAGAAATACGGGGGCCTTGGCTGGCCACACACAGCCCCCACAGCAGCCGGCAACGTCCCCCAGTACGCCCCTGCGTGCAGCTGCGCCATGCATGCATCCCCCTTTTCTCCCACCCTCCCTTGCTCCCTGCGGCCTCCTACTTAGCCTTCTTATGCTTAGTGTTTGCCCTTTTGAAGAGGCTTCCTGCCCGCGACAAGATGCTCTTCCCCACCTTTCCTGAGGAGGGCTTAGCTTCGCCTGCTGCTGCAGCGTCACCCTTAGGTTCCTCCTTTCTATTTCGCGTTGCTTTTCCCCTTGAAGAGCGCTGCGGCTGCTGCCCCCCCTCTTCCCGGCCTGGCGTCGGGGAGGAATTTGGGGAGGCCTGCGCCTCGGCAGCCTTGCGCTCTTGTTTAGAAGCTGAGTGGCTGCTCTTTCGCCGCTCTTCGGGTGTCTGCTGCGTGTGCCTCCGGTGTTTCTTCGGTTCCGAAGGCTCTGGAGACTTGGGTGATGAACCCTTAGCAGCGCTCTCAGGTGATTCGCGGGGTTGGTGGTGGTCTTTCGCCGCTTGGGGGCTTTCGGAAGCCCCGCGATGGCGAGAGCCTCCTCTGCCTCGCTCAGCCCCTCCAGACGTGCGTCTGCTTCTGCTCTCTCCCTGCTGCTGCTGCTGCGACGGTGACGACTGCTCTTGGCGATGGGAATTGCTCTGTTTCGCTTGAGGGGGCGATCCGGAAGCAGGAAGTCGTTCAGGTTTTGCTTGCCCACGAGTTGGAGGGTTTTTTCCGAACGTTTTGTCGATGGCCTCCTTCCAGACAACTGCCAGCCGCACGCCTGCAGCACAGCGCCGTTCGAAAAAGAACGCATGCAAAAACACGGATTCTGGAAGGAAAGGTACGTGCAAAATCACGGATTCAGGAAGGAAAGGTACGTGCTAAAACACGGATTCAGGAAGGTACGTGCAAAACCACGGATTCAGGAAGGAAAGGTGCATGCAAAATCACGGATTCAGGAGGGAAAGGTGCATGCAAAATCACGGATTCAGGAAGGAAAGGTGCTTGCAAAATCACGGATTCAGGAAGGAAAGGTGCATGCAAAATCACGGATTTAGGAAGGGTTGGCGCATGCAAAATCACGGATTCAGGAAGGGAGGGCGCATGCAAAATCACAGATTCATCAAGGAAAAAAGCGCATGCAAAACACAGATTCAGGAAGGAAAGGTACATGCAAAATCACGGATTCAGGAAGGAAAGGTGCATGCAAAATCACAGATTCAGGAAGGGAAGGCGCATGCAAAATCACATATTCATCAAGGGAAAAAGCGCATGCAAAATCACGGATTCAGGAAGGAAAGGTGCATGCAAAATCACATATTCATCAAGGAAAAAAGCGAATGCAAAATCACGGATTCAGGAAGGGAAGGTGCATGCAAAATCACATATTCATCAAGGGAAAAAGCGCATGCAAAATCACGGATTCAGGAAGGAAAGGTGCATGCAAAATCACATATTCATCAAGGGAAAAAGCGAATGCAAAATCACGGATTCAGGAAGGGAAGGTGCATGCAAAAACACGGATTCATCAAGGAAAAAAGCGCATGCAAAAATACAGATTCAGGAAGGAAATGTACATGCAAAATCACGGATTTAGGAAGGGAAGGCGCATGCAAAATCACGGATTCAGGAAGGGAAGGCGCATGCAAAATCACAGATTCATCAAGGAAAAAAGCGCATGCAAAACACAGATTCAGGAAGGAAAGGTACATGCAAAATCACGGATTCAGGAAGGAAAGGTGCATGCAAAATCACGGATTTAGGAAGGAAAGGCGCATGCAAAATCACGGATTCATCAAGGAAAAAAGCGCATGCAAAACACAGATTCAGGAAGGAAAGGTACATGCAAAATCACGGATTCAGGAAGGAAAGGTGCATGCAAAAAAGCACAGATTCAGGAAGGAAATGTACATGCAAAATCACGGATTCAGGAAGGGAAGGCGCATGCAAAATCACAGATTCAGGAAGGAAAGGTGCATGCAAAATCACAGATTCAGGAAGGAAAAAAGCGCATGCAAAATCACATATTCATCAAGGAAAAAAAACGCATGCAAAAACACAGATTGATCAAGGAAAAGTGCGCATGCAAAATCACGGATTCAGGAAGGAAAAAAGCGCATGCAAAAACAGATTCATCATGGAAAAAAGCGCATGCACATTGAGCCTAGCGAGCGAAGCCCGTCCCATGCAGCAGCAACAGCAGCAGCAGATGGGGCAACCCAAAAAGGCAGCGGAAAGTCTCTGTGTTTTGCACAGTCGTCAGCCCCTTGAACGGCAGCTCCCTATCTAGGAAGACTCTTTTTGTGCTCGAGAACAAGCAGACATTCCATTCTAAAAGCTGGATAATGTAGGGAGAGCTCTCGGGGAGTCAAACAAACCTCGCTGGTTTGCATACGCAGTCAGCTTCATCCTCACGCGGTGTACAATGAGCTCGTGCCTGTTTGTCACCGTGGGGGCGCAGTGCGTGGCACTAAGCCGTCCAAGGCCTACTACCCAACTACGTCACAGAAAACAAGCGCAACATTTTCTTCTCTAATGCGCAGAAGGTGCGAAAACAGCAGCAGGAGCAGCAGTAACAGCAACAGCCGAAGTAACAGCAGTAGCAAGAGCAGTAACAGCAGTAGAAACAGCAGCAGTAACAGCAGGAGCAGCAGTAGCAAGAGCAGTAACAGCGATACTTTTGCGCAAAGGCAGCTGAGCAGATGGGGGAGAAAAGAGGGAGGGCAGACAGGGGAGGGAGAAGGCATAGGGAGGAGAGAAAGGGGAGGATCTGGGATGTCAGGACAGCAGCAGCATCAAGTTGCTTTCCCTTTAAGTGTGTAGTGTACATACTCCTGAGCTGCTTCATCGCTTTTAGCACGAAACTCATACGTATCCGTTTGAGTTCGAACTGTGAAGCAGCGCCAGGGGGCTACTGGTGCTTGAGTGGTGGTGGCACTCCCATTGACACCTTTCTGCTGCTCGAGGCCGTAGAGATATGCGGAACTGCATTTTCCAAAGTCAATGCCAATAATTGCCTGATAAATAAAACAAACGCCACCAAACGCATGCTTAAAAACGCATGTCAAGAGCGCAGTCCCCCATCACGTCCACAAAAACCCCATGCATTCTTGCCAAAGGCAGGCATGTGTCGTTGGGCGAAGCGTACTGCTCCACCAGAAGCAGCGATACAGGAAAACAATGAAGCTTTTAGGAAGTTCAGTTGCAGTGAGGGCGATCTAAGCAAGGGCGGGAAGGGAAGGGGAAGCTGTGACGCATGGCCGTGCTTTGAGTGCCCTAGTTCATAGGCAACAGTGTATGCAAATTCGTGTGTATTCTATGGATATGTACGATGTGCATGTGAAGGTATGTGTGTATACATGCATATGCATGTACATGAATGTAAATGTGCACTATGTGTATATGTATGTACATGCACGTGTACTATATATGGATATATGCATATGTACTATGTGAACAATGTGCATGGGTGTGTGTGTATGTGCATGTGCTCAATACGCATGTTAGGGGGTATGTGCATGTGTACTGTATATGTACCCCTGCCACGAAATGATCACTCTTCTTGAAACTCTTCTTGCCCGACAAATCGTCTGTCCACATGACAACCCCGCTTTTAAACATCTAAGAAGCAACACACACACCGCCCTGCTGAGCAGCAGAGAAGAAATCATCAAGAAGAAAAAAAGGAGGGCCTGTCTTCGGATAGCGACTGCGCTAACGGTTGGCGGGAAAAGGGCAGACGTTTCTGCAGAACAACATAGCACCTTGAAATATCGAAGCTCTGGACGTCTAGGGGCTTTGCCAATTATTTCCAGAGGCGTTCCGATCCGCATGGCTCGAAGCTCTCGACAAATTTCTGACGTCCCCTGTCTGCCGTAGGTGCATGCAGTCAAGGCAAGACGCTTCGCCACGGCTTTGCGATGCGCTGCTTCTTGCTGCAAATGCTGCTTGACAGACGCCAGGTCTTGCTGCAACTGCTGCCTGACAGACGCTAGCTCTTGCTGCAACTGCTGCCTCTCCTGCTCCAGCCGCTGCTGCGCTGCCACTGCTCTTTTGTGCTCCTCCTCGTGCAACGCTACTTCGGCTTCCCTTGCCTGCTTCAACGCCTCCACCTGTGCAGCGTGAAAAACGACCCCACACCCACCCCACGCCTCTGCCGAACGTCAGCAACCGCTTTTTCTACGTGCGCAGTCAGCCCTCTGTGCAGGCACCACCAATTGAGAGGCATGCTTGCATGCAAACACTCGCGAGGCAACAGCGCATGCGCAGGCGCATGCAATAAGAGCAGCAGCGAAAAACTATATAGGCAAGAGCCACACGTCTGGATTGCACGCGCGCATCGCACCATCAGCACCGCGACGCTACAGCGCAGCAGAAGGGCTTGCCAGAGGAGAATGAAGAAAAAAAGAGGAGCAGGGAAACAGAAGAATAGGGAGGAGAAGAGGAAAGGGAAGAATAAGGAAGGGAAGAAGAAGAGAACAGGAAAAAGAAATAGGTGAAAAGGAAAAGGGAAGAGTAGAAGCTCCATCAAGAAGCTTACCTGTTGCGCGATCTCGCTCATTGCTCCCTGCGCACCAGGACCATTTTTTTCAAGCTGCGAAAGCACATTTAATGCCGAATTTTCTGCAGCTTCCAGCAACGCGAGAGCCCTCTTGCGCCTTTCTTCCATGGCTGCTTTGTATTTTTCGAGTGCGACTTCTTCAGCGTGGGCTTCGCCAGCAAGCACTTCAAACTCTGCCGTCAGATTCTCCAGAGCGGCGATCTGCTGCTGCGCTGCGGCAGTCGAGGCCTTCTGAGTGTCGATCTGCTTACGCATTGCGTCTGCCTCCGTGTTCATCCGCCGCAGCTCCTCTTCAGCTGCTGCAACGGCCTCTCGCGTCTGATCATGCATTTCCCTTTCTTGCTGCAGCAGCGTTTCAGCGTCTGCCACCTTCTCCGTCAAATTCGCAATCTCGAGTTCCTTCGCTGCGACGACTTCGGAAAGATGCTCTGCCTTGCGCTCTGCCAAAGTTGCTCTGTCTCGCTCCTTGCGCAGCAAAACTTCCTTTTCCTTCAAAGGAACGCAAAATTCAGCAGACGCCAGCACACCCCATGAATGGCAAGAGAGAAAGAAAGAAAATGACAACGATAGAAAGAGAGACAGAGGGCACGAGTTTGAGGGCGGACTCGCCTTCGACGGCGTTGCAAGGCACGATGAAGGACTTTGGGCTGTCGAGACACCCGAAAGTCCTTCATAAGCTCAATTTGGGGTGAAAAATAGATACAATGCTGCTTTCTAAAAAGTACAGGCCCCTCGATAACACCTCTACGCGCGCGAGAGGAGAAGCACAACAACCACCCACGAGGCAGCACATCCAAGCGCTTGCTCCCCGCTTTGTCTATTCTAAAGGCCACTAAGGACTCTGAGTTACCCCATTATGCGTCTCCCCTTCCCCCCTGAAATTCTGCATTCTTAGCCTTTTCAATTAACGAAATATATTACCAATCAAACACATCCACATAAACATACACATGCACATACACATCCACATCCACATACACATCCACATACACATCTACATGCACATCTACATGCACATACACATCTAGAAACATGCACATCCACATGTACATACACATCTAGAAACATGCACATCCACATCTACATGCACATGCACATCTAAAAACACATCAATATACACATCCACACCCACATCTACATCCACATCTACATACACACACCCATATAAATACGACTACTTTTCCTAACGTCTGGAGTGCGTTTTCGTACGAGCATCTGAGCATCTTGCGTTTCCATGTAGCGCTTGGCGTGAGAAATTTCGACTTCCTTTGTTTGCAGAAGCGCTTGGGATTTTTGAGCCTCGCTTTGGGCTACGCGCATGCCTTCCTCGAAGGCACTGCGTTTCTCCTCCGCTTCCTCGAGATAATGCAGCAGCTGCGCATACCGCTGCTGCAAGGCAGATGCCTGCTCTTCGCGCTGCTGCCTGCAGCTTACTTCCAGAAGGCGCTTATGGGCTTCGTTCTCCATTCTGTCTTGCAAGTCGGCTATGGCCTCTTCGTTGTGAGCTTGAGCCGCCGCATGCTGCTCCCTGAAAGACAAAGGTCAGCAGCAGACAGTGGCAAATGCAATCCACGGTGAAAGCAGCATGCTCTTTTTTCCGCACTTCCCCTTCCCCTTCCCACCCTTTTGCCTGCTCTCGACATAGCCCACCTTCCCCCCCCCCCAAGCCTCCTTTCCACATGCAAAAAAAACAAACATCGCACATTTCCCTCTTTCTCCCCTTTATTGCCCTCTTTCTTCCCCTCTTTCTTCCCTTTATTTCCCTCTTTCTTCCCTTTTTTCTTCTCCTCTTTGTGCCCTATTTCTTCCCTTTTTTCTTCTCCTCTTTCTTCCCTCCCTTTATTTCTTTCCTTTACTTCCCTCGCACGTGTGCGCCTGTCACTACAAAGACGCCTTGCCACTGCAGGGCAGTGCAACTGCACGACCTCTTCTCGCTGCTGGCCCCGAGAGTGTCTCTACGCTGCTGCGCACTAAAACGCAAAAATCGAGCCTCTTACTGCAAGGCTTTGTGGTGCTTGATGGCGGCGACAGCGTTGGCATGCCGCTTCTTCAAGGCTATATTCTTGAAGAGAGTCTTGTCCAGCTGCTCCTTGTATGCGCGAGCAAAATCGTGTTCTTCATCCAACTGAGCGCCGAGGTAGACGCACTGCTGTTCGTACATTTGCAGCTCCAGCGTGCGGGACTGCAGCGGGAGGTGATCGCCTTCCTTTGCACCAAAGCTGTCAGTGCGCTTCTCAGACGCGCTTGTCGCAGGGTGCTCTGCAGCCGCCTTCTTCCTCAATGCAGCCTGCAGCAGTATGAGGTGCTCTCTCTGCTTTGCGGTCTGCCGCTGGAGCCGCTTGTTGCGCTGCTCTAGCTGCCACACCTTCGTGCTCGGCAACAGCGCGCGCTGCAGCATCCGCTGCTCGATACCCTCTCCACGAGGCGAGAAATCCACATTCAGCGGATACTCTGCATCTGTAGCTGGAAAGGTTCCCGCCAAATCGGTTTGTGGAGGAGGATGCCGCACTAGGGGGGGCCTTATGGCCTGAAACAAAAAAAACGCACCAAAAACACTCCTCCCTCCCCTTCACAGAACTGTCTAAACTCGGGGGGGAAACAGTTCCCTGTGAGCCGCAGCTCCAAGTGTAATACCATCACAATTGTGTGAATCCTACCCTCTGCACCAAAACACGAGAAAAATGAGGGTCCCACGTCTTCTTCCCCCGCCTTCTTCCCCCCCTGCTGTTCTCCAATGCCATCATCAGCCTTCCCCACCCTCCTATTCTCGCAAGCTGCCGTGTAAATTTTTCCACGCAACAGAACAGATGCAAATACGCCCTGCAGCGGGAGATTCAGCAGGCAAGAATCCCGAAACGTGAGCAGATCGAAGGGCAGAACAACTCTGCCGCCTTTGCTGCTGCTGCTGCTTCCTCACCGTTGTACGTTCCTGTCCTTCAGCTCCCGCAGCGAGTCTCTGTGCGCCAACCCGCTTTGCCCATTCGGCTAACCGCACTCTTTCGTCTCGCAGTTTCTCCAACTGCGGCGTCAGGGGGTCGGTCGTGTATTCGTATATAATGCGATCCGTCATCTGCACAGACACTGCAGCGAACGGCAGCGAGTCGCCCCGCTTCCCTCCTTTCCCTACTTGCAGACTAGCAGCCTATCTGAGAGCATGCTGTCTCAAAGAAGCACAAACATCCTTCTAGCTGCCCCAACACTGCCGCGGCTAACCTCCCGTCGATCGAAGTCTTCCAAACATGCGTCTTCCTCAAGCCTCGCTTCCACAGCCATATCGGAAGGCTTGAGAGGCCGCTTCACCACGACTGTCTTCCTTCGAGGTTCTTGAACTCTAGGCGCAAAACCTTCCTCTTCGCCTTCTTGTACGTGGTCTAACATCCTAGGACGCCGCTGGCCTCCCTCTTCTTCTTCTTCTTCTTCTTCGGGTTCAGATTCTGCTTCGTGCTCCTCCTCCGCTTCGCTGTAGCCTGCTTCACCAGCCGCTTGGAAAGCCTTCCTCCCTGAAGCCGTTCTCATGTCTCTGCTTTTCCTCTCTCTCGCAAGCAATGCTTCCCTGTCCTCTTCTTCTGACAGCCCAAGGTCCTCATCGAACTCCCCCGGTGCGGAAGTCTCTCTCGACGGAAGACGAGCGCCCACGAAGCTTGCAGCTGAACTTTCCGTAGACAAGGGCGAAGGAGAACCACCTGCTCGCTCGCCTCCCTGAAAAAGGTTCAGCTTCATCTGTTGGAAGGGACGCGGTATAGAGCTTCCTATAGGCACTGCAGCTTGGAGGTAGGAGCTGTCGTCTTGCGCGAAATCCGCCTTGAGATCCGCGATGAAGTCTGAGGCCGTTAAATTCAGGCTTCCTTTTGTGCTCTCTGGCATGGAAGCCACGCTTTCAGATACTTCTTTTTCTAAGAGCTGCATGATGTCTCTTCGATCCCCACTCGTCGTCAAGGACCTGGGCACCTCCCCCCCTTCGCTTTCACCCAGCGGATGCTTGCTGTCTCTAGACGAAGAAAGACTGCTGTGGAGTGCAGAAGAGCTGAGAGATCCTAGTTCATCGAGATCTGACTCCCCAGAAAGCATGGAGGAGTCTGCGCTCTTCCAGGCTTCTTGCCAGCGCTGCCCGATGCTAGCACGCGACTTCTGCAGACTAGACTGAAGAAGTGCGAGATCCGCCTTCCTACCTGACGATTCATCTTTCGCTGCCTCCACTGAAGCAACGGCTGTTCCTGGAAAAGGAGTGCGCTTCGGCAGTGGCCGCTTGCCTTTGCCCCCCGCCTTCTTTGCACTTACAATCTTGGGAGGAATGAAGGCCTTTGGTTTCGGCGTCGCCTGCTGCTGAGACTGCTCTGATATTTCTGGTGAGGATTCCGCGCTGTCGCTCTCAATGCTGACGCTGTAGCTGCTGCTGCTGCTGCCGGTGTAACTGCCCGCCGAAGCCATGGGATCTCTGTACCTCGAGGAGACCTCGCTCGAAGAAAACGACATCTTGCGGCCTAAACAAGGCACGCGATCCCGCTACTGGACCTTTCAAAATTGCAAAGCAAAGGTAGGAACTCAAAGAAGGATCACCGGAGAGAAAGGGTGGTCATCCCGAATGTTGTCGTCTGCCTCGGGGGCGGTCTGTGCAGTGTCTGTGACACGAGCTAAGACACGACAGCAACAAAAAGCCATTAACGTCCTTGGAATAAAAGACGCATTCGTTTTGTTGTACTAACGGAGGGCTCGGGACGGGGGGCTGAAAACAGAACACCAACCCCCTGGGAAATTGGATTCAAGAAGATCCGCCGTTGACATGCAAAACACCAGACCGGGCAGACTGACCAGCAAGAAATGAACCTCCTTTTCAGCTTGCTACTAAGCAGTTTAAAAGGATATTATTGACCAGTAAACATTGAACCACTATGAGTATTCTGTGTTTGAAGAAACAGCAGACCAACAGCGGCGGTCGGGTGTGTCTCCGCTGGACGCCGCCCTCCTCAAGGCGCCGCTGAAAACAAGCGTCTTCACGTACAAGCTACCTTGATTCTTCAGCTCGAATTCACCTATGAATCAAAGCATATTGCAACATTTAATGGGCTGCTTCCTGCGTTTACATGCATATTCCTGCTACTGCGTTTCAGAACTACTTCGTAAGAGCTACCATCATGCTGTGGCGAGTAAACACCCCAAAGTTGGCAAGTGGACGGCAGTATTACGATAGGCTGTAGTCGATGCAGGCAACAAAAATACTAGTCCACATAGAATCTCAACCCTAATTGCTGATCCTTGGGTATTCTTTCATCCTTTCTTCATGCTTCTCCTTCATGAGCACCTCGTATGCATGCACCGAGCATTTCCCAGCCAGAAGAGCGCCGCATGCACGGAATGGGTAAGATCTTGTTTTAAAGCGTGTGTGGCTTTTTGTTGTGATTTCTTCTGTTGATGACTCTTCCTGTATTTATGCGCACGTTCGTGGCGCAGCTAACAAAGCCGAAGTGTCAGCATTGACACCCGTACTCTTGGTCTGCACTGTGTCTTCGGGAGAGCGTCGTCTTAGGCGGAGCCTCTTGTGCGGGGTCGACAGCACCCTCGCTGGAAGCTGCTGCACTAGGCTTTGCATTAGGCGTTGCCATGCTGCGAGGCCTAGTGCGCCTTCCCTCGGGTTCAAGTTGTGCATCATTCATGACCACTTCAGCAGAGGCTGCGGCTTCCGGCCGAACTCCCCGACTGCTCCTCCATCGCCCCCCTGCGCGCCTCCCTGACTCACTGAGCGCATGAAGCAACGAAAACCAGCGTCCCTTTATGCGTGATCGCAGCCAGCAATCCGTCCTCTCTAGCCGTTCCTGCGGTCCATCAGCAGCAGCGACAGCAGCAGCCATGCGACTTCAAGACAGCAGGACTGCCCTCAGGAAGCCTGTGGCTTCCTCTGGCCCTTGCGCGCGTGATGTGCGCAGCAGAGGGCCTTGCCGTGTCTTCGCAGCGTTTGTGGCTCTCCGCCTGCTTCTTCACCACGAAACTGCAGCCGCAAATGCGCAGGCTCCCCCAACGGCAGACAATCCCAATAGTGTCGTTCAGATTGATTTCTCGCGTCGGTTCTCCGACATTGAGATCCCGCCGTGCGCGGCGGACAGAGTGGTCAACGTGACTTTAGCGGATCAAGAGATCGCCTGTCTGCTGCCTCCTCGGCGTTCCTCTGGCCTCGCTATGCTGGACGGGCTGCAACAGTTCCTCTCCCACTCTCCTGAGGCAGATCCCGAAGAGACGCTCATAAGCGATCTGCTTTCTGCACCCAAGGTGGGGGAGGATGGGCAGGCCCAATGCAAAATGCCGTCGCGGCTTTCCACTCAGCTCCACGTCGGCAGCCCAGAGCTGCAGAGCTACTTGCGAGCTGCCAGGCTGAGGTGGCTATTGGATCGATGCTTCCGTTTTTCTGATATCGGCGTGGACGACTGGCGATACGAGCTTTGCATTGGGTGCGTTATCTGGTTGGCTGGCTGCCCGCGTTTTGCATGAATGCGGCCATTCAAAACGCAACTGCACCCTCGTTTCTGGATGAGCGTCAAATGGACTCCGTCCACCGATGCGATGCGTGGGCTCCAAGTCGGCGTGCGAGTTGCATCTCCTCATTTTGCTTAATCTTTTATGAAAAGAGTGATGCTGTCTCTTGCTATTCGGCTGACTGACTACCTTCGTCATGCATCTGTCGCTCCTTGTTTCGCGTCCTAGTGGTTTCCCAAGAGGTGCCTGTGTGTGTTTGCTGCACAAATTCCTTAGTCTCGAATCTCTTTCTAAGCGTGTCTTAAACCTGCCAGCTTGCACCTCATCGCTTTTTTTCGCAATGTGCCCCGTTTTGTGTGCTGTTTCGGGAGAGGCGCGCATGCGCGCATGGTTGCTTTGGGGTGTCTCTGTGGCCAAATCGTTCATGTTCGCTTGACTTGAATTCTTTGCAGGCGGAAAGTGACGCTTTATAAGGGCAACGCCCTCGCAGGCAAAACAATCGGCCGTAATCTTTTTGAACTGGGCACTTACAACGCCTCTCTCGATCAGATGTGGGCAGACGGCACGATGACGCAAGTGCGTGAGTGCGTGTGTAGCCCCCAGCAAACTTTCTATGCAAAACAGGGCGGACGCGTTTCGCGTCTTTTTCGAATGCATGCATGCACCTTGAAAGAGGCTATTTCGCGGCTTTTTGAAATCCATGCATGCACCTTCAAAAAGGCTGTTTCCCAGTTTTTTAAAATGCATGCATGCACCTTGGAAAAGGCAGATTCGCTTATGCACGCGCCTCCTTAGCAGGTCCACCTTCTCGTCTCGCGCGCGGCGTCCTGCTACGCGTGCTTACTGCAAGCAGGGATTGCTGCTGGAGTGGCCAACGTATCGCTCTGCCGAGGGTGTCGCAAGCCAGTGTGCTGCCGCATGCAGCTTTTGGGAATGCTTTCGCCCCGCTTCCCTATCAGCTCTTCTTGCAGCGTGCATATGCACGTGCATGCATGCTTCTGGTGGAAGACGCGCGGTGTACTGCTGTGTGTCTGCCCGTGTGTCTGCATCGTCGGCCTGCCTGCCGTCTACTCAGTGGTATGTTGGGGGAACAGAAGGCCGTCAAACGGAAGTCTTGCTCGTTTGTGGCGACAGCCATCCCCGAGTAAAGGGCATCTGGGGGCCTGACGAAGGCAAATACCGTGTGTGGCTGGAAGCCCCCATGTTTTGCGACTACAGGGAAAACGCTTCGCAGCCCGTAAGCAAAAGGAGAGGCTGGCTGCGTTGTTCGGGAACTGATGAGGGTGGGCAGCGAGGCATCAGCCGTGGCTGCATTAAGCTCTGGAGGGGTCGAAGGCTGGTGGCGGGAGAGGGATGCAGACTTGCGACAGAAAACACGAGGCCTTACGCGAGCAGGAAGGGGTGCACGGAGACTTGGGGGCTGACTCGGAGGAGGACTGCCCAGTCAAATGCTGCCGTGCAAGTTTTTCTGTATATCGATAGGCTTGTTGACGCGTAAGATGTAGGGGTGTGTTGGCTGAGCTGCGGCTGTCCGTGCTTAACACCTCAGGCGCTAAACGAATCCTTGCTGCGGAGTCTGGAAGGCTGGTGCTCAACGTTCAGCACCGACGGCTGGTGGTCTTACGAGTACTGCCACCCCGATAGCCTCATAGAGTATCATAAGGAGCCAAACGGTAATTTCCTGCTAGAGCGCAGCTGCAAACGGCCATTCTCCTTTTCTGTATCCATGCAAACGCTGGTGGGCATCCGTTTGCCGCCTTTGCGCGCTGGTAGTGCTATGTGTATGTACACCGCATTTCGCGCGCACCTGAAGGTGCGAGGGAAGTGTGGCAGGATCAGGAGGAAAAAAGGAGGGTGGACGCCGTGGGCCCCCACGTGCTCATGGCAAGTCCATATAGGCATGCAAAGGGCTGAGGCTAGGCGCGTTTCTTGGATCTTGCTGCCTCGTTCTGCATCTTCACTGTGAATAAGTGTATATGTGTCTATGTGTATGTACATGTATATGTATACGTACATGTGTATGTGTGTGTATATGTGTATGTATATGTGTATGGGTATATGTGTATGTACATGTGTATGTGTGTATGTATGTGTGTGTGTATATATATATGTATGCGCGCATGTATGCGTGATGGCTCTCAGGGGAACTGAAAGGCCCTCTGCATCTCTTGGGTACTTTGCATGCATCGGGCAATGCTGCCGAAATCATTTTTAAGCGGCCAAACCCTCTGAATCCGACGCTCAGGGGTACCGACACGCTTCCCCCGCGATCTGACGGCGTGCCGCGGTACAGATATCTGCCCGTAGAGATCGTCGACAAGCCTCGCCAATTTTCCAAAAATCCAACGCCTCCCTCCAATAAGGTCCTTGCGCTTCAGCTCTCGAACGTAAGCAGCAAAGGCACAGACCTGTATACATCCCGGTGTCACGCGTTCTCTTTCCTGCACCCCTTGGGGGAAGGCGGTCTCTCCACCAGCCATAAAATGGTGGCTGCGTCCGTGGGCTTCCAGACGAGGCCAGTGAAGCGCTCGTCTCTTGCCGAGGGCAGGGCAGTTGGCAAAATCTGCACGGCAGCCGCAGAAAAGAAAAGCGATCTGCCAGCAGGCCTGAGATCGCAGAGCAATAGAGATCACAGAATAAGGCCTCTTGAAGGCAGAAACAGTCTAGGCAGACGTAAAGTCACCACCAAGGGATGGGGAAGCAAGCGGGGTGTATGCCTGAGGATTCTCTATTCAGGTCATAGGTCACTTTTTTTCTCTCTCTGCTTGTCTCCATGTTTTTCTGTCCTTCTCTCTTTCGTCCTAAATCTTGCTTTTTTTCTCTTTCTCTAGATACATATATCTATACATACATCTATACATATACATCTATATATACATACATATATACAACGAAACCGCATGTCAGAAAGCCATGTAGTTGAGCAGTCGGAAAAGTCATCCGGCACGTTGACTTGCATAAAGGGTTCCTTTTCTCAGGGCACCGTGTGTGAAGGCACAGACATACAGCGGAGTGCCCGGGTTCTCTTTGAGTGTCCGGTGGACTTTCCGTTGTTATCCACCCATCGGATAGTTCATATTGAGGAGGTGCGTTTGCCGCTTTTGCTTATTTTCATGCTCGAATTGCCGCTGATTGCGCGAGCATTCATTTTCTGAGACCCCAATTCTTTTTTTCTGCTCATTGGCCGCTAAACATGCTCGATTTGAATCCCGCCTCCGGCCCCCCCGGTTGCGCATCACCTGACGCTACAGAAAAAGACGGGGGTGCGACGCTTCTTTCTTTCGGCCACGCACACGCACTGCCTTCCGGATGTGGCTTTGCAGACGTCATTCTGCACTTACGATCTCGTCATTCAAACACCTCTGGTCTGCCCTCACCCGAAACTGCTACCCCCTCGGCCACTGGATCCTCAGGTCAGCGCTTCGGAACGCGCGGACGCCGCATTCCTGCACGAACATATCTATCTATCTATGTGTCTACTATGTATATGACGACCTTCTGTGTTGGTGCTTTCCTCTGCTTCTTGCGCTTGCTACCCTCTTGTGACGGCATGCGCCTTCGTCGGCCAGAGGGTGCAGTACCGAACTGTCTGGAGGTCACCCACCATATGCACATACACGCCGTGTCACAGGTGTCCAGGATTTTACGTTTGGAATCCCATGTGTATCCAAGTGCATGTATATGTGCGTATGTATGTATGCATGTGTGTATGTGTAAATGTGTGTGACTGCGGCCTTCTGTTTTAGCCTATCCTCGCATATCCCACAGGGCGAACGTTCGAGCACAGCGTTATACTTGCCAGCTGGACAGGTCTCCCTGCGCAGATCCCTACAAAAGAGGTTCGCAGACGCAAGATAGGCGCCGATAGAGAGCCGATGGCGCGTATACCCTGTAGAGCTTCGTTAGTGGCCCTTTGCTACGGGGGAGCTTTCGCGCAGTCGTGGATCGCTTGTCAAGCATCCCTACATTGGCTGATTCCATCGATGTGGCGGTGCCAATACATAAGCGTCCGGTGGCTTCGTTCAGGCAGAAGCGCCTAAAACGACGCCGCAGGCGAACGCTACCTTGGAGGCTGTGCCCGAGGACGTCATGGGACTCTTTCAGACGGGGTGGGGATGTGCGCTTTGCCTGACTTTGACGACTTCGTTCCTTGGGTTGTTGCTCGTGCATTCGACTAGGCCATGCTGCTGTCCTTGTACCCCTTGCAGCGGATTCCATGTGGCATCTCTTCATCTGCGTGCGCAGTGACGGTGGACGCTATTTTGGCTTAGCATCTTATGTGAGAAAAAGAGTTTCCATCCAAGAACCCCGATTCGCTGTCGGGAAGATAGTGAGGTACTTTGCTCTTGTGTAGGCCGAGCAGTCTCCTGCACCAGCAAGCCTACTCCCCCTTCCAAAAGCACTCTCCGACTTGCAGGTCCAGACGCTCCTACTGCGTGTACACCTGGGATGATGGTCGTAACGGCCACACACATCTAGTGCCCGTCTATGCCATTTTACGCATCGGGCATACATGCCACCTGACTATTGTGTGAGGGGATCAGTGACAAGGCCAACTGACGAGACTCTCCGCCCTTTGTGGCTTGTTATATTGCGGTATGCAGACACCGCTGGTGGCAATACCTTGCAGTCGTATTGTCATGGGACGCCTCCTGCAAGGCTGATGACGCCTGGTCAAACAAAGTAAGGGCTGTAGAGTGTTGTCTATGCTGACGACCTGCTTGAATGTGTTATCTAGTGTACTCAAGATGTCACTTTTGCCAATGCTGCAGGCAGCTACCTGCACGGAGATTCGTGTCTCTATTTTTCGGCAACTGGTGGTTGAATGAACCCGCCTGTACAGGTGGCAGACATCCAAATAGGGAAAACCATAAACTGCATTTTCCTGTTTTGTTTCCAGGTGTATGCCGTATACCCTAAAGAACTCCAGTCGACGCCGCACTACTTGCTCCTAATAGACACAAAAGCAGGCGCAACAAAAGGCTGGCCACTATACGCCTATGTACCAGAGGTAAGGCTGCCACCTCAGTTTACCCATTCACGTGCAACAACACACCAGCACGACTGCCTGCGTCAACGCGGAGGACACAGTTCGCTAGCGCAAACCCTAAAATGTAAACCGTACTAATTGTTCCTAGTACCTGTCCTGTTCTCTGTGCCTCTTCAGGCGGCTCTCGAGCCTCTCCAACCTAACATCATTCAAGAAGTTGAACACCCTTCTTTAGACGTGTATTTCAAGGTTAGCCACCTCTTATAACTTCTGCTTTAATTTTGATGCTTCGTATAAACGGCGATTCGGTAATCTAACAAGCAATCCTCGTAGTACAATTCAAAACCCTTCACGGCTCAAGACCCGCCTATTTATTCGAACCTATTCATGCTAGCAGCAGTTTTTCGGGCTTCTACACATCGCATGCATGAAGATGTCGATTTTTTTAGGCTGGTGAATTGCGTCTTCTGTCCTCGCAGAAATTCTCAAATCTCGAGGGGCAGTACGTCGCTAGGAGCGAGGCTGGACTTGCCAACAGCTTCCCAGACGACGTTTTCTTGTAGATGGCGCCCCGCCCTTTGAAAACCTGTCATGTGACAAACGCTCTGAAGCCAACAGATGCGGCATGCATATTTTGACGAAGCCAGTCTAGGTGCTCTGTCTGGCCCTTGTGGACAGCCCACAGCAGACCTCTCTGCTGCCCCTTGAGAACCTGGGTTTGATGCCACGCGCGGCGTCACTCGAAAGTGCGGCCTGGAGACATCAAGGGTTGAAGGGGAGCGAAGTTGCGGAAGCGACTCTTTCTTGTCTTCAGTGCCCCTCTGTCTGTTGGGCCTGTGCCTTTCAGTCCCCTAAGCACCACTTGTCTAAACGCCTCCTGAAATCGTGCAGACACGTGATGCTCTGACTCGGCTGCCAAAACTTTGCAGTGACTCGGACCTCTGTTTCCTTGGGGTTCGTCTCTTCCTCCTCTTCGTGCTCAAGCTGTGCCTCTTCATCCTGTCCCACAACAAACGAGACCTGAGAAATGCGTCAGAGGGCGCATGCATCTAGGCCTGCATACCTCAAGCTGTTGCTCTTCCTGCTCGAGCTCTTTCAGCTTCTTGCGGACTCCCTGGAGCAAAACACGCGGCTAGAAGGATCCAGACAGAAATACGAAGTTCTGCTTGGACATACCGGGCACTTCGATGGCACTTCGGGCTTGTCGCACGCAGTTCCTAGCTGTTAGCAACGTGTTAAGAAAT
The DNA here is from genome assembly GCF_002999335.1 of Cyclospora cayetanensis. Lineage (NCBI taxonomy): Eukaryota > Apicomplexa > Conoidasida > Eucoccidiorida > Eimeriidae > Cyclospora > Cyclospora cayetanensis. Next base: position 260,614 of record NW_020312103.1, on the reverse strand, counting down.
AACTCCACTAGTTTTCGATCAAAAAATGCTTACGTCTTCTCTAGACTCCATCCAAGTCCCAAGTGGAGTGGTCGGTTGCTGTAGCTACTTGCACATCTGCGTTAGTACAGAAATTCTGCGTTTTACTCTATTATAGAACCGCTCACTTCTTGCGCCTTAGTTGCGTCTGCCGCTGGAGCGTCGCCCCCGCTTTCGTCCTTTGCTGGGAGTGGGTCTGCTTCCCTTTCTGGATGTCAGGAGCACTTTCACTGCAAAAGAAATTCCATTCACCCAAATGTTCTTCTGGCGGTTTTTCCATCTCAACTGCTAATTCGTTGGCTTCTTCAATGGCTTTCTCTGCCTCGCTTTCTGTGGTCTGAATTGGCGGAGAGGCAAACTGAGTTTTGGAGGGGCTCATGAATATCGCTTGTGCTCACAACCGCCTTTTCTTCTTCCTTCTTTATTTCATCTCTCCTCTCCGTGTCCTCTGTGCTCATGATGTCCTCCTCCAGCTCACTCTCAGCTAAAATGGAAATGGTATCTTATCCACGCAGCTCGTACTGTCACATTGTTTGAGAAACCTACATTCTATATCATGAGTGATCATTGCAGCCTCTTTTCCTGGTTACAGATTCTGTACTTTAGACAGCTGTCATGATGCAAATCCTGCAAGAAGCGAACCTGCCGCAGACTCAATCTGACGCTTTTGCTCCCTGGCATCCTTTTTAATCTGCTGTTCAAATGTACTGTCGTCGAGCCTTTTCTTGGCCTCCTGCAAGGGGGGACCACGGTGACAAAGTGTGCATTATGCATTTCGAGCCCCCTAAAGCCTAAAGAAGGGATACCCACATCAAATTTTTCCTGGTCAGCCGACCACTTCTCGACGAGTTCGTCCGCCTCCTGCATCTGGGCCTCTTCCTTTGTCTGTGCCTTTGAGTCAGGTATTCAATGACGGATAGGTGAGCTTCATTTTGGAAAAAGTTCCTACATCGTCAGTGGTCGATTCATCCCCATCTAAAGATACAGATCTGAGTGTATATGCAGCACTATAGCGTGTGAGGCTCGCTTGCCTGCTTGCTGGAAACGGTGAATGATCAGTGGCGGCGCAACAGACATGTGGACTTCACGCCGGAACGACAGGACGGGCAATGCAGCCACTCCAACTGCTACGGACACCCAGAAAAACTTAAGCGTCATTGTCGCTATTTTAAGGGGCTTTTCTGCCTCCAGTACTTAAAAGCTTTACATGTTATTCAGGCTTCAAAATCGGGTGCAAAAAGGAACGCGTTGCCAAGCATGCCCGCGGTGTATTGACCGCATAGAAATCTAAGGGTGCACATTCCACCACTCCAATAGCCTGTTCCGATGCCTGCTTTCACGATAGAAAACTAAGACGAAATAGGCCGTACAAGTGTTATATATTTGGAAGATTCTACTGAGCTATATACTGGCTGGAAGGCTTCATGACGATGTGTGTCGCCGCTGCAGCATGTGGCACAGCTGCATTTGCACTGCATCTCCTCAGCCGTAGTTGAGGGAAAGAAGACAGCACTGAGGTTCCTGTGCATCTAGGCCGAGTCATTAGCCTGGATCTGCACGGCGCTGATGAGATTGGCATATACTTCGCACTTTCTGATCATGGGTAGGTCTTCCACATTTTCAGTTTCTCGGCACTCAAGGGCCTACAACCGCACATTCAAGCCCCAATTCATAGTTCAGAACGCATACAAAACGCATTGTTCAGTGAAACTCCAGTGGCTTGTGGATACTTTGGCGTCTTTTTTTCGCATTAAATATAAAAAGGAGTGGTGCTCATGACGTCTCTCACTTTTTGAGTGTAGTCTCTTGCCTTTTCAAGTTCTTGCACGTGGGCATAAATAAGCCCAGTTGCGCACAGTGCCATACCTATGTATCACAACGAAAATGCCGTAATGGAAGTAGCCGTGCATTCACTGTTTCTAGCCTCTCCCAGTGATTATGTACAGATGCACAGAGCTACAAGATCTCTAATGTCCGCGTACAGTAGAGAGTAGGGCATTTTGACGGGTCGGCACCGGAGTATTCAACAATGCGACGCATTGTTTCCATGGCTTCTTGAACCTCTAAATCAGCTAGTGGGGGTACAGCAGAGAAAGGATACACCAAAAATGAACCGCATATTGGTTGTTCTATTTATCCCGTTGGCATCGTCTTTCATACCTCTAGGGCTCTGCTATGGAGAATGTTTTTTCTGTATTTGCTTATTTCAGCTCTAATGAATGCTCGACCCCAGAACGGGCAGACCTACAGAAAGCCAGTTGCTGCTCCTTAGTTTGCCGTGTGTTGCTCTCTAGCATCTGCCCGAATTGGTCACCAGCAGCACCACATAATTTGTGCTCGAATGAAGCCATTATAATTTCGCAGATCTTGCAGTAAAGTGCTTCACATGCGTTGCGGGACACTGAATCCTCTTTCTTCTTAAATACTTCAGCCTGAGATGCACAAAAAGCAGTGTTGCTTGTTCCAATCAAAACACCGGCTCCCTATCTTGAACAACGAATTACAGAGACAGCGGTCTTACCATATTGAAGAAAGAAGGAACAATACGGAAATTCGTTGGTCCAAATTCACAAGCGGTGAAGTATACCTGGAAGAGACCGCAATCCTCTTGATGATAGAATGAACATGGCGTGTCGTTATTTCAGCTTACTCACTTACACGTACTTAAATCTGGGAGATGTCTAAGTCAACTAGAACAAAAGTACTGTTTCCCAATGTGTCCATAAGCACTGGGCCCACATCCATTGCGCATGCACGGAGGGCTTCCTCATATTTGTTTTGGTAAGCGTAAAGTCTTCCACAGTTCCTATACAGGCTACACCGTGTTGTACGGCCCGCCTTCGGGTCCTTTGCTAATGCACGGTCAGCCTGAGATTAGTACATTTAGATGATACCAACATGGCAAGTACTTCTTTGTGTGTCCGCTACTACGTGGCAGAGCGGGGAGTATTCGATTCATGAGCTATTCCCCTTGTTCATATTTGTTGCAGTGTGTGGGTGTGCTCTTATGGTTCTCTCTGTGCTGTTCACCATATTTAAAAGCTCTTCAGCTGAGTGAAGCTGTTGCAGTCCTGAATCGATCGGGAGTACCCATGTATGTAGAGACCTGAAAGTTCTATGTAGCGAAATCAGTGACTGAGTTTCCTGTGTATTTTGTGCTGCATTTGCATCTGATGGAACACTCCGTGGCCGGTTTATAGAGGTGTTTAGCCATGCAGCTACTCTGTCACTTGTTAGCTACCTAGGTAGATTTCGGCCAAGAGAATTTGAGAGGGAACAATCTCCGTTGAGTCCACGCCGAAAAGCATTTCTGCTGTTCTTGCCGCATATAAAGCTCCAGCCACTGCTAGCTTGAAGTTTCCTTGAACAACCCATGTTTGGGCAGCAGATGTGCTGGTGTTCAGAATAGCATTCTGCATTGATAAGCACATCTGAATTGATTAGATTGCTGTTGTTCTTACTGAAGAATGGCTGTCATCAACTATTTATGCGGCCTTGTCTAGTATAAAAGGGCGGAATGACATCTACAACGGTATGATGCTTGTGTGCCATGTCTTACGGCTACTTGCTTGCGCATTTTGTCTTGTTCCTGACGCTCGCGTTCGGAACCAACAGGGTTGGAAGTCTCTTGAAGAAGATTGAGTTCCCGGTATATCAAGTGTAAAACTCCTTCCCAAGCAACTCTAAAGTGATTGACTGAGCTGTGAGCGCGCCAGGAAGTCTACTAAGTCACGCACTGTGGCTCATGGATCAGCATAGGAATGATGTTATTGCTTTTAGATCGCACTAGCAGGTGTAAGTTGGCAGTGTGATGCAATACCAATAGTGTCATGGATAATTTTGTTGATCTGGCTTCTAACGAGGAGTATTCATGACTCTATATGCAGGAATGATAGGAATCACCCTCTAGCGATAGTTCTACTGATGAAGCATTTATGTGCAGAGACGTTTGAAAGATCTGCAGATGGACGCGTTTGGAAATTTTCCCTCGCGTTTTGCGCTCCACTGCTTTAAGATAATTTATCTGGAGTACTCACCAGAACCAACTGAGACAGGCTGTACACTTGTATTCTGCTGGCTCGGCGCACAGCTCGCATTTGGGTTTGGCACCCTTTGGGAGGGCGAGTCTGCTGACGCGCTTTACCCTCATCTGGTTTACTTCATGAACCAAATGCAATATGCTTGCTCCAAAGAAGTGAGTATAATTCGTCTGAGAGGCCCCAGAGCTTTTTTATGGCTGAACGACACCGCCCTTTGGATCATCCACCAGGCTACGCCTAATGCTATAAATGTGGCTATGTAGGTAATTCCTACCCGCTTGTGCCAAAGCCACAAAGCCGCATATTCTTTTGACAGGAATTTTCTTTACTCGGAGCTTTGTATACGAATGAAGACAGTAGCATAGATGTACCAACACACATACGAGGTGACACGAGTTATGGGTCCGCTGCAGACGAGGTCACCCTGGGGATTCTTGAATGTACAAGTACCAAAATCCAGTTTTGCCTTACTAGCTTTTACACATATGTGGTCTATATGCGTACATGGAGAAGCATTTTTGCTTGGTGGGCATATAAGGGAGAAGTTGAATAGCGAATCATACACCGTTCTTGACTGGCCGTTCTTCCACATATGTCGGAGCTGCCAGCACAGTTGCCATTGCTCTTTTTCCGTGGCTTTTTGCCAAAGAAGTGTAAATGTGATGCCACAAAGAACCACAACCTATGATTATTCTTATGTGTAATTTATTTACCTCATGCTTTAGTACACATTCCTCGACTGGCAGTCTACAAGCATGTATTCCGTGCACATCAGCACGCCGAGCATTTCTCGTTTTATCTTCCCGTGTATATACAACAGTGCAAGCCCTTTACTGAAAGTCCAAGTGCGATCAGCTAGTCCGGGTGTCGGCCGGTTATCGTAGTTCGTTCCGTTTGTTTGTGTGCCTACCGGGTTCCCTAAGCGAACAGGCCAGCACTTCAATGGAATAACCAGCAAATTATATCATTAATGAAAAAAATATATGGCGAGAAGGGCACAATATATGGCTATTAATTGTTCTGCCTTTTTCTGAATTCTAGATGGGGACAAAAGTGATGGCGGATAAACGCAGCTTGTGCAGATGATTCGAGCCAATTGCTGGAAAGGACGACTGCACCCAACAGGCTAGAGAAGTGGTTGATACCTTTTCTAGGCTTGTAGATTTTATCCACAAGCCGCTGAGTATCCTTAGTCACTCCATTGCATGCATGAGAGGTCTGCACATTTCTCTCTTTTCGGGCAATCTGATGAGCGTCACAAGTTTCTCTCCTGGTTGCACAGTCAGTCATCTGAATGTGCAGGAATTAACCCGCGTGCGAATGGATGATTCATCGGCCACACGTGAGAAATTCAGGAGCGACCATGAATTTATAACACCCTTGAGTCTAGTATCCCAGTTCCTGAACCCAGGAAACACCTAAAGGTGTCAATACGTTGTACCCCACAAACACCAAATTACATGAAAAGTCGAGCAACTGGGTACTAAGCACCTCAATCCATCCCCATGAAGGTTAATGAAGCATGTTTCCGTCTAGGCCTTCCTACATCTTCCGCAGCAAACCCTTGATTCTCGGCTTCGGCGAATCAACCGACGGCTACGTGTGTGAGACAATGGAGCAACAAACGATCCGTTTCCCGCGTGATAGTGGCCAAAATGTGTCGACACACATCAGGGCCTTACCGTTTGTTAAGGTCAAGCAAGATGTGGTTCTACTATTTGTGCTAGTGCGCATCCACTTATACTAAAGTGTCTAGCAGCGAATAAGATATTTAAAATATGAGCGCGCGTCACAACAGAGAAACGACGCTAGATGGGTGCTAGCCTGTATCCCGTGAACCATAACACAAGCACAACACCTCCGGAGCGCCCCCTGCCATGAATGCGCTTCCAGGACTAAGGAGAAAGCCAAAGGGTCGTCATCGTTTGTTCGCAGACCGTGAACTGACATAAGGCCCCGCTTGCCGGAGCAGATGGTGAGGAGGGGAGTGCCCGCCTCGAAAAAGGGAAGGCCGCTCGTGTGGTGCTACATAACTGCTTCCCAGCCTCCTTTCTCGTGCTCAGTCTGAAATTTCTAGCGCCGGGGGAGCACCCTGCTCCCCCATCAAATGATGGGCCTGCGATTCTAGAAGGGAGCAGTTCATTGCAAGCCCCCTAGACGCAGGCTCGGGCTTCTCACCTGCACGGCAAGAGGCGCAAAAATGCAAAGCGCATAATTCGGCTAATAAGCCCTCATGTTGTAGAGCTGTTGCCAAAGAGTGCGGCGAAGCTTGCCTTACATTCTGTAAGGACCCCACGGAAGAATTTCCTGCGTCGCATAGCTCCCCCTTGGTATCCTAATGCCGTGAGCTTAAGAGTGCACCCGAGATCCAACGCAGGTTGCAAGCTCACCAGTTTTAGGAACTACATTTGAGGAAGTGAACAGCCTAATGATCAGTTGCTGCCACGATTGCCACTGCCCCATGCTGAGGCCGCTGGCAATGGTCAACTGTTTGGAAAGCCCCAGACCTCCTCCTGCTTTGTCGCTTTGACCACCTGCAACTGCATCGTTCGCTGCACCCGCAGATTGCCGGGAAGCACACGTTTCACTTGCCGCGTGTTGCGAGTCGGCGCAATCCGCAGAAGAGGAAAGGCGCTGGTAAAAAAGAATGTAAGGGCACGCCACGAGAACCCTTTGCAAGTCCACGGGCTCCACTATTTTATCGTCTGCCCTGAACCACGCATTGGAGCCAATGTGTTTCACGTAACAGACGTAGTGCCCCTGTTCAGTAGCAGGTCCTTCATGCTCCACAAGCGCCACTAACTTGTACGTGTACCTCCTAGACGCGTGTTGCTCAAGCTCGTTTCTTCGAGCTGTCGAGACAGTGCGTGACTCCGCAGGAGCATGCGCGCCATCGGGAGCCGACGGCCCTTGGGCTGGCTTTTTTTCCGCGGTCTGTAATACACCTGCACAAGCAGCCTCCGAGGCAGGGGCTTCTCTCCCCTTGTTGAGGCTCTCCTCGTCTGACGCGGGTGTATTCGACGATGTCGGTTTGCCCTCGATCCCAGATCGCCAAGACGCCGTGTAGGCCTCCCCCGTTTCCGCCTTGGGGGGCGTTCTTGAAGCAGCCTCGCTAATGAGGGGTGCGTCTGCGTCGGAAGAGTCCTCGACATATCGCGAGAGATCCACAAAATCGTCAAAGTGAACGGGGTTCCATATCTGCACGAGCGAAAAAAGCGACAGCGAAGCTGCACAAGCCGCGAGAGACGCTAAGAAAGCGGCAAAAATTAACGGCGGATGCATGCTGGGGACGCCCCCCTACTGCAAAGCACGTTTGTAGCGCTAAAAGCTCCTGCCTACACGACAAACCATCATTCGATCCCCCGCTTCTTACTTTGTAGGTTTCCTTGCCACGGACGAATCGTTTGAGGGTGAGGCAAAGAATGAAAGGCAGATGATCTTGCACTAGGGAGCAGCTCTTCACTGCATCTTGCTTGGAGTTGCACTGCTCACAGAAGTACCTTGGGAACCCCACACAAACAGGAAGCCACGAAGCCTCATGCTGGCGAAGCGAGGCACGCCATTCTTGGACTCGAAATGCCTTTCAACCAATTAGATACATGTGTCTTGTACAACCTCATAAGAGAGACGCCGTGCTTTGGACGGAGCTTACCCCTCGCCAGAAGACAACTTGAGGGAGTCGCAGTCATCCGCAAAGTGCCTGTTGAGACATTCCACGAGGTCAACTTTTGACAGCAAATGAAAGAAGGAAGCAGGCTTCAGTCTAAGGCCTGCACATCGACGCCAACGCATATACGCGGAGCTGTGCTTCAGTCATCCCCTGCCAGCTAGCTGCCCCTTCAATGAAAATCCTATCGTCGTTCCCTCATCGTCGGTGGCTGCGCTGCCGCAGTATGCGCGAACAAACGCCTCCATTCCGTCCTAACACATGGCTGCGTGCCAATTTCGCTTACTAATCTCAATACTCCTCCGACACACTAATAACAGTCCCGTGTCTACTGCACCACTCCCCCTACGCACCAAGAACCTCCCGTTCTCTCCCCCCCTGCCCCTCTCGCAGAGTGCCTCCCTCTACATGTCAGTTCAGCGATGCTGCCTTCGGGGAACAGAGGCCTCCTCCAAATACGCGCAAAAGGGGCTGGCAAGCCCCTCTTCCCAAGGCAACCGCCTCTTTAGATAAGACTCCCTTCCTCAGGCCGCTTTGCAGCCAGAGTGCCTCACTCGCGTGCTGGCAGGATTCTTCCTGAGCCTCTCGAGTCATTGCCACTGCGAGACTCTTGAAGGGGACCAGCGTAGCTGTGCAACGTCCGCAGCGCGTGCAACGCACTTTGTCAACTTCGGCCCCTGCACAGACGCACAAAACGGGGGGAATAAGTTTCCCTCAAGAACCGCGCGAGAAGTCCAGTGCCACAGACACCGGGGAGGACGGCAGACGGAATAGCCGCTGCCAGGATGTGCAAAATCCACAAAAAAACTAGGAAAGAATGACAGGAAACAAACAAAAACACATACAAACACACATACACATACATACACATACAAACACACATACACACACATACACATACAAACACATACATACACATACATACACAAACACACATACACATACATAAAAAACATGCACATACATACACATACACGTGGATCGAGTAGAGCCTCTTTGTCGTCCACGTGATCATGGGAGCTTCGCTAGGCCCAACTCTTTGGCATGGCGCACCTTCAAAGAAGACGGAGAAAAGCGTCGATATATCACAGAGATCCGCAGGATAGTATCCCTCTGCAGAGTGCCCCCTGGTTGGTGCAGTTGCTGCAGCCGAGAGCTCAGTCTGGGGAGTATTTTCCTCCCCAGGAGCCTTCAGCACGTTGCCGCCATTCGCCTCGCCGTGTGCGCGAAGAGCGGCTTCCCCACCGATACGCCCCGATGCCGTAACAGAAGCAGCAGCAGCAGCAGCAGCAGCAGCATCGCTTGACGCGGAGCGGCGAAAAGGCCATCGGCTAAGCTTCTTGGGCATAGCTTGCATCATCAAAGCCCTGTGCAGGGGGACGCCTGCAGCAGCTGCGCGCAGCTCGGCGTCAAGGAAGTCTAGGAGGAGGCGTAGAAATTCATCGCTGTCATGCATTTCTCGGGGATCTGAGCAACACACGCCAGACTCGTCGAGCACAGCAAAAGGCAACAAGCGGGTGGAGGCAGAGCGCGCAAAGGGGGGACGCGAGTCGCTTTTTTGCGCAGGGGCGGGGGGTGATGCTGAGATTCTCTCTGTGTATCGTTCCAAGCGACACATTAAACGCAGCCTTAGGCGCACTGCGGAGGCCAGAAAAAAATCGCATGCAACAGGGGCTTTACCAAAATCGGGCATGATGCGGCAGCAAACTTGGTAAAGAGCTTCAGGCTTCAGGAAGCGGACGCTACTCGGTGATCGCCACATGTGGCTGCGAGAAAACGATACAACACGACATTTAGCCGACGTGCTCCCCAAGGCAGCAACCCCAATAACAGAGGCGCGCTACTCCAGGATGCGAGCGAAGCTACGTAGAAACAGGGAAAAAAGAAAACAAGCTAACGAGTTTGGAGGCACATGCGCGGTGCAAGAGCAAGAGAGAGTAAGACAGAGGGAGAGGGAGAGACAGAGAGAGAGACACAGAGAGAGAGACAGAAAGAGAGACAGACAGACACAGATAGAGAGAGAGACACACACACACACAGATAGAGAGACATAGAGAGAGAGAGACAGACAGACACAGGTAGAGAGAGAGATGTACAGGCGAGTGAGCTGTGGCAGATGCGGTAAATCCGCAGAAAGGGTATTTCTGCAGAAAATGCGATTTAGCGAGTCGCTCGAGACAAAGGACGCCGTGAAGATCAATCGATGTAGGCCTTTGCAGCCCTCCGCCTGCTTTCATATACCTCCCATGACGCTTACTTTATCACCACTGCCAGCTCCCATGTGACAGAAGTGGTGTATGTCGGCGTAGGAATAAGCTGGTGGGGCCCTCGCTTCAGTCTTCTCACGTGCTGCCGAGAAGCCTCTGCATCCATATAGACACACATATTGACACACAAATTGACGCGCAGATTAACACACTTACACGCTGTGACACACACACCGAAGAGCTGCCCCTAGAGAGACAAAAGTCGGTGGCTAGAAACTCGCGTCGCTGGCAAGCCTCTCATGCCAAGAAGATCCCTCATGACTGTGCGGAAAGGTGGCAGTTCGTGCCTTTAGAGTGACGCGCGCTGTTGCTCCATCCTCTTCCCCGCCTCCCCAGAAAAGCAGCATGCACAACTAGGCCCCTATGCCTAACCCCGCCTCATGGCCAAGCCCTAAGAAGGAGCTGCGCGAGCTGGAGCCTCAGAAACAGGAGCAGCGCGCAACAGCAGCAGCCTTGGAAAAGAACGAACGCCATGCCCATGGCCTACCCAAGTAGCTCGTGTATGCCTCGTATTGCCGACCAAGGAGCTGCGAGGGAGGCAGCATTGTTCCTAAGAAGCGCATACATCGATATGCCTGTATGTGCACATGTATAGATATGGATATTGATGCATGCAGAGGCATCATTTTGTACAGACATACATATATATATATATGCTCATACGGATACGTTTGCGGGGATGAGCATGCAAGTAGACGAGCAAGCGCGCCCCCCCTTAAAATCACGTTGGACAGCACAAAATATGCAGTCCAACACGAATTTCAGCCTTTAAAAGTACATGCCAAGCAAGCCTCTTGCTAGGGGATCTCTGGTGAGTTGTTGTTGGCACACAGAATGCGTCTGCACCCTGCAAGCCACGCCGTCAGCAAGGACTTGTGCCGGGGTGCTTTCACGCGGAAGCTCCTCCGAATCCTCTTGCGCAAACTTACCGTAATGCAGGTAAAAGTCACGAAGCGGCTGTATATGCGCAAGGCATTGCAACACTACATTGAGGAAGCAGCTCCCTCCTCCCAGATTCACCAGACCTATCACAGGATCCTGAAAAGGCAGAATAAATGACATTTCGAGGCTGGCTGATTCGAAGTCACCACAAGCGTCCGATCGGGAGATACACAGCAAGGCGGCCCCCAAAAAAGATCCCCGAGAAGAAAAAGCCTCACAGAGATCAAACGTCTTAAATCAAGCATGACCACAAAAAAACTGCATTCCCAGAGAGTGTACAAGGAGGAAGCACCGCCGAACGAAAGGGCAAACGCAACGACAAAGGTTCACGACAGAGAAGAACGCCCCTACTCCACACACACACATACTGACATACGTATACATAGGGACATACAAAGAATTACACAGTTACACATCAACATGCATACGCAGAAACACACATACAGAGAATGACACATACAAAGAACTACATAGAGACACAGAAACATACATACACAGAAACACACATACAAAGAATTACACACACCAAGAAACACACATAAAGAGAAACATACATAAACAGAATTACACATATAAAGAATGTCACAGACACAGAAACGCATACAAAAAGAAAGACACATAAACAGAAACACACATACACAGAATTACACATACAAAAAAATGACACAGACAAAGAAACACACACAAAGAGAAACACACAAAGAAACACACAAAGAAACACACATACACAGGATGACACATACAAGGAATGACACAGACAAAGGAACACACATAAGGGGAAACACACGAGGAAACACACATCCACATCAACACACATACAAAGAGTTACCCCCATCTACATATCGCCATCGATACAAAGACATCCGCATACACAGCGACAAACCTCTGCCAGCTTTGTTTGGACAGGCATGCCAGAGCCGAATCCAAGAACTGCGCAGGCAGCAGTGCGAGCGACTGAGGGGCTTCTGCTGAGAGCGAGGGGGGAGCTGTTGGACTGTTTGGGATCGACATTTGCGTTTCCAAAAGCCCCTTTCAACACACAAGCCGAAACACACATCGAGCGTCTGCCACCTCTCCTGCCAGCAACGCGTCGTCCAGCCCGACGACGGCCTCCTTCTCCAAACTTCACACATCTCCCTCCAGCAGAGGCTGCCTTGGAATACGGGGGGGGTACTGCGCAGAAGCCTTCTGGAGGGGAAGCACTGCTGTCTTCCGGCATGACTAGGCACGCGCACGCCGCTTCAGAAAGAGAGCGACAGTCCCCCCCTACTGCGCAGGCTACCCCAGCTGCTCCCGTGGACGCAAAGGGAAGTGAAGACGTTGTTGCTCCTTTCGTTTCTGCTCCTGTTGTTGCTGCGCCTACAGCGGGCAGAGAAGCATGGAACTGTTGAGCAGACAGCTCAACAACAGGCGTATCCGCGCTCAGCAGGGGCCCCTCAGGAAGCCCCCGCAAGGCATTTCCTGCTCCTGAGCGGCATCCCCTCGCGAAAGCCTCCCCAGCAAACGCGAGCGGGCAAGTCTCCCCCGGAGTCGTCAAGGCGGTAGCTTGCAGACCCGACAGCGCACTAGGCATCGCGTAAGAAACTTGAGGAGGAGGAGCAGCAGCCGCCGCGCTAGTCGACAGCTCCCCGGAGGGAGGGGGGCAATAACTCTCTGTTGGAGTCTCCGCTGCTGCTGCTGCCTTTGCCGGGGGGGCAGCGAGTTCCTGCATGCCCCCGTAAGGAAAGAGGCCCCAAATAGGGGGGGCCCCCCCCCTTCCTAGAGGGGGGGCCCCCGGAACGCCAGACGGCGCACAGGCCGCAGCCGTGGGAGCGGCTGCCGCGACAGTCTGCGGAGAGATCTCAGAAGACTCCAGAGGCTCTCTAAGAGACAACTGAGCCCCTCCTTGCTGCGAGGCAGACACCCGCGTGGAAAAAAGTGCTCCAGAAGAGGGCAGCAACGCAGCCTGTGCTGCCGAGGAACCCTCGAGAGAATTCACTGGGGAGGGGGGCGGTCCCTCACAGGCTTCCAGCAGACGCCTCCAGCGTCGCTGCTGCCTTTGCTGCTGCTGTAGGCTTCGGAGGATTTGATGCTGCATTTGCTCGTTCTGATGCAGCTGCTGGAGCAGCGCTTCCTTTTCTTGAGGGGACTGGGCAACGGATCCCCACGGGGGGGCCCCCGCAGCAGCAGACGGCCCTGCTGAGGGGGGCCCCCCAAGAACACCGTCGGGGCCGCATTGCTTTGCCCCGTTGAGCGGGGGCCCCTGCGCAGACACTGGAGGCGCTGGGGGCCCCGACGGGAGGGGGGGCGGAGCAGCAGGAACTCCCAAGAGCTGCTGCCAGCGCTGTGTAGGGGGCTGCAAGCCATGCGGCGACGGCGAGGAGGCCAGGGGGGCCCCTGCTTGGGAGTTCGACGGGGCCCCAAGGGGGGCCCCTGGGCCCCCTAGCGGCCTCAGCTGGAGAGCCTTTTCTGAAGGCTGCTGCACGATCGGCAGGGGCTGCGTCAGACTACAAATGCTTCTGCTCATGTTGGCGGCTTCAGAAGCCGTGGCTTCTGAGCAGCCGTCTCCAAAGGCGTGGCTAGGCAGTGCCCGTCGTGACGCCTCCTCTGGGGGGCCCCCAAGGGGGCCCCATGAGACCCTTCCTGGGGCCTCTAGCCCGACACCTCCCGCGTGGAATCTCATGGGCGGGAAAAGCACTGCAGCCTCCTCCGGAGGTCCAGTCGGCTGGAGCAGCAGCAGCTGCTGCTGCTGCTGCTGGAAAGAGAAAGAACGCCCATCTGGATGCCTCGACGCCTCTGTTGAACCCGCAGGAGGCACTGGCGAAGACGCGCCTTCAAAAGGCCGCACGGCAGAGTGTCGTAGCAGCAACTGCTGCTGCTGCTGCGACTGCTGCTGGGGAAGGGAGCAGTATGGCAGCTGCACGGGCGAGATGAATGCAGCGAGCACATCGCAAGGGAGCTCACAGGGGGCCACCCCTCCCTGGTCCGAGGGCTGCTGCTGCTGCTGCTGCATGGGGGGGACTGACTTCCAGGATTCCCCCTGGCAGCAGCTTGCTAGGGGGTGGCCTTCAAGCCTCGTAGGCCAGGGGAGAGATAGGGGTCTCTAAGGGCCCCATTCAGACGGGATACGTGTGTAATAATCCCGAACCGTGGAGCTTCCAGGGGAGTGCACAGCCACAGCTGGGGGAGGACTGCCCCCGTGCTTCAAAAGCATTGCCAGTTGTACTAGGGCTCTGAATCGCGGCGAAGGTGTGTTTGCCGCTGAGCCTCAGGTGCTGCTCCTTGCTTAGTAGCTGCTGGGGGACGGGGGGCCTCTGCTCACCCTCGATCACGGAGAAACCGAGGCGCTTGCGACGCAGCTGCCGCTGTGGCGCAGTCAGAGGCTGTGACAGCAGTGGAAAGGCTTCAGGTGCTCTGGAGGGAGGGAGGAGAGAGCGCGAAGTCTTTGAAGGACGGCCCCTTGCCTGAGGCGTAGCCTCTAGCCGCTGCCTGAGCCTTTGACTAAGGACTGCACAGAGGCATTTCCGCGGAGTGCGCACACCGTAATGCGCGCTCGCGACTTGACAACTTCGACGTTGATTGAACCCACGGGGTAGCAGGCGACGCAAGGGCACAGCCAGTTGATGCAGCATTCAGATCACCCGACGGGGGGGTCCTTGATCCGACAGCAGAGCGCGTAGCGAAGCCAAAGACAACCGGCCTAAGGCTGAATCATAGTCGCGGCAGCATGCAAACGGGAAATGTGTTAAGACGAGGAAAAAACAAAAGGGATCATTTGGGGCTGCAGATTCAGCCCCCACACTCGTCGGCTGTCCAGATGTCCTGTGTGACAGTTCAGTAAGGGGTCGTGGCTTTTTCGTCTATAAATTCCTCAGCTGAGCTCTTCACATGAATAATAATAAGAGCCATAAATTGTTAAGCTGGCACATGGGGACTTGGGCTAAAAGCCAACGTAATATCGCGCGGAATGCGTGTGTGTCGTGGCTGTGCGCTGCTGATGACGGCCAGGCAACAAGGGGCCAGGCTGTGTGCTTCTGCAGTTTAGCACTATTCATTTAATATGGACAAAACCAAGGTAAAGTAGGGACAAATGATATGTTCCTGCAATAGGGTATTGGAGGACGCAGTATGTGTGCAATGCGAAGAAGACTCGTGCACACCTCGCTCCGCATTTAGCATAATTCTCTGCCCAATGGAGACTGAGGAACACGCTGGTTATCCTGCTTTCCCGCGTCTTTCCAATTTTGTAGGCGGGGACATGGCGAAGGGGTTTATGTGTGTTGCTAACTTCGCCCAATGCAGGAACTGTCCTTACTCACGCGCTCCTGTTAGATCTGCTGCTTCATTCGCACGAACAAACAAACAAACAAACAAACAAACACATACACACACACACATAAACACACTCCAAACAAGTGTCAAGTGGTCAGCCCTTGATCGTGATATATTTTCAAGCTCGTCAAACACAGTAGACACCTGAGCTTATCCAAGAAGTAGGGCCTCATACCCCGTGGCCATCAGGTGGACACACCCTCCGAATTTTGCAGTGGTGGACTAATTTACACTTGAGTTCACCACCTTACACTATTCGAGTTATTTGAAAATGCGTGTTGAATTGTCTGCTTGGTGAGGCTGTTTGTGCAGCTGCTCTTTTTGCAGCGTAGCGTCAGCTCTATACAATAAGAAGTAAAGCTGTCTGTGCGTAGGCGACGTGCAACTAGATGTGAACGCTTTGGATGCCTAAAGGGTGCAGCTATAGGTACCCTACCTGTTCCTTTACCCTCATGCCGGAGCTCTGAGGGACGCCGGCAGGAGACGAAAATGTTTTTTTGGAACAGCCCAACAATTTTTGATAAGGCTGGTATTGTGTTTCGAAGAAAGCGTCTTCCTACGGACACCGAAAAGGAACCAAGTGCAAGTCTGCCAACTCATCCAGCATATATGCAATACATGCTGTATAAGTTGGCAGACTTGCACTTGCTCCGAGCCGGAGGGGGACGACCCCTCAATCTGGCATGAGAAGCGCTCGTTCTACGGTATCCTCAAGAAGAGGCCTAAGTCATGACCCCATACAAACTTAGCAGCGAGTCATTGAGTGTTTGCCAGAAGAGCTCCCTCAATATCCTGCCCACGCCCCGCAGAATTTCCAACTCGATAGAAGAGCGACGACTGAGGCGCGCGTAGTTGCACCCCCTAAGCGGTTCGAGCATCCTCTCCTAGTCATACAAAGCATCTAGTGCAGACGCACACAAGAGAGCGTCTTCTTGTACCCACCTAAGAGAGTTTTGCAATAACCAGGATGTACGAACAGACAAGCCAGTGGGTGGACTCGTTACTTACCTTTAGTTAGACCCTACAGTTGTTTTGAAGGCCTCAAGTAGCCCGCTACAGCATGTTTGGCTGCTGCTTGCCAGGTACACCAATGCTGCAAGATCGGCCGCAGGCTGCTGTGACACAACATGCGGAGCTGCGCTTAACCCCAAGCTATGCAGGTCCCATACAAAGACAAGTGGATTTTTTGCTTTCGTCGCGCTACTAGGGCACCCTTAGGGACCGCATACTGCAGGAATATGGCAGCCCCTGCGTCTAAATGCATCCCAGCCAGATTTTCCTGAGCTGATGGGGATGATAAAAAGCTAAAACAATCAGAGCGTTGCACGCGCACTCTTTGGGCCCCCCCGGCCGTTTCTCAAGACGAACCCCCCCGAATGCTAACGATAGCAGAGCAACTGTATCTCAAGACATGTAGGAGCCTGCAATTTTTCTCGGTTGATTCAAAAGGTCACCATATATCTTGCAGGCAAAAAGCCTCCGAGCCCTTCCCACCACCAGCTCGCCTCCTAAATTTGCGCTCAGAAATACCTCCGAGAGGACCCTACACATACCCCAAAGGGCCTCTCGCTGCGACAGCAAGGCGGCTAAATCCGTGGAACCCGCTATACCGAGGCGGCGCAAAAAATGCTGCGCACGCCTCTCTCAGTCAGCGAGACGCCTTGGTGGCTCTGTGCGAGAGCTCGAGGCCGGCCAAACAGAAACGAAGGGCTAAGACTGCACAAGGGCTCTAAAGATGACACGAGCATAACCCCGCTCTGCCATGTAACGATGGCGTTGAGCCAGGGGCAGTGACAATGCGTAGCGCAGAACGGCCATGTGCCGATCACTGTGCAAGAAAGGGGTGGACCACTGCTTGTTATGGAGGGCTCCATGTGGAGATCCCGCTCCGGAGTCTGGTGCACGCCCTAACTAGATGTCGGCTCCCAGTGTGCGCATATCTACGACTTTACTCGAGGCGCAGGAATGCATAAGGGTCGCATGCGGTCTACAGTGGCTAGGTGCTATCGGTGCGGCTCCAGCTCCTGTCTGCAGCGGAAAAATGGCCGTGATTTTTTTCGGGGAAGATCCCCCCCAACCCATCTGGTAGCTCTTGGCGGCAGCTTCACAGGCTCCGCAAAAGTTGTTTCCTGTACTCCATAAAGTCCCCATTGAACTTGATCAGCCGCTTGGAATCCTTGTCCATCGTGTAAATCTCGTCCGCAATGCAGGACAACAGGTGGCTGTCATGGCTCACAACAACGACCCCACCGGCAAAGTCATTGAGGGCAACAATCAGCGCCTGAACCCGCATACCCCCGCCAAACCGAACGCAAACAGCAGACACCACTAAAAACGAGCACTTTGCAATAGTCGCGTCAGCCTGGTCCTGCTCAGTCATCGCAGCGGCCAGCACCACCCCAGAACAACAGGCGCGTTGCTGCCATGTGGAAAAATGCATCCGAGAGCAACAGAGGAAGGAGCGAGAAAGAGAGAGAACGACAGAGAGCGGCAGCAAAAGCAACTCGCGGCAGGACCTGCACAGCGTCAAGATCCAGGTGGTTCGTCGGCTCGTCGAGCAGCTGTTCGCAAGGCACACTGCCAACAACTCCACTCATAAAGGCGCATGCATCGAAGAGAAGCCTCCATATGCAACAAAGATACATAAAAAGAGGTACAAGCCTGCAGATAGAATCTTGTCCAGAACACTATTTCGGGCCTCATCAAATGCTGCTAGGGCAGGGAGGGAAGGAAGCTCCTCTTTTTTCCTAGCCATGGAATGCGCCGACTCTGCAGCTGTACATCCTGCCTTTATTGCCCTTCGTACTGAAGCGCATGAGGTGCTCTTGTTTTTGCAGGTGGCTGAGGGAGGGGCAAGATCCGCGGCGACGTGTGGGATCGGCAGGGGCCTACGACTTACAAGGATGTGGGGGTTGTTG
This sequence comes from Cyclospora cayetanensis, assembly GCF_002999335.1. Classification (NCBI taxonomy): domain Eukaryota; phylum Apicomplexa; class Conoidasida; order Eucoccidiorida; family Eimeriidae; genus Cyclospora; species Cyclospora cayetanensis. Next base: position 242,451 of record NW_020312103.1, on the reverse strand, counting down.
TAGGCAAGCAGTGCAATGGCCACTCTGCTCTTTTGACCTCCTGAAAGGATGTACAGTGGTTCAAGTGCCAGCATATTGCTTATGCCGAATTGTCCTAAATAGGTTCGCGCTTGTTCATCAGAGAGATCGGCCTCCGGATACCTGTTGCATAGAACAACCCAACAGCTTCCCCGTTTCGTGTCTTTCTAAGCCTCTGCTCCCCGCCAATCTCGCGACGGCTCGACCCGCTTGCTGCTCTGCAGTTTCCTGACTAATATGTGTTCGGAGGAGGAGGAACGCTAAGCAAAACAGTTCCGAAGCAAGTGCGCAACTCTGCACAGACGCCGCACTGAAACATGCGACTTCGCTCTCTCTCATGGCCTCACTTGACTTGCAGGCTCTGTACGGCATTGAGAGTCAAGTCCAGCTGGTCCACGTGCTGCTGTGTGAAGTATCCGATCCGCAGCTTCCCGCTTCGGTTTATTTGACCCTCACAACATTCGTTCTGCCCTGCTAGCAGCTTCAGCAGCGTGCTCTTCCCGCTACCATTCAAGCCGCAAATCTGCACACAGCATGCAAAAAGCGCAGGCCGCGCAACTACGCGCATGGACTGCAGCGAGCTCTCTTGGGGTAGGCTGGCTGTTGCCTTCCTGGTGCCTCAGAGGAAGAAGGAAGGAGTGGACTTCGAGACAAAAAACAACAGCCAAGCCCGTTAGGACGCTAGGGGAGACGCGCCATTGGGTGTGTATGTGCATGCACACGTACAGCGATGCGGGAGTCCATGTCGACATTCAAATTACACTTCTTGACAATCAGCAGGTCTCCCGCATCCCCATGAGCAGAAGCAGCATTAGCATCGTCAGAAAACATTCCATCATCGCCCCCCTCCAAGGGCCGCTGCACGACGCGCTTCTTGTATTTGAACGTAACATCAACGAGCTGCAAGAGAGGGGGCGACAACTGCTCGGGCTCCTTCAGCTTGAAACGCAGTGTGGGATCCTCCGCCACTTGCTCCAACATAGGCAGCCGTGCCAGGGCTTTGATACGCGACTGGACTAGAGACGCTCTGAGCATGCACATGTATATGTATATATATATATATAGACATAGATAGCAACCACACACGCCGTAAGCCGAACTCGTGACTCCGCAAAAGTCGCCATACACGCATGCACTAGCTTCCCAACTAGCCACAGCCCGCAAGGACGCCTTCAGCGCAAGATATGACACGCAGCCATCCACAGACAGTCGTGCAAGCAGCAGGCAGAAGCGCCGCAAAAACAGAAGCGACGGCCGTTTCCGCTGCCTCCCCCCTCCCTCCCTTCCTCCCCGTATGCGACTCATGGATAGGGCCTTCCCTTGCACTCCACTGACGAGCACGATTGGGCAGCAGTGCCTTGGAACCAGCACGCCATGATCCTTCGTGACTCGAGGCAAGCGCCTTGCGCAAAGGCCTCTCTAAGGCAGCCTCATACAGATACGCACTGCCTCAAAAAAGCCCCGCAATGCCATGCCGAAATCTCAAATCCCATGCGCTGGACTGCATGTGGTGGCCTCTGACCTCTTCGCATTGCATCTGAATTTGTCGATGAATGCCTTCATGTGTTTCTGCTTCATTTCGACAGACTGCGCTTGGCGCTGCTGTTGCAGTTGCTGGGCGGCCCTGACGTTCTCGAAGGTGTCGAAGTCGCCTTTGTAGTAATTCAACTTCTGGTTGGTGAAGTGAATCATGTCAGTGCAGACCTGAGGCAAAGGCCAGTGAGCAGCACGACAGCGTCGGCGCAGAGAAAGGCGCACACCACGATGTGGGTAGAATGAATGGGGGGAAGGAAATCGGAGAAAGAATGCATGGCCTCGGGAGGGGTTGGCAACTGTGCCGGGGGAAGACAAGGCGAGGGGGGTATTGAGGGAAACACAGGAAAGCAGCATGAACAGCCGACTCAGACGAGGCACTTTCTGTCTGTCTCTCTCTCTCCAGCTTTTAAATTCCTAGAGAGGCGGCCCTTGTGCATTCGGACTCTTGAAGCAAGCGGCACACAACTCGCACGGATTGAGAGAGGGCCAGCGACGCTCCATAAAGAGGCAACGACACTGCTTAGACTCAAGCACTGTAGTGGAGAGTGAAGAATAACGCAAGGCAAGGCCTGAGGGGAAAAGAGGATAAGGGGTGCGGCTCCTACGTCATTGAGAAAGTCTCTAGAGTGGCTGACGACGATGACAATTTTGTCCCTTGAAAGACGCATCGCATTGTCTCCTCCCAAGGCTTTAGAGTCGCCGACGAGGTACGCAGTTAGCCAGTTGATGGCCTTTAAGTCCAGATGGTTCGTAGGTTCGTCGAGCAACAGCACATCAGCGTCCGCAAACAAGGCTCTGCCCAAGCAAACGCGCATCCGCCAGCCACCACTAAGCGCAGAGACCTTCGTTCGCTGCGGCAGGCAAGACGCGACTCACAGCAAACTGGGAAAAGGTAGTGATAAAGCGGTGGGGTCGTTATACACTCAGGGCCGCTACCCCCCTAAAGTATGCGTCTTCTGAGCGCGCCGCACATTCCCAAAGACATGGTCTGGGTGTATTGGCCAAGCGTCGAACTCCCGCCTTTTTCGTGCTCAAGTCCGCCTGCTAGAAAGAAGCAGTCGCTGCTGCTGCCTTCGGCTCAAGTGCAGCGGCAGCGCGACGACACAGCGACAAGCTACGCTCAACTGTCAGGCAGGCTAGTTGCGCTCCCAAAGCCAACACACACATTTGTGGCTTGCTTCTATTTTTAACACCAGTTTTGCCGCTAGGACAAGCCAGCCACCATAGCGCTCCTAACTACATCCCCAAGCATGTATGTCTGCGTGTATCTGCAGGGGGGGGCAGTTCACGCAAAAGGCTGCCTGCGGAGCTAATTCGCTACCTGCATTTCTGTGTCGAAGCCCAGGCCCTTAAGGATCGTGGCAGCTGTGCACTCGGCCTCAGCTGCACCAATTTCCTGGAGTCGGTCGAAGATGGCCGCTAGGCGGAAGCCGGCTGCTGAACTCTGAGCAAGAGCGAAAAAGAACGCACGACATTTGCCTGCTTGCATGCCCATCGGACGCCTATATGAGGTCGCCATGTGCGCTGCAGTGTCTCCGACCTCGCATCCCACTGCGGCGGAAGCCGAACAAGCAAGAGACAGTTACGCTAGAGGGGAGATGTCTCCTTGCAAAAGGACGCCCTCTACGCTGCTCTAGCCAAAGAGGGCATTTGGTCATTTTTTTCATGTGGTGCTTTTGTAGTGTCCACGCATTTACGTGGGTGTCTGGAGGATGGTGGAAGAATTTTTCAGCTGAGCACGAATGGGCCAGAAATTTGGCTGCCACACCGGCCCCTACAATGGATATCCTTCAACATACGAGCTAGCGCGGCTTAAGAACGAGAAAACTTACAGGCTGTCCCTGCTGCATCAGCAGTTCTTCTTCTTCTAGCAGCTTGTTGCGCTCCTCGTCCACTGCTAGCACCGCCTCTAGGACCGTCTCATCCCCAAAGTGGTATTCTGGATAATTTTACGGGCAAAGACGCAAACAGGCGCAAACGAACCATGAAACGCAGATCCTACCACATAATTCTGCTCGCCAAAAACAACCGCATGCTGCCTGCTCTCCGAGAAGTACGCCGCCTGGCCAGAGGAGGTCTTTGAAAGACACCCCTCAGCCTCAAGAGTTTCCCCAAAGGCCCAGGCGTGGAGGCACGGGGATAGAGGCTGAGAGCATTCCTTCGGCATCTAACAGACAAAGACTTCGAGTCGATTCCTATATACAGAATCAAGCATATGCTATCATAGCAAAGAGGACTGCGCAAAAGTATCCCGGGTGTGCCGTGTTGCGACTTGCCCTGTTCAACGCATGTTATGGTGGTATCGGGGTCAACCCCAAGGATATCATGCCGCGCAAGTGCATGCAAAAAGGTACTCTTGCCAATTCCGTTCCTGATAACGCAACAAGAACCGGCAAGCAAGGAACGTCTCGTACAGAAAAAAGACTGCTGGCCAAAAGGCAACCCAAAAGAATCCAGACACCAATTTTCTCCCCCGCCTTCCCCTCCCCCCCGTCCGCCTCGCATTTCTTTCAAACTGCCTATAGTCATATCCACGCAAGCAGGGCTAAACGCCTTGCAACATGCAACTCTAACTGCACGCCCTTCGAAAGAGACTCCCCATGGTGCTCGTGGAGATGCAACGCAGGCTGGCCACAGAATGGCGAGCGCACGGAACACGCAGCGCAGATGTACTGCAAGGGGAAGAAAGATGCCGTAGGATGGCATGCGCTTTAGAGAAATCAAGTCAACAAGTAGAAGATCAATGGGCATTGTAACAAAGGATAGCGACCCTTCGTGTCATGCAAAGGCCAAAAGGCAAAGACAAAGTGGGATCAACTGAAAGCAGCTCATGAACACTGCAAAACCTGAGAAAAGCCTTACCGGCCAATGAGGCCATAGCGTCTGCCCTTCATAAGCTTCAGAGATGTATCTACCAGCAGCTGCCTCCCGGCGACAGAAATAGAAAACGAGTCGACCAGAATCCCCTCCGCTGCAGCAAGGCCGGCCAGCCAGCATTCAGAAAGCACGAAATTCTGGCATTGCGATATGACACAATGCACGTTGATATTAAATAATGTGCGCCCTACTTGTTTTGCACCAAACCGAAAAGCGCAAGGCACGAGCCAGTCAAATTTCCAGAACCAAGAGGCACCTTTTTGGCAGTCCACCACAACAAAAGCGTCAATAGAACGCGCACCGATCAGAAACCTAAAAGAAGCGTAGCGAAATATGAACTGCGTGTCTCTTCTTACCGCTGCGCTTGAGCTGCACATCACCATGACGCTTCTTTGGGGGGGGCAGCGGTGGCTTGTTCTTCTCCCACTCCTGCAGCAGCCGTAGCTGTTTTTCGCGCTGCAGGAAAACACACGTAGAACAGGCATCGTCGACTTTAGCGCCGTGAGCCTTCAAGCGTTGGACGGTGTCACGGGAAGCGGCATGCTCGTGGCGGCACACCAGAAAGCACTCTCGAAGCCATCAGATTTTACAGAAGAGAAGGAGGAACACAATGAAGGCCAAAGTCGGAGGGGAGAAAAACGCATACCTGTTGTTGTTTACGCTGCTGCATCAATTGCTGCTGTTTCGCAGCCTCAGCAGCCGCGGAATCTCCGTCGAAGACTGGGGCGTTGTAGTTCACCATGCCAACATCTTGCTGAATTCCTAAAAACGGGTCATTGAAGTCGCCTGATGCAAAATAAACGAAACTGGCAATACGCTCGCTTTCGGTTAAGGACACATATTTACATCCCTCCAAAAAAATTCAAGACACGTGACGTAATGCTGAATACGGGAAAGGGTGGATCTATCACTTATCTACACCTTGCAACTGAACTTGCGCTACGTTTTCATGACTCAAATAACGCAAAAGGCAAATACAAAAGAAAGACGCCCTCCACCAAGCCTTGTCGATAAGGCAATCGGGCCCTTGCGAGTGAAGCAACATGCGATTCCCCACCAAGGGGCTGATTGCAGCACCTGAGGGATACTACTTCCCGCCGTATCGCTCCAGCGCCAACTTATCAGATAGTCAAAAACCGTTCGGCACAAGGAAAGACCGCCGACAATTAGCAGCTGCGCCATACCTTCGGTTCTCTTTTGCATCAAATCCTGTAGTCTGACAGGAGCCTTCAGTTCTGCGGCAGGCACACATATAATCGTCTCCAGGCAAAGCCATGCCGTGAGTCGGGGGCAGAGCGCTGCACACAGGGCGTTCATGCAATGCCACGTTCACAGACTGGTAAGAGATCCAAGATGAAAGCCCCTCCTAGGGTTTTCACAGGAAGCGCATGTAGTGCAGTTTACAGTTTCAGGCCCCATTTGAAGAGGTCGAAATGCGCAAAATGACTCACCAGTCTTCGGTTCAACCTGTGCTTCCTCAGGGGGCGCTGCGGCTTTTCGTAACGCGTCGAGCTTCTGCACGAGGCGTTCACATATCGCCTGAGAAACCAGCAGGTTGGAAACAGCAGTCGTAGCGGCATATGAGACCGAGGAATTTTACATGAAAGTATCATGTAATTCATCTATGAAGTCGATCATGATGTGGCTTGAAATCGGCAATCGCCGTTGCCGCTGCCGCCTCCTTAAATCTACAACGCGAACAGCGAATATGGAAAAACGCGTTGAGCCATCAATAATATTACATATTTCCGTAGAGCAACTCTGAAAAATGGCTAAACGGAAGCTAAAAGAAGGTACTAAAATTCCTACAATGGATTCAGATTCGTCTTTTGCAACCCCAACATCCAACAAGAAGGCGCCGATCAACTCGTTCGCCTTATCAGCATTTGTCGGGGACTCCTCTTGCAGCATTCCTGAGGCGCCATAGAAACGGTGGAAAGCATTCATGGGCAATGTGAGGTGACCGCAACAAAAATCAAGCGCATACGAAACTCACACGGTTATACGGTACTGGAAAGTGCCAGTTGGTTTCTTCGTGAAGCACGGTTAAGTGCGCCATGTGCCTATGTCTGACGTGGACGAGCGAGCCGCATATTCGATTGTTATGAAACAGGTGGGAATAAAATTTGGTTCCACACATAACACAAAAGACTAGGCAACATGGCTTCAAATAATACCAGGGATAGTCAATTACTCCAGTGGACCCAGAAGCGATAATTGACACGTCCATCCACCATGGACACAAGAAAAAGCAGAGTTTATTCGGCTCAAGCATATAGCTGAGTTTCCAAATCAACTCATACTGGACAGAAGGGACCAGAAAAAATCCGCTTCTGGGTGAACCTGCGGAACGAAGGGAACGCCCCTCGTCTGCCCCATGTGACTATCGTATGGCCCTGTGGGAGCGTTAGAGTCGCTGAGACGTACCAACGAGGTATTCAGCAGTTGTCGGTTCCAGTCTGTCATGCGTTATTTCCCGCAGCACGCTGCCTACCACGTCTTCGGAAAGGCCCGTCATTTTCGCGATAGTTACCCTAGTATGAGTAAGAAGCTCGCAGAAGCCTTCCCTGGAGGAAGGCAGGCCTCTTCAGTACTATTCTTGCATGGACAGCCACCTTGGTGCACGTGGCAAGCTCAAATGTTTGACAACGTGAACGGCGGGAGGCGCCTAGTCAAAGAAGCGGTCATGATATGCCTTAATCGACCCTCCCAAAACAGCCCTTTCAGCCAGAATGCCAACTAACAGCCCAACATTCAGTCCGAAGGCATGTGGCTGCATTGCGTTTCTTCGCTGCTTCCCTCCTTTGGCCAGCTGCTCTGGCATGTGTAGTTGGTGGGGCTGCGTGCCCCCCGCCGAAGACAAAAATAACAAAATGCATCACTGGGCTGTTCTCCTTCCTAAAATTCAGTGCGTAGCTCATTTTGTATCATAAGGCATGCCTCATTAGTATCACCTTGTGGCAGGAAGATGTAAAAGGTCCCCTTGAACCGCTCCCGTAGGGCCCCCAAGGCGGCAGCGGGTCCCTAATGTATGGGCCATATGTTTTCGGCCGTATGATGAGTATTGATGGGGATTAAATTTAGGATCGGGGGTTGTATTCGTGAGCTTGCTGTAGCAGCTAGGTCTCATCGCCAGGTTCTTCCATCTTCGTTGTTTTTCCGTGCCTCGATGCATCATTGCAACAGCATAATTCAACGTAACTCGACTCCGGTCCGTTGGTCTCACGCAAACGGAAATGGTTATTGCTCGGACGCTACAGCTTCGCAGAACGTGAGCTCGAGCCATTTTTGGCAATACTCAGTACAGCGTTTCAGAGTTGGAGAAAACGGCTTCTCTATGGCCGCTCTTCGTCTGTACTAATTTCGAAGTCCTTCGAAATTAGTATAGACGAAGCTGAATAACAGCTCCATCCTGGAGGCCTTTAGGGCTGCCTTAGGGGTATGCTATCCACGCTTTTTTGCTTCGTGGCGATGTGTGACAGGCGTCTGGAGTGGTTGACGCGACGGTTGGCACTTAGCGGTGGCATGTCAAGGCGCGAAGCCCTAGCTGCCATCGAAAAAGGCGCAGTACAGGTACGCATGCCTCTGGCTTCACAAGTGTCGCTCCATTTCAATAGACTTTTCCAAAAGTCCTTCCTGCATCGTGTGACGCGGAAATATCCCGTCCGTATGGCCGTCATTCGACGTGCAAATTAGTTCCACCTGGAAACCTTTAAGCTACACATGTATGCCATCACTGCTGTACCTATGTGCGCCAACTGTCGCCATGTTTCGTTTTGGACCCGAATCCTCAGGTCGAAGGGCGAACGGCTACGCGAGATGTTGAGGTTTGTGATGAAGCAGACATTTCGTTCAAAGGTAGTTATATGAAGACACGATGACATGAGTGTTCCTGCTCTTTACTTCCGATTGCAGCTTCAGGGTCTTGGTCAGTCACTGTTTCTGGTTGAGCATTAACATTTGGGCTTCGCTTCTTGGCCTAGTGAGGGGTTAGCGCGCAGAGGATTTTTTCTAGAGACCGACGCTTTGATATTGAGTACAAATGTAACAGAAACGGACATTTTGTATCACTCTGCGAATAATTTGGGGAGCGATGCGGCTTGTACAGGGCAGCGCATCCCTGCATCTGCAGCGTTGCCTGCGCTCTTCGGGATGCACAAGCCTCCCCGCGTGGCGTGCACTTACACTCTGAAAGCGTCGGGGCCAACCTTGAAGTCAATCCTTGCACAAGTCCCGCCACTTGATGCGCACAAACTGAAAGAGGTGAGGGAGAGGCCTTCGGAGGACAGCGCAGTTCATATGCAGGCTGAGAGAGGGAGCCTCACGAGGGTCACCTCTAATGAATGGCATCGCGAAGAAGTACGCGGAAGCAACTGGGAGGCAGGCAGAAATGCCGAAGCTGGGCGTGACGAAGGCTTGTATACGGAACGCCAAGGCGACGGAAGCTTACGTGCCTGCGGAACCGAAAAAACTATAAACAGCAGTACCAACGGCAACACCCTGTGGAATGTACCAGGTCACCTGATACCAGTGGTAAGGAGCCTTATTGTCCGCGAAAGAATGATTTTTTTTTCTTTTCTGTAGTCTTTGGATTCGATGCCTCGCTAGAAGCGTCTGCTGTGGTCACTTCTGCCTACCTAGTAGAGGCGAGGCGTCTGCATCTTCTGTGGGCTTTTGCATCAGAACTACCTGCCTCTTCACGCCGAGGGCCTCGTCCTGCTGACGAACGACGGTGGCTTCGCGCATGCATTGCGTAACCCACTTAACAAGATCGTTACCGTAAGGGCACACAGAACAAAACTGGGCTAGGCAGCTGCTTGCCCAAACGCAGTTATTGCTCGCAAGTGTGCTTCGTACTGCAGCCCCATTTAATGCCGTATTGCGACACAATAAATTTTTTTCTACGCATTACTTGTGGTGTTGATGCCGATGAATGCTATTTGGGCATTGGAGCTTACATCGCTTCCCATGCGTGGTATTGTTGAGACCCCCCTCAGGCATACGACTTTCGCGTTAGCGGGCAGCTCCCATCGATGGAACTATGGCGGCAGTGGGCCATGGGTGTATGCAGGGATGGCGTGGACTACGGACGCGTTTGGGTGAGGCTTCTTCCAAGAGGCAAGCATGAATGTGCGTAGTCTGGGACCCTGACTTATTGGGATGACTGCAGCATTGCTTTATTTATTGTGCTGCACGTTTTCTTTGCGGGGTGGACTGCAGGTTCAATTACTTAGGCCTTGCCCATCCGGTGGTTGGCTTCGGGTAAGCAGCAATAACCTTGCTCCCCCCACACTTCACGATTTAAGGGGTCCATGGCCTCCATGAAATTGCTTGTTATGTCACTTTTCATTGGGGTTTAGTTTTTTGTATGCAGGATGGGTTTTATTCGCAGCTAAAGCTCGTGGAGCCTCCTGGGGCAGACTTTCGGTCCCTTTTGGGAAGCTGCGGTCTAAAGGTTCGTTATTTTGGGAAATAAATGTCATGATTTTTGCTGTACATGACTGGTTCTGAGCGAGTTGCATAGGCACCTTGCTACTGAAAGATAGCATGCAGCACGTTCCTGCCTTTACTCCACTGCTTTTTTGCGCATGTGAGTACAGATTCGCCGCGTACGTCTATATTCATTCGGCCCATACATGAGCTCATCTGTACCTGCGGGACCTCTCATTCCTTTACCCATCGACCAGGCGCTGCTGCCGCTTGCACCGGTCCAACGGCCCCGCTTAATGCTGGTGCCTTTAGAGGGAGAGATCCAGGCAACACTGGACGCTACTGCGCACTTGGGGAGCTTAAAGGGCGGAGGCTTCCCAGCGGCGCGTTTACTTAAGGAGAACTCGGCTCTTGCGAACCAGCGCCTAATCAAGGCACGTTGATGTGATGCCGCACGCAGATGGCAGTTGCTGCTTTTTCTGTTGCATGGACACCCGTCCTTGGGAAGGCAACCTTAATGAGCTCCCGTGCGTTGAAGACACCAGCGCGCATTGCAAACCGAAAGTCCCTCCTTGGCTAGTGGTCGCAAGATGATACAGCAGGGGCCTTGGCCAGAGGATGGAACGACAAAGTCTTTTTAGTGTCAGGCAAGCCCTGGAGCTGCGGTGCAGTTTCCTGTCTGCATGTTTTACCGAGATGTACCTGTTCACCGTTCTGGCTTCAACTGTCCTCCACTTTCTGCCTCTATGGAACAAAAAAACCAACTAATTTTTTCTTCAGTGTCTTGACTAGGGTACTTGCATTGCATTGACGATTGCGGCTGAGGTGGCACTGGGAAAGAATGACCACTAGGTGTGAACCCTGCTTGCCTGTAGTAGAACAGACGGGAGTTCCTCGTTCCGTGTCCGAAGCGCCACTAAAGGCCGTTACAGCTATAAAACTGATAGAAATTTCCGGCTTGCTGCCACAGTAATACTGCCTATGATCCAATTCAAGCTTACAGTGAGTTAGGAGGCTTGTCCCACCTCTTCGTAGTTCTCAATAGGTACAACATGCTTGCTTTAGCAAGGCATTGTTTGTCATTAGCTCCTCACAATTGTAGATAACCGGGTAATAATAGCATTTTAGAATAACGACCGTCCTTAGAGGTGATTGAAATTAAATGCACGCACAAAGCAAGTATTTGAGTTCTTCCCGGGAATCTCTGACCCACAGCGGCGGTGTAGTGCCTACGAGGTTAGCTTTTTCCATGCGTCGCTTGCAGTGCTACATGACTACCACTCATTGCCCCTTCCCCTCTTGTTTGAAGCTAGGTAACTACAACACGCAGCTTGTGCCCACCCAGTTCAGGTTCGCCCCTCTGCAGCCGAACTTTACGGCAACTGTTCAGTTCTTCGCTGGTGCATCTCCCGTGCTTTTCAACACCGCAATTAAGATACAAAAAAGCGAGACACGGGGGCGTGTTAATGTGCAAACCATGAACGAGTCGAACGTGGTGAGCATCTCCCCGCTAGTCTTTCAGGGCGCCGTCCATGATTGAATCTATCTTATTCTCAACGTACAATGCACGACCTAGAGCGGCACAAATGCAGGTTAGGAGAACCAAAAGCATTTGCTTGTTCGAACCCTCGCTCCACCACAGAGGCACAGCGGCTGCCTGTGAGGCGCCCAACCGGCGATGTAAACAAAGCAGCAGTGCGAGCGCTGGGATCTGAATGCCGTAAGATGCCTTTGGGTCCTTTAAACTAGCAAGAAGCGACAGAGAGCAGACAAACAAGTACAACAACCCCACTGCTAGCCTGAAATGCGCACAGCAGCAGCCGCATAGGATACTCATGCAGAGCCAAACATGCTTACTTCCCACATATTGATCAAAAATGCAGTCCCTTATAAGTCACCGGATGCAGTAGAAGAGGAAGTCACCACGACAATTTTACAAGCATGTGCAGAGCTCACCTCCAGTCTCCCACTGCAATACCTCCGCTAGCGAGGGGCCCTGGCCGTGCGAGACCAAACCCCCAGAAGGTGATACTGGCGGCCTGGGTAAGGCAAAGGCAGCAAAACTGTGCATGTGGCGCCAACAGGAGCTCCAGGGAAGTCGGTGGTGCTGCCATCAACAGCAGCAAAAACGCTCCATGAAGGCCGCACATTGACCGTGTGACAAGCCTCAAAGCCCTGAAAGCATGGCCAAAGAATACCAGACAGATACAGCTGCCCCCTGCTTTCTTGGATGAACCCTTTTGTTCTTTCAGGCAATGCCCAAAGCGGCCCCTTCATCACTATTAATCTACCTGAATTCAGCTTTCCGCCGAGGCCCAACCACTTTTTCTACATCAAATCGGATCTGCCGGCGATACGCGTCATATGCGGCCAAAGGCAGCAAAGGGAGTTCATCCTTTTTTCGAGGCTCCGCTCGTGTCCTGCCAGAGCTTTCCCTCTGATGCAGCAAGCCTTGCAGTTGCCCTTCGACAGCCTTATCTGCTATGCTGGATGACACAGAGCACACTCGGGAGATGCAATGGCGCGCATCCGGCTTGTGCATCAGCAGGTCCCTTGGGTAAGAGGTCTTGAAATGGGCAATACACACGTTCCACAGGTGGCGTCTGGCCTTCGGGTGAATGCACGGCGCTGCACCAAAGCTCTTTGAGACGCATGGGAGCGACGAACAAGACAAATCTACAGTTCCCATATAAGGGGAGCGCACATGAAGGCCCCTTGTAAAAGATAAGTTTCTTCTTGATTTGAACAGATCCCGGCAGCACTGCCCCCTGGGCGCTGCCACCAAAATGGTAGCCATTGAACGACCCGGCCCCTCGCGCCGGGTTTGCGCCTGTTGGCCTACTGGGCACAAGCGTGGAGTCAATTAAAAGTTTGCATCACTTTCTCATTTCTCCCATGGTCGCTCCCTATACAACGGCGCTCATGCTGTGTGCTGCCTCCGTGCCCTATAAGCCCGTCAGAGGGTGCTGCTGAAATTCATGGCCTTTTATAGGCTTCTTCAACGCCAAAGTAGAACAATATCCCGCTGTACTGCATCTATTTGCCCTAAGGCAGTCCAAAGTTGGTGCTCCGTTGGGCCCACGAGCCCGAGAGGGGCTTGTGCGTAGTATGGAGGGCCTTTTAACTACACGAAGAAGTTTCTTTGGAAGCGTCAGACTTTACAAACGGAGGGATCTAGTCCGAAAATCGAATTTCGGGTTAAGCAAAGAGGGATAATGGATCGTGTGCTGCAATATGCCCTCAATGGGGCTGGCCGGTCGTGTGCTTGCAAGACGCAGTAGCCGGTTGTCCCCTTCGGAAAGACAAGACAGCTGTGTTGTATCCCATCTGTCATTACCTGTCTTGGGCCTACTCTCTCAGTGTGAGCGCGTTATCCAGGTATGACTGTGTCTCCCTCCTGGTCCTCACTCCCTCCTGTATTGCCCTTCAAAGGGAGCAGTCTCCCGGGAGATGAGGCCCTTTAGATTGTGTCAGTTCCCTATGTTCTGTTTACATTCGAATTAATGAGAGAGTGTTATTTCGTAATGTCTTTGCTGCAGCCCCTGCGGACGCTGGTGGCAACAGGTTCAACACTGGAACTGGGGTGATCCGTCTTTTCTTCCTGCGTGCTGCTCACCGTCGCCGAGGGAGAAATCAGCGTGGCCGCCAAAATGAAGCTCTACCTGAAGAAGCGAAGCGGCAAGTTCCTCGACGCGTGCGAGGTCGCTGACGAGTGCACAGTAGAGGACTTCAAGCAACACTTTTACAGAAAATGTAGGTGACTTTCCAACTATCGTTGCTATCACCCCCCTTTACCGAGCACGGACGCTCTAGCTCTATCAGTCCTGCTTTTCGGAATGTGCACTTTGGTTTTAGACGTGAGTCACCGATAAAGTATACTTTTGTACCTAAACTAAGTCACGTGGTCATCTTGGAGCGCCTCTGCCATAAATTGTGCCGAAACCGATTATTGAGATATTGAAATGTCATAGGAATGTGTATGTGATGTATATAAGAAACGCAATCTATCATTTCATTCAGATCAGCCCCTCCATAGTCATTTAACTTTGGCGGCGCCATCATGGAAAAGCTTCGCCCAGCGGTGCATTTTTATATGTTTTCTGCAGATCACTACTACCCGGAGAGGCAGTGGTGGACAGTTGGGCAACCACAGGGCCCTGCTTTACGTGGGGAAGGACTCTTGACCAATTTCGGGGTTCATGATGGCGATACTTTGTTCTTCAAAGATCTCGGTAGGCCAGAACATTAGCATCATTTCAATCCGTGGATCGACGATCGTCCTATTTCCATTCTCTGGTAGTGCACGTTTAATTTTTTGCACATGGATTATCTTTTGTTGGGTTCCGTAATGGCAATGCCATGGGTGTTGTTGTACGCCTCAGGCGTGCAGATATCGTGGCGGCTCGTTTTTGTGCTGGAATATTTGGGCCCCCTATTGATATTTCCTGCCCTCTACTTCTTCCCTTCAATATTCTATGGAGAAAATAATGCACCCTCCAAGTGTCTTACACAGACGTGAGGCTAAATACCCTGTTCCCTCTTGGGTTGGTAAGTGCAGGGCAGCATGGGGTCATTGCCTGCATGGTCCCCAACTGCACCAGCGAGTCAGCCGTTTCTCTCTGCTCTGGATGCGTGATCGCAGTGTTGCTCTGTGGCTCTGCGTTGGCCATTTCATCAAGAGAGAACTCGAGACATTGTTCGTGCATCGGTTCAGCAACAGCACCATGCCGATAGTCCGTGTCCCACTGAACTGTGGTCACTACTGGCTCCTTTGTGGCGTCAGTATTGGCTACTTTCTTTTCCATCCGAAGTATCAGGCCCCGTTCGAGGGCGACTGGCAATTCATGATTTACATTCTCACCGCTCTCTTCGTGGTAAGAAGCTAGTGGCCACTTCCAGATCGATGCAAGAGAATTTGGGCGTTGTATAGAGCGAACAGCTGTTTGTGCTTGACTTATTGACAACATACATAGGCCACAAAGTCTACGTGCGCATCCGTATGAGCACCAATTCGTATTGCTTTCGAAGTCCCGCGAGGCTAACCGGGAGAGTAGCCGCTTGCTTTGTTGTGCCACCTTCTGTAGGTCTTTGAAGCGCTTAATTTCAAGACACATCTGATCCTCCGGAACCTGCGCTCTCGTGGTACTCGGCAGCGTGGCATTCCCTACGGCGCGGGTTTCGACCTCGTGAGCTGCGCAAATTACTATTGGGAGACTCTGACCTGGCTTGTCTTCGCGGTCCTTGTTTCCTGCTTTACTGGTGGGTTTCTTTGTCTGTGGCATTGGCACTCGAGCTTTGAAGGGCACATGGACAAAAGACTGAGGCTGCATGTCTTGTAGTAGTACACCTGGTTCGTCGTACTACAGAGTTCTATTTAAGTGACCACCAGGCATAGATTCCGCGGTGCAGTTACCTGGTAGAGCGCATCACGGTACTTTGATATAATTGCCCATGAAAAGGTTCAGTGGTACTTGCACCAGTTACCGCTAGTCACAAAGTATTATCCAAGTTCTGGGCAAACAGCTCAAGTGAACCACGACTAATGCACCTTTGGTTGCTGACGCAGCTTGGCTCTTCCTCGTTGTGGCATTCGGCCAAATGGCGGAGTGGGCACTGAAGAAGCACCGAAATTATCTGAAGGAGTTCAAGGAATACCCTAAGTAAGCCATTTCCCCGCAGCATTCTGTTCTTGCTGTATTTCTGCCCTTGAAAACACCGCTGTGGTGTGGCCTTATGCTAACCCCGCTCAGCTCTACTGTTCGCATTCTGCAGGAACCGCAAGGCTATTATACCATTTCTTCTCTAAAAGTCAACTAGTAGCAGAGCAATTCAAGGGCGCGCCAGTGCATCCGCCCTTGTACAGGAGCCGTTTGTTTGCCCGCTGCAAGACGCAGGGCTGCGGCTTGAAAACAAACCTTTTATGTAGTATTTCTAGGCAACGGTTTCTGGCGTGTTATATCAAGCCGCATAGCAGCGAAGCTGAGGTTGCCTTTCCGTACCCCGTCCCCACTGTTCCTATACCTGGAAATATTTAGACAGCAACTCCCCGTGGGCCTGATGATATTCGGGCCTGAATAACTAGCGCACTTTTCTTTCTACACAGGCGCACTCGCTTAATTTGCTGCAATTTGTACCGTATCTCGCAAAATTCGAAACGTAGCGCCTTTAGGCCACCGAGTAAGTACTGTCGTAAATATAAATAAAGTTGCGGCACACCATAAATTGAACCTGCCACTCACGCAGTTTTACTTGGCAAGGCAATGCACGCTTGCGGCACTACCATACGCCATTCATGAAGGAAAGGCTGAAATCCAATTCCGCACGGGAATAGAATTTTCCGTATTCGTGTACAGGTTGGTGCCATTTAGCACAGCGCGAAGATGCCAGTGACACGCATGTCTCGATGAAAATCACATGCCTGACAATCCTGGATGCGCAAAGCGTCGCAAGCCAGATTTACTGCGCCGCCGCCACAACCGAAAACTAACCAAACCAACGAGGTACTGGCAGACTCTGCCGGGTGCGTCCGTCGTGGTTACTTTCTTATCTGCCACGAGGGGCAAAATGCGGTACTGCTGTTCACGCCGCATGCTTATTGCATCGTTCAAATTTCCGTGGGCCTTAAAACGCCCACTTATATACAGGACAAGCCTTAATCCGGCATCCCGTGGCCACCTCAAGCAACACCTCATAGTGCACCCAGTTTGCGCGCTCCTCGATGGTTTCACAGTATATTCTATAGATCCGCCAATATGGATCCTATTCGTGGTATGACAGCCCCTGCAGCCATCTTCATATTAGGAACGCGTAGTCCCGCAGCCATAATCAGCAAGACAAAAACGCCATCCCTGAATTGTGCAAGCACCGCGCTTCCATAAATCACGCTGATCAGCCTTCGAAATTGGGGAAACAGTCTTTAAATTGGTTTTTTGGATGCTTGGATTCTAAATGCTGTTCCAGCGTTGGCCTCTTTATAGTGCACATGAACGTCTGACGGCAAATCTCGCAGACGACGTTCAAGTCCTTCTCCCTTGACTTAAGTGTGGAGTTCTGAACTCCCCGCTGATTGCGGCGTTGGGAGCGCTCGCGATCGACATCTCGCTGGTTTCCCCGTGTCATCTTAACAGTCCAACTAGAAAGATAGAAGAAAGAAGCAAGAATGTCCGTCAACCGACAGAGGCCCTGCAGACGGAAGTATGCAGGCAGTTCAAGTACCTCAAACTACAAGAAAACGGAGAAGAAACACGATAAAATGCGGGGAAAACAGGTTGATGGATGTATAAGTGCCTCTATGGCTCAGCACTGTGCTCCCACAGAACAGTGCAGGCTGGTACCCGTGGCAGCCTGAATCAGAGCACTCTGCCTTTACGGGCCAGCGAGTACATGTAAAAATGTTGATTTAATTGACCTCAAATAAACTCAGCGTGGGCTAGGAATAAATCAGAAACTACTTTTCTGGTTGGCAGGGATGTACTTCGAGCTGTGGCCAGCGCACGTCATTTGGGGGTTTCCACGGCGAGTGTATCGTGTAGATCAGTTCTAGGGAACAGGCTTATCCGGATGTTATATAAATTTTTTTCTTCAAATCAAATTCTGCTCACATAATGGCAATGCCATGGGTTTCGTAGGCTATTATTTGTTCGTACAACTGGCTCAGTACCTGAATTTCGCTCTGTGATGCCTGAGCACCAAAATATTCCGTTTCACGATCCGTTTCGGAAAACCCGCCGCCGCTAGATGGTGCCTTTTTTGCGGCACTTATAAGGAAATATACCTTAATCAATAGCGTTTGTCCGAGCTTTTCGTCCTGCGATAAAGATGCGTCAGGTTCTTAGCGGCAGGCCATGCTGCACTTGATCTCTTTCTAGAACTCTATTTGCTGTCAACGAAGGGCGCACTAATGTTTTGGCTCTCTGTAAGCTTTGCTTACTGCAGAGCAGGGCTGAGTCCATGCAATGAGAATGAAGGATACGCTTCCTTCGAGTAGGTAGCAATGACTAAGTGGGTCCGAATGCTGGGATGGCTGACAAGATCGAGCGGCGCGCAGACTCACCACTGTCTCTTCCAAATGCCAGGACTCTGTTACCTTGACGCAAGGAAATAGTGGAAAGCTACCTTATGTCCTAAAGACCCCCCTATAATGGGAAAAGCTGCACTTCTCTGTACTTGCTGGTTGTGCTCAGAAATGAAATTGACCAATTCACTTGTTTGTTCATACATACTATTTACTGTGGAGTATTGTTAGCTCTATACAAGCATGTGCAACACTGTGTGTTTGCGCAAGAAGCTGCGTGCAACTAGTTGTGAATGCTCGGGTTCCGTAGAGGGTGTACTTTTGCTCACCCGAGCGGTCAGTCTCACTGTATATCAGGAAATCACAGGGGTGTGGGCAAGGAAGGAGCAAATTCTTGTCAAAAAATGCCTAATGACTTTTCATTAAGCCTTTTTAAGTGTGGAGTTGTCACCCTATGGAGAACTCGGATGCAGTGCTGTAGTTGGTAGCACCCAACGGTTCAGTGCAGTTAGTTTCCGCTCTTCCTCCTGCTGTGGGCGCATTGCGATGTCACTTTACCTTGAAGCAGTTGGGTCTTCATAAACCTATCTGGTCATTCAACAGCTTAAATTTTTTTGCAAATGTATCGGGAGAATCGTCCTAGCTATGGAATATAAAGGTGGCGCGATGCCTGTTGAGGCAGGAGCCGGCCTGCAAGCTAATGCCAGCATTATATCTGGTATACAGCCATTAATTTCCTTCAACAAGATGTCTCATGGTGCGTTAATAAGTTTGCGTAGACCAGAAGACTGTGGCGGCTGTATGGATGGGCAAGTGCTCGAATACTTGATCAGTTGGTTGGAGATGTGCCTTGCATTGTACTTCTCTGATGATGAAAAACCAAGTCCGTCTACCGGCAGGAGCACGAAAGGTCTAATTGTTGCCCTGTTCAGGCAAGCAAAGCCGTCTGCATGTAGGAATTACTATAGTTCAAGCCTTCACACAAGCCATGATTCATCGATTTAGCAGATATCAAAGGGCAACAAGCTTTGGAAAATTTTAGTAAGCTTAGGCACGGAAATTTATAGCTAGGTCAGTCTCTCCAGGAATATGAAACATGGATGTGCAGAAGCCACAAGGTTGATGAGCAGCTGTATAACCAATGGTGTGCCATGAGTCTATATATGTCACGTCAGGTGATCGCAGGATGGGCAACGATATGCCCGTGAAATGGCCGAAAGGTAGGGCGTGCACACATGCTGGACTACGTGGGGCTTGACCAGCAAGTGAATGTAAGTCGTGCCTTTGGCTGAAAAGTAAGAGGCAAGTCGGTGCTTAGAGTCAATGGATGGAATGTGACCCTGGCCCTAGTGCTTAGGACGAGAAAAGAAAGAAGTCCAGGGGCAACGTGCGCTCTTAAGCAACTCTCGACACCCCGCCAGCAACACAGCTGCTTCTACAGTGGGGCATGGAGTCAATTTTTCCCGGAGCTGCCAGCATGCGCAAGAAGCCAAAGAACTTGAGCAACAATACCGGGCCAGTGGAAACAGACTGCCTGGCGCTCAATGAAGGCGCATCAGAGACCTAGAGAGCATTCTACGAAGGCTGTTGGGCACGGAATGTTGCTACAGACGATCGAACTGCAGATGTATAATCGCCACACTCAATTTCGTGCGGATACAAGCTCCCATTAATGCTCAAGTATCACCGGTGTTACTTGACACTGGATGCGAAGCAGAGCTGCCATCCCATGAAGCGACACAGAAGTGCAAACGGCCTGTCCACTCGTTAGCCCAGTTCCTAAGACTCAGATGTGCTGAATGCCGGCAGAGTGCTAGTACTCCGGAGGCTACGGCAACTGAATGCTCTTCTGAATGGGAATGTGTTCCTATCAGCATGGTCAGTGACTTCCATATGATACGTGTGCATCATGACATAAGCCCTTGTACGCCATGAGGGACACGCTGCAAGCCGGGTATGCGGGGAAAGCTACGTGCCCTATGATCTAGTGTGCCTGGAAAGTAAAATAAAAAGCGTTTTCTGGTCCCCTCAATAACGCTCATTTGTAGTCGTGATCCGGGTAGAATCAACGCTTTAGCAGATTGAGGCAGAGGCGCTATGCGGGCGCCCTAGCACCACTGGAAGAGAAAAGGCTTCTGAGTGGGCAACTCGTCTATGTATGCCTTGAGTGGCTACGCTACTGGAAGAAATTTGACTCAGATTACAGCGAGCCAATAAAAGGAATTGGCATATATCCAGAAGTTCGCGGATGTGCTAAATACTAGCGAGCTGCCAGCAGGCTGGCCACCTGCTGGTTCCCCCGGGCGCCATATTGGGTAAGATTCTGGGTCAACCCCGTACTACGTTCCGCAGTCTCATTGGTTTATACAGCACGGGGAGGAGATTAAGGACCATGCGGATGAGCTTTCGAAAAAAGCAAGGTGCAGGCACCGACTTGTGCTTTCAGGCATATCCCAGTGCTGCTGCCGCCGAAAGCCAAGAAAGATGGAAAACATGCGTCAAGGTTTAGACTCTTTTGCAAGATTACTGTGAAGCGGAAGTCGTCGATATCTGATTCTGGCGAGTTTCTGGGCACGCTGCACGGATCAACAGCCTACTCGGGCTTTTCCTTGACAGACACCGTATAACAAATCTCCATCAAACCTGTTGGCAAGCAGCTTGTGACTCCATGATTGGAGCCACAAACTGGAGTATACTTGTATGCCGGTAGGACTTGTTGATGCCCGAGCTGCAAGGGCATAAGAACAGGGTTTTTCGAGCCTACTGTTAAAGGCCAAGTGGCTGTCTACATGGACGTTTTAGGCTGTAAGCGAAACGTTTTAGGAGCACTTATGGCACCCACGGCATGCGCCTCGGCTTTGGCGGGACAAGTAGCGAGCTGCAAAGGCGCTCAAGTGTTTGAGTTCCACAAAAACGCTCGGGATTTGAAATATCGTGCTTTAGCTGCAGGAATCGAGTCCGAAACGGCAACACATATAGCGGTGAAGCGTGGCCTAAGCCCTTCAGCGCGCATAAGGAGGTTGCAAAGTTTCATGGGCTAACGTCTTATTACCGAAACTTCACCCATGGATTTGCTGTAGTCGCCGTGTATTTGGCTAATTCAGTGAAAACCACGCAGTTTATGTCCTGGACAAGGGAGGTTGATGTAGAAAGGACGCTTGTCGGCCGCATCACCACACTGAGGTACTTGGGCTGCCACACTACCGATGCTAGTGAAGTTGCGATGGATCCCGTTCCCTCCAAACACACGATACGGGATCTCCAAAGCACCTAATTATTGCTTGATATTGTCAGCACCTAAATCTTAACCGAGTAGCGCTATCCAGTGTGGGAAGAGGAGCCACGCTGTTTCCTGGCGCGCTGGAAAATGCCAGCACTATTATGTAGGCGTCGTTTTATTGTCGAGACCGATCATCAGCCTTTGATGTACCTCACAAAAAAAGCCTGATGAGCTTTTTCACTTGTAAACTGGTTTGCGGTATTGGCTGAGTGTTGTAGTACGACTTTGCAGTGGAGCTTATTAGGGACATTGCCGACTTGGTCTCCGACGCGCTCTCGCGACGCCCCAGCGACTCACTATTTGGCAGCGCGATCACTGTTGCCTGAGATGATTCATCTTTCTTTTTAATAAAATCTTTCATGTTTGATCCCATGCACATCCACTCCTATTGTCAAAATGCAGATTGAAAAAGGCTAAAGCACAAGCACGTTGTGGATGGCCTGCTATGGATTAAACGGAGCACGGACTTCGTCGCTTGTATATTACAATTCGTTCCACAGTGTCGCTTTGAACAAAGCACATGCGCATACCTTTCAAGATATAGGAAGTTCTATACGAAAATCGAAAAAAACTGCCACGACACACACGGCTGCCTGGGATAAAATACTGTGGCAGAAGAGCATGCACCATCATGCGCAGATTTTCAGCCACTGAGGCCACGCATTTCTCCTAGGCCCAGCATCCTGCGATGCCTTTCAGCTTCTGAAGGAAGAAGGAACGGTTTAAAGCTGTGTTTTATTGCTGAGCTGGCAAAGATCAAGGGTCTAATGGCACCTACTTCGTTGTGGATACACCCAGCGAAAAACTCATATCATCCCTTGCTCTCGCCCTGTCACGTATTAGAAAGTCGTTCAATTATTCTTAACGTATGTACAAAACCTTCATAGATTCTCAAAAATCATTGTTAGATATAAGGATTCATATTTTGCTAGTGCGTTCTGGCATGCCTTTGTGATCCGCCTACACACTGACTATTTGCGAGCACTGCGGATTACCGAGGCATTCGAGGAGACAAGGCACACCAATCGCACTTTCTAAAGTATTTTTGACTCTTCATTTCATAGGAATCCAGCTGCTTGGTTTTATTTTCGTCCGTCTGCCGGATAGTTTTCCGCTCAGCAGTATACTCAGCTACCCATTTCTCTCCCTCCTCCCTGCTCTACACTCAGGATCCCCTCTCCGATGCGGGCAAGGACCAAGTGTCCCGAAATCATGAGCCAAGCCATACTGTAGAAGGAACTAGAGGAATTAAGGCTAGTGTATGCTCCTCTCTTCAAAGTTTACGAAAGACCAGCATGGAATTCGGATAAGCGACGGTCGGCTGTGTATTTTGCGCTTGGAGATTTGGCTCTGAAGGATTGGCAGGCCTCTTAAGGTCTGCCACTAATTGACCAGGGAGATGATTGAAGCCAGGTGACTAGGACCATTTGCCGTTCTCTCACAAATCAATGCTTTTTCAAAATCTTTCGGAGCCCTCTCAAAGTTTGAGGTGCCACAGAATTATAAAAATTTGTCTACCTCGAGTTTTAATTCCCAAATTACTTGCAAAATTTTAAGTGACCAGGATGGAAGCGGAAAATTAGCATGGAGCACTAGAAATGCTAGGCTTGGGGACTACTTAGTACCAACAATACAGTACACTGGAGTTGCTAGTGAAATGGGTGGTCAGCGCCAAGCTCAGTGGCTGACGATGCAGCTAGTGCGGGCTTAGTTGACGGCTAGACAAACCTCGGCTCTGTTTAGTTGACGACGCTACTCTTCCTGAACGGTGGTCCTCGCTTTCCTGGATAATTGGTCTTCCCTAGCGCAGGTTCTGTGTGAAAGAGCAACTATTGCTTGTGAACTGCCATCTTCTATTTTTTAAGGTGTTCTCTACACTCAGCTTTATGCGCAGGCACTCTAAGTCATGCCATACTTATATTATATCTTGTGCCCCTTATGGGGCTCTCGAATCGACTACGATTGGTGTACTTGCTACATTGGCATCCGGATATCTGCTGTGAAAGGCGTGAAAGCACTGCTGGGCTAGTATGTATTTTGATTACCCATCCACATTTCACTCTGTTTTTTATCAGCATAGCAGGTTTTTTCTACATCTGACTGCTCCGACAAAGGCAGGTCATCGGGATATTGCAGTAATGTTTAGTTTGGTAACTTGTTTGCATTTGGTTCATGCTTGTCCTTCCTGTTTATCAAAATTTACGTTCTGATGCTCACTTTGCTTTTCTTGTTTACATTTGTTTCTTGCTTTCAGGTCTGCCTGGTAGAATTATCCTGAATTTTGCACGCAGCAGAACAAGTAAAGAATCCCAGCGCTTGTATTTTGGAGCGTGGGGAGGAAGATGTACCGGGCTTTGCTATATCGGCACTTTCCACTACGCTGGTTGTATTTAACTTAGTATAGAAATGACCTATCAGCTAGTTTTGTAGTATGTTTTTTGCGAGGTAACCTCAGCTTACCCCGGCAAGGCGCGATGCTGTATGCATGTGCTCTAGATGCTACGTTCACTTAGCTCTAGAGGGTGCAGCAAAGCGCAACGCTTACTCAGCATCCTATAAATTCGGGATCCCTGATGAAGCAGGCGGAAAAAAGAACACCTTTTTGCAAAAGCCGTCGATGATTTGAAAGGTTCGAATTGAGTCTGTGGTGAAGGGTCTTCCTTCCGCTACCTTATATGGAGCGTTACAGTTCCGAAGAGTATAAAGTATAGTGTAAAGCGTAATTTTTGTTTGATACACACAGAAGGGGCTTCAACCAGGCGTTGCAGTTTCCAGCATGGTCTGCATTCCCACACGCGACTTCATAATCGGCTATCCAGTGGCGAGCCGTGAAGACCCTGCACTTAGTTTATTCCCGCTAAAAGTCAGCTACATTATCTATAAAATCTTGACTTAGTCTTTAAACTCAGAGCTTAAAGCGGGTGTTTTTTGCTTTCGCCTCTAAATGTTGTGAATGCAATGGTCTCGCCTTTTCTTGAGCAGCGATGCTATCTTCCCGCCGTGGGACCCTGGCCGACCAGAGGATTGTTGCGTTAATCATTCCAATGGGGTCTTGCATGCAGCTGAAGCCTCCATTACACCTATTTCGAATTTTGAGTTGGTGAATATGTGATTTTATGCTCATGGAGCTGGGTTATATGACACCAAAATGTGCGTAAGGTGAAATTTAGCCCTCAAAGCAACATCTGTCGGCAGCACTGCATTTAAGTCCTACCGCAGCAGGGCTCATGATTTTTAAAATAGAGTTTGCTGAATTTTCTGCATTTTTTTGTAGAGGTGGTTTGGTGTCTTCTCAGTGTTGTTCCTCTCAACCAGCTCACTGCATTCTGTTTTTGGTGGCTCGAAAGACCACGGCAGGGCACGGGGTTAGGGCGTATGTCTGAGTGCACCATCGTGCCACAGTAGCTTTGCCTTTTTGTACATAGCAATTCACACAGCGCTTGATGGACACCGGACATGCTGCGGTGTTCTGTTATACAATGGCTGGTGCTGGCCGTCGCCGGTGGCTTGAGCTGTTCGCCAGTATCATGTCTGCCACGAGCCTTCCACCGCTCCCCAGGGGCTAGCGCTACAAACGGTGCATCCATGACTAAACCATTAGTCTCTTCAATTCTTTCTGGGAGCGAAGCCGAGCAAGAACGGGCAGACAACTGGGGTACGGAGAACGGTAATGAGGTTTCTGACAAGTGGCGCTCTGATTCTTCAGCAACCAGCGGTATTAAAATGATCCCACATAGTTTTAATCAGCAAACGGATGAGGACAAGACGACTAGAATGAGTTTTTACAATCCCCTAACAAAATACGAACAGACGCAGCCCAGGCGCTTACGCAGCGGGAGGGCAGTACAGGGAGTATTATCCCCTGAAGCAATAGCTGCGGAGGTCGAAGAGACAGCACTACACGAAGGAAGTCCTTCATATGTGCAAAAAGATGGCGATACCTTGCCTGAACTGTCACTTCCCGTAGCGGGGGCTTCTGCCGCTTCTCACCTTCAAGTAGGGGAGAAGCAGATCATTGATCAACTACTTACAGGCATGCTAGGCACCGGAGTCAACATGATGCAAGGAGGAGGCCTAGGAGCCCAGCCAGCAGGAGGAGCAGCAGCGCCTGCAGCTGCCTTTGGTCCAACTCCGGTGTACTACGCAGCACAAGAAACAGGAGTCTCCACGGTGGAAATAGTTCTCATTATCAGCGGTAGCATTCTCGTGATTGGCCTTGTGGGTCTTATGGTTTGGCTTTTGACTTCTAAGAAAAAACGAAGACGGTAGTTAAAAGATGCATTTCCGTGTTCTCTGTACGGTATTTTGCAGTGATGCATACAAGCCCCTTGTACAGGAACTCGTATCCAGGTCGACATGGCCGTCCATTGGCATCTTTAGCTTGTCCTTATGGTTAATTTGCTGTGATATTGCTCTCTGTGATGGTGCTTTGAGCCGTTGCAACGAAACTTGCTCATTATGGAGAGACATCTCTGGTCTGCTCCCACTGCACAGCACATTGCTGGAGGCTGCAGAAAAATCTGAAGGGTCATTTGTACCAACCACATGCTGCTCATGGATTTTCTGCAGAACTACAGGCGCATTGCGCCTGATGTTACCAATATATTGGGGATGAGCACGAAAGGAAGGCATGGGTGCTGCACTTTTGAACTGCTTTAGCCCTTGGGTGTGCTCCACCTGTCCCTCCCATTTTGCCAGTTGAACATGAGTATAGAACGTCGCGGAAGTGCCTTCCTGTTTTAAACCTTTCGTATATCCTTTTGACGGGGACTTGAGAGGATTCGTGTTGTTTCCCATTTCGTAGAGAGATACAAGACTTTATTCCTTTATAAGAGGCTCGCTCCTATGCAACTTAGTTCATCCACGGTATTGTTTACTACTAAGTGTTCGCGGTCTCCAGTGGTTCATACTAAATGGAATTGAGGATTGTTTGTTTTAGTTTTTGCAGGTAGAATCTGTAGATTGCCAGGTGAGACATGTTCTAGCTTTTTCCATGGAGCTACGGGAATCTAAATGTGCCTGCCTACATCGCAGTATTCCAGCTAAAACCTCGACAGCGGAGCTTTCTCCTGTTTTGGCACACTGTTATAGCCCAGGTACTGCACAGGGCGAGGTGCCACACATGCCTGTTCGAATCTTTACTGGACCCATGCTCAGCAAGGGCTGAAAGCGTCATCGGAAATCCGATGCCACTTTCCTTTTCTATGAAAGGCAGCATCTCCGTCTTCGAGATTCCTCGGCTTCCTGAAAGCCGACAAGTGTCCTTCGTGTAGCTTTGGTGAAATGCCGTTTCGCTGTCGACGTAGTGGATGTGCGGTGACACTCCTCAATCAATCAGTTTTCTTGAGAGCAGGTGAATCGTACGCAGGTGTAATGTCCGCTACGGCTGGCCCTGCTCCGACTCCTTCTCGGGGTATGGCACCATCGTTGCTCAGGGTGTCGTTGGCAGTTCCTACAAATGTAGCTTTAACGATGCAGTAGGATACGACTGGGGGATTCGGCGGCAGTGGTCCGATGATGCACAAAACTGCAGGAAGCAGAATCATGCCGAATCCAAAGGAAAGCAGCAAAACCTGAAAAAAGCGCAAACGGGAGAGTGCAGACGGTCAGTTTTGTCGAATGTACCAAGTATTCTGTCTGCACCGTGAAATCAATTCTCTCGGGTTAGAAAGTGCTGTGAGTGTAGCAACCTTACAAGAACCATCATTCGGAAAAAGGCGATAAGCACAAACTTCGTGGTGCCAACAAGGTAGAACACTGCGAGGAGGGTACTGAGCATTCCGTTTGCCACCGGGCAGCCCATCATCAGCATCCCCTCAGTCATACGCGCTTCCCGTGTGGCCCCGCAGCCGTGAGTGAATGCGTGAAGCAGGAATAGTGTGCTGTCCACCGAGTAACCTGGGAGAAAAGCACGGAAAAACTACAGGTAAAGAATACTGTACGGAATTACAGCTCTCGTACCTTCAACGTTCACCCTTGTTTACCCAAGTGCTACATTTAGAGGCAAGGCAGGGAATTTCAATCATCGGATGGTGTGGTTGCACTCTAGAAAGGCCTACCTATAGCTAGAAGAAGGTTTACCATAGTAATTAGGTTGAGGCGCAGACCCCAGAGGGTCATGAAGCCAAAGAGGCATAGATCGATGAGCAGCACCGTGACGGCCACAATCAGTACTGAGAGGAAGTCAGGAATGAGAAGCACCGTCATCTGCAAGCCCGAACAACACAAGTTCACCAAGTCACTCCAGATCAATGTTATTGGCAATCAAGAAAATTCTTCTTGCTGCAGGTCGTTGGATCGAAATTGCGTGTGGCACCGGGGTTTGTCGTAGCGACAGGCCACCCCCAATGGAGTGTTCTCTTTGTTGGAATCAAGAGCAGCCTATATGGGCTGTACAACGAATCCAGATGCCGGGGCATTTTGTTTATTCACCATGCCTGTGCTTGCGCAAGTCTAGAGAGAAAGTGTGAGGAACTCGCAACTGGCTCAGGTCCGTATGCTCACACAAATAATCGCAAGGAGGGCTGACAGAAGGCTGTTGACTGTACTTTTAACGGTAAACGGGTCGCTTTCCCATAACAATGCAAGCGGGGTGAAGGCGTAGCACTCGAAAAGGTCGGCTGAGTCTATTAGTAGTTTTTGCGTTTCCTTGAACCAGTCCAAAAGTAAGTCAGCGTCGAGACTGTGTGGCAGCCAGTATGTAAACTTCCACGCTAGAAGTAGAGGACCCGATGATCCTTCTGATCGGGTGCGCCACAAAAACGATGTGCGGAACTGACGCCCAACAGGGTCTCCCTCCAGCCAAGCGTAGAGCCTGTGTGGGCACACGAAATATTGTGTTCACACTCGTTGCCAGCAAGCTGCAATCCTGCCATGGCCAACTCACGAAGATGCAACTTATCTGACTAGAGCAGCCAAGATTGCGAGCACGACAAACGGTATGGTGCCATGAATACTAGCAAGCTCCAAAGAAATGAGCCCAGGCACCACCCTGCTAATTACGCCCCTATCTACTCATTTCAAACACACTGCTTTCGGGTTAGCATGCTTCTATCGTCAGTTGGCGTACTCATTGTTGAATGCTTGTTCGTTCTCAGCTTGCAACGAATCGCCCCTTTCCTCAAGGAACATTGCCATGCCATTGTAAAGCGCTAGAGCATGCCCACTAGCAGCCAATTCCCTATTTATGGTCAAAATACGCTCCCTCACGTCCCTCCTGGACCAGTCTTCTCTTTTGGGGAAGAAGACAGTTACTTCCTCGCCAAGGGAGCTGAAATACTTTGCGCGATCCTCAAAGAATGGCTGAGCCCCGGAGAATGCAAAACAAAGTATACAGCAAGTAGAGACCAGGAGGCACACACATACTCTTGGGGCAGTATTAGTCCTGGAACGATGTGTACAAGAGAGAGGAACTACAAGGACTGGCGTCGAACTTTATGGCTTTCTGCTTTAAACGTCAAACACAACTGTACAGGGGGAGCTCACAATAAGGTGCGAGTCGGATGGCGTAATTTCATCAGCAGTAATGCCAGTCCTTATGCGAGTCAGGCCGTAAATGGCGACGCTCACAATTGCAGCAAAGGCCACAAATATGAAACGTCGTACCCACATGTTTCCCATAAGCCTAGATACAGCACAAGACGGACGCCTGGCCAGGAGAGATAAAATCGTGTCACTCGTGATATGTATGGAGGCACCGTGCTCACAAACAAATGCCACATAAAATCACGCCGTAAGTACGCCTGGAAAGGCTTGCGACCAAGCTGAATAGGAGAAAGATCAGTATGCTGCATGCGCAGTGCATAAATGTTATTGGGAAGCCTTTTGTCAAATCATTTGAAATAACGCCACGGATCATGGTAGACTCAGTTTAATGGCAGCGTTGGACTTTTGAGACATTATTCAAAGCTAGCGAATTGGCCTGACAGCTACTTGCGTTTTCTGACCTGCAGTAGTACTTTCCTAGGAGTCTCCTGTAAATCTTCCCCACGTTACCTTTCGGCTCTGTCGTATATTTGTCGAGAACTACAAGGAATTCCTGCTCCGCCATTAGCATGTATCCATCGGCTGCATTTCCCATCCGCATTCGCACAATGCGAGGTCTTGAATGTTCAAGAGGGTCTTTATGTAGCTCGTTTTGAGGCAAAGTCTCTGAAGGTTCCTCCCTGCACAACGTCCAGGCTCACGATCATAGGAGGGCATAACACGTGATGACAGTGTCGTCTGAAATGACACTACGCACCCACGGGCAACGTTTGTTTTGTAAGCAAACTAAGGATGGAATTCTTTTCACAGTGATAGGTTTATCTAGGTGCGAGAAGCTCTTATTCTCAGCCAGATGTTCACCCAGCGCAAGGTTCTGCTGCAGCACTCGCTTCCCCCTGCATAACTCTCGAAAATTCTCTCGTCTGGTCAGCCTCCCCGTTAATCTGCTCCTCCCGAGAACTTCCTGCTTCCAGAGATGGTCCCCTAACCGGGAGCTGATCAGCAAATCCTTGCTGCGCCTGCTCCGTGGATTGCACCTTGGATCCTCGGCTGAGAATACTGAAAATTGTGGGGATGCCGCGGCGAGAGTTTTGCCCATCCTTCTGCTCGAATAGAGCTACCGTGGAGTTAAAATACTTCGCCACAATTTCGCGGTGCTGTTGCCATATATGCTGCATACGGAAGGTCATCAGGGAAGCCAGTTCGTACGTAGACAGTTTCTTTAGCGCCACCAGGAGATCAGATTTGTTAGGGTTGTGCACCACATTGTCACAGCTTTGCATTGATAGAAAGCGCTCCTCAGATGCTCCCTCAGATGGAGAGGACTCATCTTGATGAGGCACAATGAGTAGTCTTTCTGGAGATTCAGGTGCGACTTGTACTTGATCACCCGAAGCACTCGATATGCTTAGGTTCGTTTGTTTGTCTGCGCGGGGGAGGTGTTGAATGTTTGCGGGACTGCACAGCGACTCCGATCCTTGGTTGCTTTCGAGGCTTTGAGGAGACTTGACTACGCCATGTCCTGGAGAGGACAGTCCATCCATGGCTAACTGCCGGTGGTACTCTTTGTGCGAGTCTGCCGTCATTGCCGATTGCTTTTTAGTGAAGAAGGCTTCTCTCCTGGCATCAAGAGAGAGGCAACCGAGAAAGATAGTTTGGGCAAGCACGTAAGACCACGCCAAGCAGAATGCTGTGACTATAGAGAACCTGCTGATGCTGAAGAATGGACAAACTGCACCAATTATGAGCGCAGCAACGCTGGTCATTGTGGTGATAGTGATTGAAACCCCAGCATCCCTGGCCGTGCTGACGATCCTGGCTCGTGGGGTATCATGTAAGAATGTGAGGCAGTATGAGTTCAGCAGCACGAATGCATTATCCACACCGATACCTAGAACAAGGAAAGGCGTCGCATCTGCAGGAGGAGTGTGCTCGACCCCACAGAAGTATATGAAACCTGCACCCCCAGCATAACCCAGAAGAGTAGAAGCCACCGAACAAATTGCGGGAAGGGTCTTGGTCCGGTAGCTGGTTGTGGTGTTGACAACTACTGTGTACCCCAGCACTGTCAATGTCGCAAGGATGAGCGCGACAGTTTCCGCAGGTCCCATCAGGGAGGAGCGCATGAGTTCATCTGAAATAGACCTTTCAAGTTTGTATGTAAGCGTGAACCCTGTGGCTTCAAATGATTGTGCCACTTTTTCTATCTTCTTTTCCAGAGCGGCGGTATACGGTGCCACGGCAACATCACCTTGCAAGTCGAATCGCACAAGGCATGCCGTAGCACCTGTTACTCGGTGCAGCTTTTGTTCTCCGTTGTCAACCATGGAAACACGCATGTCTCCCAGGAGTGCATCAAGGTGGAACGCCTTTCTCGTGTGCAAGTTCACTGCAAGAGGCCAGTCTCTTGTTGTAATTGGCCTACCCCACTGACGTTCCGATGTGTACAGCTCCAACACAGAGAGTACGCTGCAGTCATCCCACGAGTCCCGGGCACATAAGTCTTCGTATGTTACCTCCAAAGGCATGCCCTCAGGAGGTTGTGCCCCAGGGGGGAGCTCGTTTCCGTATTCATCTGTCACTACTTCATCTCGGTTAAGGGTAAGGCTTTTTACTGCGGTGATGAGGTTGTTAACCTGCTCCATGCCTTCTTTAGTGAGCATGTTGTCGTCGCGTGTTATGAAAAAGTAGTTGAAACGCCTTGGGCTGAATGTCGATTCTAATAGCTGGCGCACATTATGACTGGGAGCTCCTGGATAGCTGTACAACTTGAACATGTCATACTCATTCTTGCGGAAAAAGATGCCCAGGGCCATAGCAGCGCTGAGGACTGCAAATCCAATGATAAATTTCCATGCGTGGTCATACACAATCATTCCATGCCGCGCAAATGCTGCGTCCAGAATTGCTGATCCTCTCTGCTTCATGCGAGAAAATCTCTTGCGCTTCTGTTGCGTTGAGCCCGGCGGCGCACTGCACTCGCCTTCGTTGCGCGATCCTGCTGCATTTCCGGAGCACAGATTCTGACGAGGAGAACAATTAATAGGGCTGTCATCCAAGGCAGAAGGGCTGGAGGAAGCTGCTTCAGCCGGCGTTGGCGCAGAAAGGGCTTCCGCGTTCAACATTGTGAGCTGGCCGCCACTGCCGGATGGAGTGGTTGAGGCCTTAAAACGCAAGTTTCACCCGTTGTTTTAGCAGTGAGTTAAAGATTTGGCTGCATTGAATATATGGAGGAGTGACTATGCGCAAAAGAGAGAAGGTAAAAGACAGTACCTTTCTTTGCAGATACCTATTTCGTACGGATGTCTGTACTTGGAGGCGGCACAGTTTGCGGCTCCCGACGTGCAAACCTGTACAAACGGGTATTCAAACGATATGAATCATTGAATACCTTGCAAGTACATTGGATGCGAGCTAGAAACGGACTGCTAGTCATGTAGGGAAGATTGTGATTTCTGCGACGGCTTGTGCCGCAGGTGACCCGCCCCAAGGCACTTCAGAACCTGAGGGATTTCGTTCACACTTGGGAGAAACCGTTCCTAATTTCGCTTGTCTTTTAATGAATAAAATAGGTGAAAGAAGATAGAGAGAAGGCAATGAAAAGAAGGCCACAAACAGAGCCCCTAAGTGAGTGCGCTGACCAACGGTGCTGTAGTGTTGGCAACTGCCATTTATCCCGCTGCGAATAGGCGCACTGGTCTGCACAATGTGACCCGCCAAAATATTCTTATATCTTTCCTCTTCCAATTCGATTATTTATTACATTTGGTTCCACTGGGATGGTGAGGGATAGCTTCCATCCCTTTTTCTGAGTGCAACTTTCGACGACATACCACGTAAAACACGTCATCAACGGCCACCCACAAATAAGTGTGGTCAAGCAGATGCGAGCAGATGCTCCCACGTAAAATAAGATTTTATGCATACAGCCCATTAACTACTAAATGCAAATGTTCGACTTTTGGTTGCGGCTGCTACTTTGGCAGAACTCACCAGCGTTCCGATCCAGACCGAAGTCTGCCACTGGTGAGCACTATGAGACCAGGAGAAGAATTTTGCCAAATCTAGTTTCCTCAACTTTAAACCTTTGTCGCTTTATCTCAAAGGATTCAGTACTTGTAAAGCAGCAGCTTTGCAATTGACTTGTCTCCTGGGATGCCCGAATGGACACCAGCACGTAAAACGGCAGTCAAAACTTTTAAACATGCTCGAATGCACGCTAATACACATGTATAGCCCTCACCATCGCCTTTTGATTTCAATTTCCCGCGTGCAGGTGCAAGAATATCAGAAGGGTTGAACAGAGTAGCAACATCTGAGCAATCAGGGCAATTGTACGTGGTCACACATGCTTGGCGTACGGGCTCGCAATACACACTTAAGCTGCTTGAAAATAATGCTCAATAAGTTGGTATCAGGATAGCCTAACTGAACACGTAAATTTGAACAACGTAAAGTGTACATTTGTAATGCTTTTACTAAGTTCTCTGTAGGGAGACACTTGCCAACAGACCCAATACAAACTTACTAGAAAGCTACTTCAGTGGTCCTTGCATAAAGCTCGTCTTTTTCTGCATGCGCCATTCAGGATTCTAACATGAGGGGAGGGGGATACCTAGGATGTGCGCGGCTGCGGCGCAATTCAAGCATGCACAGCTAGCTGCGCAGCGTTTCTAGAGCAGACGCACAGAATAGTGCACCCTTTCGTTCCAGATTAATGATACTCTGCAATTACAAGGAATTCTGCCTGAAAAGCCGATACTTCAACTCATTTTAATCTGTAGTTCGCATGAGTAATGTGGTAGAACGTGTTAGAGAACGATTAGCGTTCCAGAAGAAGCATCATTAATTATGAACGATGTGGCCACTCTTCATGGTAATGATTCATCATAAAACCAAATTATCAGCTTCCCGATTCGATGATAGATATCCCATATTTGACGTCAGGAGAGCCTGCAGCTGCTTTTATGGATTCATCGTTTACTGCGGGTGTTGTATTAACTCTCCTTTAATCTAGTGACTTGTCCAAGGGGAGCCTCGATAGCTAAATAGTACACGCATACTTTGTTCTTAAGACTAGTGGCTTACGGCTTACACGTGACTCCGTAAACGCTCAAGAATAGAGCTCTTTGAAGCTCACTAGTAGGAGCAAAGATAGAAAGCCACCGTACATGCTCAACGCGAGCTTAAGAATCCAGGTCGTCCTGTACTATAGACCGAAAGCTGATCGTTGACAGAGCAGTTAAATCAGGAGAATAATTCAAGAGCGCCCCTGCCGGATTTCCCATGAAGATAGATGCCGTAGGCGCTTCGTGTCTAGTTAGATCTTTTCTCGCTTATTGTTATCTGGGATCGAGCTTGTATGAGTTTCCTCAATCAGTAGACCAGAGCGCCTTGGTTACTGTGCATGCAGAGAACAAAAAATACGTATCCTGCAGAAAAGCTTATGCGGTTCTCCATCTATCAATTTACACCTCCGCTAGAGTCCAGAGTCCTTTGTGTGCTCTTGTTGCATATACAACGGATGCTCGCTGCCAGAATCTGGGGATGGCAAAGTTGTAAGAATCTGAAGTAGAGATAGTGATCCACCACAAAATGACTTGCCCACTGGTGCATTGGGTACGAGCTGCCTGCCTTCTTTTGCTTGTTTCTCCATGCCTCAGGGAATAAGTGGGACAGCAACAGTGATAAAAGCAGTTTGTTGAGCATACAGAAGGCGAAAATCAAAGGTGGTGCAAAAGCATTGCATTGCTACCGCGGACATACACGGCAAGCACTAAAAAGGTATGTAACGCTACCGCGTTGGGGGTGAAGACAAACGTTCTGAGTGTTGGTCTTCTCTCCATCCTTGTGAGCGAGTAGCCCCGCCGATACAATCAAAATCAATAAATTTTAAAGACCCCTTCGACCACCAAATAACATGCATCTGTAGTGCGCTGAACAAGTAGCCTGAAAAACAATCACACAGACAGGTAAGCGAGCAAATAATCAGCAAAGCATAGCTACATACAAAAAACGCCCCACACCACAACAGATGACGTATTATTTGTATGCTGACCTAATGTAGTGTTTTAATTTCCACCCCCGGCAGAATATCTCTGCAGTAATGCATCAGAACCTGTAGCAGCAAGCAGCACCGCTAGAGACGGCTAATCCATTCACATGCTGGTACGCTAATACTCACGAGCAATGGCTTACCCACAAGGCCGACACAGCAGACGGCATTGAGCGCAGATATATACCCTAAGAGCGCCCAACAGGCATTGCAGAGAATGCCCATCAACACCAAGGGCAGCGGTAGGCAGTTGTGAGACTTCGCTCGTATCATGAAGCACTGAGAAACGAAGAATGAAGCACATAAAAAAGTGATGAACTCAAATTCATGCCGAAAGACAGGATATATGCAAAAAGACCTATCTGAGTGCTACAGAGAAAATTTTATTTTCAGGTTTTGAATAGTTCCCGCTAGATGCACAGAACCTGAATGCACAGATGCGTATGCGTATACTAGCTATGAGAAAGTCTTTATGCATCTGCATAGATTGGCTTAAGTGAATGCTGCCCTCCGATAGAATTATCCAGTGGAAAACCTAAATTGATTCAATGTGTAAGGATACGAATTACCAGTCTAGGAATGTGCGCGGCAAAGAGACAAAGGGATGCAGGGACCTGCAGCCACGCCACAAGGGCAACAGGGAGAAGCAGCAGGAAGAGGAACACTGGGGCCGTAAAAGCCAGTAGCATCCCCAAATACCGAAGGCAACACAACACTAAAACAGGAGACAGTGCACTGCGTGACTCCTGGTGCGAACGCCGTCTCTTTCTCAGTCTGCTGTTGCTGCTGCGCCTCCGGTTGTTACTGCTGCGATCAGGTTCTGTTGATAGGTTGGTGCTACTATTGTTCTTGGTCCCTTCGCTGCTGCTGTCGCCGCTGCTAGGCCGATTGAGATAATTGCTCACACTTGCGCTGCGGTGCAAGGATGAATCAGATGCGCCTGTATTTGCAACCGTTCCCTTGGAAAGTACGTATCGATCCCCGACTAGTGCTGCAGCAACACTTGGATGCGGTTTTTGCGGCTGCACAGGCCTCTTGTGCCGGGTGGCTGCACCCAAGCCTCCTCCTTTCTGACGGGGGCTCAAAGCAGCTCCCACTGTTGAGGCCAAAGGACCTCCAAGACGAGGACTCGAGGCAAAGTTTAGCCCCGATTTGCTCTTAGCGATTCTTTGAAGGCCTCTCCGCTGGAGAGAGCTAAGAGCGCCCCTAGGAGAATCGGTGACAGTGGGATTCGCGCCCGCAGCGCTTTCCAACCGCACCGAGGGTCTCGCAAGGGTCCCTTCATCTGTAAATGAACTGATAGCCATGCCTCGGGATTCTGTTTGCTCCTGCGATGCTGAGGCCCACACTGCCATCCAGCATAGCTCTGCCAGGAGACCTAAACAGCCAAGAACAGGGAGTGACAGTACAGAAAAATCAACGCTAGAAAAAAATATAGTGGGAGTGACAGTTCTTCTGGAACACGACACGAGCATACAAGCAGCAAGAGAACAACGCCAGTAGGGCAACTCAAGCAGCGAGCGGCAGCCAAAGCACCAGGTGCAACATGTGCGACAAGCCTTCCGCTGGGGGAAGCTTGTGCAGCAAGCTCGGCAGCAGCAGTAAGCCCAGACCAGCCCTGGCACGTATAATACGAGCAAAAATTACCTGTTGCATTGGTAATCAGGATGGCCTTGCTATCTATTTGCATTCCGTAAACTATTGCCACAATACACGAGACGGCCTGAGCAGTGAATACACCGATGGGGAGACTGCTTACGTCTCCCTCATTCAGTGCCTTGTGGGCTGCATTAGCAGGAGAGAAGAACAGCAGCACAGCAGCAATGGGGGCAGCAATCTGTAGAACTCTCATTGCACTCGCTGCCTTGAGTTCCAGCAGAGATGCAGTCGAGAACAAGACACAAAACCACACTGCGAGGGTGCCTAATAGCCGGCACCAACCGATGGCCTCCTTCCACCGTCGCCGTGTCGCATTAACTGCAGCAGTTGCTGCTGCGTGTTTCCCCTCCCCTCCAGCGCCACTGTGCACACTTTTCTGCACACACTGCACGTCCAAGGGCTCGGGGGTGTTTGAAGCAATCCAGCTGCTAGAGGGCCCCATGGCCTCAATCGGAAGTTGGGGGGAAGTGATTGAGAGGCCACCTGATAGACCTCCTGGGGACCCCGCATAGCCTGTACTCCACATAAGATACTCTTTCTTGTTCTTTGTATTGGACATCTCAGAAGGGATTGCTGTGCCGTCAGTGCTCCCAGGCATGAAGACCATGGGGGTCATTGGAAGCCTTGAGCTGGCTGTAGCAAAATGTGGATCAGCCAGTGCAGGCTCAGAGGCCACAGGGGAGGTACCATGAAGGCCCCCATCATAGGCGGAGCCGCTGATAGCACTGACACAGGAGCGTGTACAAGCCGCTCCTAATGAGGCGGATATTGGCTCTGCATGACTCATAGACATCGAAGTCCGGGCAGCGGCTGGGGTGCTGGAGAAACAAAAGCAGTCCCTGTCTCGTGTTTCAGATGGAGGCAACGTAGAGGGATTTCCCTGGGAGAACAGGTGAAACAACACCGGTAAGGACCCTCCTGGTGACAGAGAGTTCCCGACTGCGGTGCCCTCCTCAGAGCTTTGTCGTAGTGGCGAGTCTGCACGTTCGTGCATAGCCTCCAACACCAAACCATTAGGTTATTGACCATCATGCAATAATAATCAATCTCGAAGGGCTTATGTGAGGCTCCATGGGCCATTGGGAAAAAGTGTGGATTAAACGTGCGTTCTGTGATTGCTTACCACGCAGTTGCTGGTCTCGAGAATCCACCGACGAGTGAAGCATGAAGTCCTCGTGGGAACTGTCCTGTGCGTGCTGATGCACCGTAAGTGAGATCGAATCTGGCTGCCCTCCTGAGCTCTGGGGTGTATCTATGGCAACAGGAAGAGGTACCCCAACAAAGGTGGGAAGGGGAGCGATGGGCAAGGGCGCAATCATTTCGTTCTGGTTAATGGCTTCTTCCTGCAACTGCTGCAGCAAGGGGAAGGACGCGGGAGCCGAAGGGCCTAGCAGCGTAGAATAATGGCTTGCTGCATGCGGGGGTGCCTCGCTCCGCTCTGGCTGTGGCAAGACTTCGTGAGGTAACGGCACGTGCTCTAGGTCTACCGGTCCTTGGCATTGCAGGGGCCCTGGGAGTGGCATAGAGAGAGATTGGAGAGTAACTGGCTGTAGACGCGGGCGCCTCGTTGACTCATTGCGTTGCCCACTCTCCCCTTGCCGCAACGGCTTCTGCTCTGCGACTGTCTGCTGCATTCTTTGCTGTTGCTCCGGCTGCACCAGTTCGTGCTGAAGATCCAAGATGCTCTGAGATATATAAGGGTGTATGGAATCCATAGGAGTTTATGTTCGATGTAAAGGACTCGGTATAGCATACGAGCTACTGCCAATGCAAGTTCCTTTCCCTTATTGAGTTGCTGCCTAGCCGTTCCTCTCGGGAGGGAGTGAAAGCAGGGCAGCCTCCCTTCAGGATTCAGACGAGGACAATTTGGATTGCGAAGGCCCCCGTTTCCCAATGGACCATCTGCACGTTGACATGTCGTGCGCTGGCAAGCAAAGGAAAAACTGATCCGCTGATGCCATATTAGGGCAGCCAGCCTCTCTCTGCGAGGCCCGGCTGGGGTATTGCATGAAATAAAAAAGCTAGAAGACTCCTCAATAACTAAAGGGAGGCTAAGTTTGGACATGTGTTCTATGTTGTTAGGTCGTGCTTGCAGACCCGCTGTGGTAGGTTGTGCACAGCATGCAGGCACTGCAGATGGGAGCGAGTAAAACTGGGTGCCAAACGCTGATCAAAAGGCATAATTATGGAAAAGAAAGTTTATTTTCGATAGTTTCATTCTTTTCTCTCCCAGCAAACAATGAGTTCATTAGGACGAAGGAATGGCACTGCGATAGTAGGTGGCCTACTGGTAAATCCATTGATACACATGGGCTAGGCGGTTCCAATTTAGCGTCACAGAAAATTAGAGGCGCAAACGGTTGTATTTTCTCCAGTATGAATTCTTTGTTTGAGCGGCTTTAGACTGTACTATAGTCACGCATTCTTATTACAAGACAAGCGATATTAGAGCGTGCATTGACCCCTAGCAGGCACGGAGACAAAAAGCCCTGGTAGCTTTATGAGCAACTGAGAGGTAAGTACTGTGTAGAGGCCGTATTCAAAATCATGTTTTAGGTATGCAAGTATAGCCTTCGTCAGAGTTTCATGTTTGTTCTTATTCGTGCTATAAGATCTTCTCAGCATGAACGAGGGTGGGTTAGTCTGCAAACGAAGAGCAAGCAATGGGTTTTGTACTATGCTATCAGCACTAAGCTATTGCACTTGGACTACCTTACACTACTAAGTGAAATCTTAGAACGGAGTGCATAGTTTGAGTGATAATGTATTCTTTTTTGTTGGGCATCATAGCTCGCAATAACGACACACAGTGTGGCGGAGAACACATCAAGACCTCCGTACTTTCGAGCGTGTTAGCAAAATTTGATTAAAAATTAGCTTAGAGCTGACTATGATTTGTGTGTCTGTTCAATTATCTTGTCTGTTGTAGAATACCGATATCTCGATACAACGAGAGGGAATGCTGTGTGTGCGTGCCGTAGATGCAAAGTGCATAAAGGTGTGAATGCTCGAAGTGCCTAGAGTGCAGTGCTGCAGACGTAGCTGTCGTTTTCTTTCCACGCTTAGAAATATAGGGGCAGAATAAAAAAAGACAGTAACTTTGGGAAGCAAAAACCTTTTTATACGACCGTATGGAGTCTGGCATTACCTTTGTCCCCATGGAGACATTAGATGAAGCACTACACATGGTTGCATCGCAAGGTTCACTGAAGCTGTTTCCTGCTCATCCGCTGGCTGTGAATGCAGCGAAAAATTTAGGTTTTGTGACCATAACTCTCCGCCTAGAATCTTCGTAGACAGAGGCATAAATTCAGACTCAATTCAAATGCAAGTAAGGTAATGAATGATTTTTGAGGGAATTCGCACATTCTTTGCCCGTGCATTTCCTGATATGAGGAGCAAGAAGCAAAATAAGATACACATATTTCACTTTTTAAGAACTCCCAGCTTTCACAACCCGTCACGCATTGCATCGAGTGCAGATGTACACCGCATAATGTCTTGTTAAGTCAAGCCAAGAGTACAATGCGATAAAGAAGGTGGACTGCTAGACAAGCTAGTCATTTACATTTTATCTAAGCATTGGTTTGATACCACTAGTGCAGTAGAAGCTGCCATAGTATAGCTTAGTCCGATGGCTTGCCTGCCCCTGCTTCATGTCAAAAAGCAGACGCTCTCATGTTTCTTACCTATGCTCCAACAGCAATTAAGTGCAGGAAATCGGAAGGGCTTCCGCCCTACCGACACTTCTCAAGCAGACAGAAACAATGCAAACAGTACAAAAAATGAACTAAGAGAACGAAGTCGACGTATTTGACACAAAATTAGCCAACAACGAACGAGGGACAGAGCCAACAGGAAGGCGGTGGGGCGATGGCTCGCCGTCGTCGGGCCATTCGGATATGTGAACTTCTTGCTACGGGACAAGAGAGCAAGCAAACGGAGCAAAAGAAATAAAACACCACACTACTCGGCAGTGCCTCCGCACCTTATTAAACAATATATGTGTGCAAATACAGCCAGTATGTGCAGATGTGTCTATTTTCAAAGCCCCAGGAAAGGCATAAGGAGGCATGTTGGAACAAAATAGCTTTGAGTGCTGGTATATAAACACTATGAGAGTAGAAAACACCTGAACCAAAATAACAGCAACTTTATACAGCTTTATCAGTCTCCGTATATCAAGGTGAGAAATTCCAGGCAGAACATGCAGGAGGAAAGGACATTTGCCCAGAAACGAGAATAATTCAATCCATGCCTACCAGCATTGTGCACCAAGGAAATCCGCGCTTTCTGCCGCAGGCAACCAAACCCGCAACTACTTTTCCGTCAGTTACTGGGGTTGGCATTCCTTATTCCCTTGAAGTATCGACTCCCATCTAATGTATTCTCATCCCTCAATAGCTCTAGAATCCAGCACATTTATTGCTGCCTGCTCAGCCTCAGCCTCCACACGGATCACCTCTATGTGCCGCACAGCTTGCAAATTATGTTGGGAGGTTCGATTACTTTTTTGGAAGCAAATATTGAGGGCTTCGTGGCGCCTTCAACTTTTAGGACAACCGACAGGGTAAGAAAGGGCATTGATTCATAAAGCATAATAAAAAGTGGTTCTATACACCTATCGGCAGCCTTTGTCTTTGGTCACCTTCTGGTACACTTCGTAAAGCCTGCTCATTCACCAAGACCAAATCTTTAGCCTCAAAATAAAGATCAGACCATCGCTTATCCTATTTGCGCATTTTTCTCTTCTTAGTGTTGAGCATACATTCTTATGCACTACCCAGCGTTCCCCTGCAGCCATCGTGAGTTATGGGTGGTTGCTGACACCTGGACCACTGGGTCGAAGCCCAGATCGAATAGGGGCTCCTCAGGGTAGAGCAGGGATGCAGAAGAACAACGCATAGACAAATGCAGCGCTGTTACTTAAAACCATTCAGTACAAGGGAGAGACTCAAGCTAAGCACTTGGACTCGTCTACGCATAGAGTCGCTGGTACTGCAGAGGTGTGCAGTGCTGTCTGCAACTGCCTCAAGGCGGTTCGCGAAGGCCATAATATCGTCAACGTGGTTTAATGCAGGCCACTTTAAGATGCAGGCCAGAATGCACTAAAGAATTTCACACCCTCATCTGTAATATTACTCCTGGAGCTCTGGTGGCATTTAATTAGTCACATATAGGTGATTGGGCTGCACGAACCGTAACAGAACTTCGGCAATCAAGTAAATAAAGTTATGTGTGGATTCTGCGTACAACGACATAGGTGCCAGCCTGACCCCTGACGTAGGGCGATCCAGAAACGAAATCCATGCTTAAAGCACTCCACCTTCACGAGGTAACCCGCTTTCTTCGCAGAAGGACGTGAGACTCACCATGGTGGAATAGCTCCCACGGCCCTTTTGGTGCCCTGGGATGCGTCCCGCAGCATACACTGTCATGCCCACGTTGTGTGCATTGCCTGCAAGACATAATCCTGTGCTTTCTGTAAAGCAACTTTTTGGAACGAAATCGGAATGCACGGGAGACAGAATCCATGTTTTGTTTTCCTCACAACGGGCCATCCTCAATGTGGTGGTGCTTTACCCTTTTGGACTTCTGAGCTTTGGCAATATGTGATACATGAGTGTCAGAAGCATGAGATTCTCGCAATTTTGATAGGAACGGTGAATTCGCACAGCTGAGACCGGCTGTGCTACACAACAGTGATTCTCTGGATCGTCGCGAGAGCCCATCGGGGAGCACGTTGATGATACCTTTTTCGTACTTAATTGTACAGTAGTAGTGCAGACAGCACTCAAGCCAGCGAACCACTCAAGCGGCATGAAAGCTTCAATAGCCCCTTGCCAGGTACTCTATAGACTGATGCCAGTCTGAACAGGAAGACGAGACCTATATGACATAGTGCCTGCAATTTTCACACCCCATCATACCGCATAGACTCCCTTTTCGCGCACTGGATCACGCTGCACAGTTTTGATGAGTTGATGAGAATAGCAAGCAGTCAGTGCTCTAGATTACCCATAGCCTGTTGGCAGGGTAGTGCGGGGGCTATGCTGCTTGCAATGTATCTTTGGAAGCAGTGACTCTAGTAATCAGATAGTGCAAGTACCAGAGGAGTGGTAATTCATGGACTGCAGTCGTGAGAGCATCGATCTGATCAAATTCAGAAAGCGAATTTCAGCTGTAAGACGCAAGTTTACAAAACTTCTCAATGCCTTTGGTGGGTACATCCAGGATGAGAGTACGTTTTCTGGCTTAAATATTGACCGGATCTGATTCCCTTCGTGCAGCCGGAACGAGTATTTCTAGAAGCACAAGTATTCCCACGAAAAGAGGACAGTTGCGTGCCTTTGCATGCCTCTAGTTGTCGTGCAGTAGCTGAAGTGTACGCTGTTGTGTTTTAAGTTCTTGTATGTTTGGAATCATGCCAAATACGTTGTTCATGTGGACAACCAACAAACCCTTCTCAAAACACTCACAAATAGCCAGGAAAACTTGGCGCTGCAGCTAAGCACAGGCCTTATCAGGTTTAAATGGCACACCTGCATACTCGAGTTTGCGCTTGCGATCGTGAAACACTGTTTGGGCCTAGCATTAGGTTCGAACCAGGATTTGTCTGA
The DNA here is from genome assembly GCF_002999335.1 of Cyclospora cayetanensis. NCBI lineage: Eukaryota > Apicomplexa > Conoidasida > Eucoccidiorida > Eimeriidae > Cyclospora > Cyclospora cayetanensis. The sequence goes on along the minus strand of NW_020312103.1, from coordinate 199,477 downwards.
CAGCATCAGTGTGGAGCATGGAGCTTGTGAAGGAATTCGGCAGTATTAGGCGTCGAAAGCTTCTGCACTACAGTAAACTTGCTGAAGGCTCAAAGCTAACTCATATGCGTCAGCTTCCGTCCTGTTTCGGCAGCAGCAACACCAGGCTATGGCTAAATGGACTGGGTAATGCTTGTATAATGCCACTTCCAAGTGCTCAACCGCTTGCGGCTCAATGTGCTCTTCACGCTGTAAATGATTTTGCTACCCCTAAACATTGTTCAAGACTAAAATGGTGTCTAGGTTAATACGATGCGCTGGGATACCAAGAGGAGGCCAGCCTGCTGGCAGCTCATCATTGTCTAGCACGGCCGTAAACTCCTGCTCGACATTTGCATATTTCTGGTGTCTCCTCACTGACCACTGGACAGCGTTTCTTAATAAAGAGCGTGTTGCAGAGCCACGAAGACGGCGTGTATGCTCAAAACCTTCACTTCCAACCTTGCTGAGGGGCCCGAGTCAAGTGTATGACTTACTTTGTTGAGGTATTGAATCTATTCTACTCACCATAGGTAAAACGAGGGTCACTAAAGAGACACGAATGTAGTTCTGCTTGGGGCTACCTGTTTCACTAACCTCCAGAATGCGCAGCTATGGCCGCATGCCCGCCTCTCACTGGGCCCCTCATGGCATTCCTAATCACGCCGCGGTGCACAGGTCCAGCACAAGGGTCATGGACCATGATAGGACTCTATTCCATTAATAAGTAGCATTTAACTGCCTGTGGCTTACTGATTCTTGTCCTCTGTTCCCTCTTAGCGAGAATGAGCCGTTGGGAATATGCTGGCGAGTGAACAGGCAGAGTGCACTTCTGCGCCGCCTTCTCGTACAGATCCATCTTAAATCTAATGCCAAGTATCCACTCCATCGATTCTTTCTTATAATACGAGCTTATATTAAGCCAATATTGATCACTGGTGGCTCCCAAGTGCAGCTCTTTCGTCTAAAGCCCTTTTCATTGCGACGTAGCCTGCGTGGAAACTTTTCATCCCCCTAATGTGCGTTGGTTGCCCGCCGAACAGCTTGCTTCAACTGGCGTAGTCCCCTTATTCAAGCTCTCGCCTTTTGTACACGTTTGCCTGTCCAAATCGAATAACACGATTTCCCTCTGAAATGCAGCTGCGTTGTTGAAGACTGTCGGGGGCTACTTAAAATCGCGGATTTTCTCTGGACTAGTGTGTTTGTATAATCTCAGAGTGTAGGTTAGGCCCAGTCGGCACAGGCCTGGCCCAAAAGATTTTAGGCGCCAGTTTGACTCTTTGTTGAGTCAAAGACTCACAAGTCGTGCTCGTTTTGTCCTCAAACCTAAAGATGCCCATCACTTGCACGAGACCCATATGCTGATTTATTCGCTGAGTCCTTGCCCATGCTGCGGCCACCTAACATCACCCTTCGGGTATACCCGAGAAAAATCATTCATAGCGCAGCTGTTCGTCTACGCTGTGGCTTTTTCCGGGGAAACTTCATTTTCCTCTATGCAACGACTTATTGATAGATTCTTTTGTTTCAGCTCTCCACCGGCCCCCAAAGCTTGCTGTGAGCTGACCCTATAAGAGCCTATGAGCCACGGCCTGTATGAACGTTTGAACGATTGTAATTCGTTTAAGCAAGCGACCACTTCTCCACCAATAAGCCGCCAATTAAGGATTTCGTATTTTTAAAAATCCAGCAAGGTACACTATTGTCCCTTCGGCTAGCGATACAAAGCAAAGTGTATCGCTGGGCAGCACATGAAAATTTCCAGTTTTCAACCGTCTTTGCAGCTTACATACTTTTTTGGTCAGCATAACATCATTTACGTAACGTATCCATCAGCATTTGAACGGCTGAAAAATACTGCCTTTTTACCACTTGTGAGAAACTCCGTTTAGAAAAGCTTGCAGGCTGACCTCTGGCGCACCCAAAGGCGTTGCGCCACTGTTGATTTTTATCGCCAGAAGGCATTTTTCAGACTACTGTACAAGAAAGAGCTATTGCTATGCCTAAATGCTATTCAAAACCAGGCAATAAGTGTAGGGAAACCTGGTCTCCCACTGCACACACAGCAAGTGGATAAGCAGGGAACAGCTGCATAAAGCATACGTATTACCAGCATTATGTCTCCATCTATGGCGTCTGTCCGATGATACGTGACTCCAAAGACCATACAGACTTAAAAGAATTCGGAGTGTTCTCCAGAAAAATTTTACATTCCCTGGACATGCCCCGCAAAGTTCTTTGCACAGGGATGGAGGGCCAGGTAAGGCGAGCGTAGCTGCATCCTCTACACAGTCTGAGCATTCACATGTAATTGTACATAGCATCTAACGCACACTCACACAACATGGCATCTTGTTGTATCAAGGTTATTGTACTGAAACAAATAAAACATACGCAAAGCCATACCGATATCTCGATTCTTTCCAAATTCGTAGAGTAAGTTTGTGTAGCAGGAAGTGGAAAAGTGTAGTTTAGCCCTCTACCAATTAAAACGGTGCGTATTAATAAATATGACCTAGGAGCAATCAGAGACAGATCGAAATGAAGCGTTTAAAGAGTAAGAAACGACTTCAGCAGCAGAATAGGTGCCTAGGGAATCCAGTCGGTCTTACTTTAAGAATTGAAGATAATGGAATAGAACCATCTCGAATGTTCAAAAGCCACTCGGCAACGTGTAATTCGTCTTGATGGATGTGAGCATGAGCCACCAGCAAGCCGATAACTCTGTCTATCTAGCGCGACCGGCGTGTGGTGGTTCACCTGATTGGCCTTCGCAAAACTAGAAATTTGCACAAAGCCATAGGCAATGGCGCCTTGCATCTCAAACGCCTTTCTCCACAGCCCCCCTAAGTAGGCTAGTTTAAGGGTCATCATACTGTCTGTTTCTATATACTGAATAAACGGCCTTCAATCATGGACCCTGCTGAATCTTAGTCGCTAGTCACTCCTTGCTGCTCACACCTGGCCTCAACCGTGAAGGCTTGCAGTCAGTGCCGCTTCATGACTGCAGCTGTATACCCAAGCCCTGATGCCACATTATAGGAGGCCAGTTTCGCATACAAAGTTCCCTCTTGAAAAACTTGGGCGACCGGCCCAATGTGCTTTGTAATTTTCAGTTGAAGAGGGACAAGGCATGCCTTTGAAAACCTATCAGCTCTGCGTGTACTAGAAACATGAGATTTCACAAAGAACATTCCAGAGTGGGTTGAAGTGCAGGCACGAAACCAGCTGGCCCATAACGTTCCGTGCACATCAAAAGAAATTCTCCTCTTAGCCCACACAACTACGAGTAGACGCTAGCTTCGTTAATGTTGATGGTTAGCCTTACCCTCAATTTTGCGCATTCATAACAAGTTGACACGCTTCAATTTTTGCTTTTGTTCAGCTTCCCATTTTCCAATGCATAGCGAAGGCCATCCATCGAGCACTGGGGCCAACAACTTTTCGACGGATATGTGGGGCTTCGACAGGGGAATCCCTCTAAGAGATACCACACCAGGTTTACCACTCTGTTCGATTACATTAAATAAGGCCTAAAGATTGGTCAAACTCTTTTGCTTTCAATACAAGTCACCAACATTAAGAAGCTCGTGATGCATATACGCTACCATTGACAATGACACTTACACTGACATCTGGTACTTGCTAAATATTGCATCCTGGGATTTCTTGGTGGCATTTATCTAGCGTATAGCTGTACCGTTGTGACTATTTAGGTTTTCTGTAATGGCTCTGCCACATCATCGGGAACAGGCGAGGCCACAGCTGAAGAAAAAAAGCGTAGACGGCAAACAAAATGTGGTGGCCGAAGCTTCCGCAGCGAAGCCTAGCTCTCCCTATGCCCCAGGAAGCTTAACGGCCATGCTTAATTCAGCGGCGGCTGCAGGTGTCTGCACAAGCCCAGGGGCAGTGCTCGCTGGGTTCAAACGGAAGGGGCTGACTCCGAATACTGGAAAGTGTAAAAAGCAGCTGGCGGAACATTTGGCAACCGAAGCTGATGGACTGGAAAAACTGAGGGCCTTGTTTGACAAGGCCCCGGAGAAGCAGCACACAAAATGGCAATGCACCGAAGGGAGCTGCACAAACAGCAGCAAAAATTCCGTTGCCATTGAAACTCTTGTGGAGGAGCCCGAAAATAGGAATTCTACGAGCTTTGGTAAGTGGTTTAGTGCAACTGCTGACTCCTCCTCCTCTCAAAATAATAGGCGGTTGCGTGTGTTTTTGCTATTTCCTTGCGCCTTCCTTGCTGGTTCCCTGCAAAGTATCACCCAGCGCATGGGTGCTTGCAAGCCCGCCAGCCTAATACTTCTTGTGCATATGAGCCGATGAACATTTACACGTATGTTGCTTTCTGCAGTTCCCTATTGGTGGGCTTGACAAAAGGCTGGTAGAGGCAGCTAGGGTTGTTGATTCAATGTGGTCGTTTTTTTTTGGTGGTTGCTGCAGCAGTACGGATTCGGACCACCAGATCAGCACTGCAGTCCGCTGTGGCTGCATCTACTGTTGCTCCTTCTAAGAAGAGAAAGATGCGATCATCCAAAGCAGCAGGAACGGCAGAGGTTTCTAGCGGTAGCGAATCAGATGGCACGGTCGAAGAGGTTCTAGCCCAAGGAGGACAAAAGGAGGCACAAGAGACGCGTGAAGACAAGCAACGACGAACATTATTTGTCGGAAACCTCCCGGTTAGGGATGCCTTTAAGCCTATTGAGCTGTACAGACACCTTGGACTCCAAAGAGCGCAAGTCGAGTCGGTGTGTCCAGCTTCTTCTGCCGCTGCAGTTGGCGCTGCAGCTGGGCTTATGTCACCACTGCTACAGACTAATCGGTTTTCATTTCTTGTTATTGTAGGCCTCTCCTGTTCGTCGATTAGGTAGTATGCTGCCTCGAAACACATGCATAATTTGTTGTGCTGTTTTATAGCGTTTGTGTATGGCTCTGCATTCTTACAGATGCGGCTTCGCTCAGTGCCGGTTGCCGTGGGTTTCCAAAGGTGTCGCCGCGCAGCAATTGCGAGAAAAAAGTTCAGCGTACGTCATAGCTCTCTCACTACTCCCGGTGCAGTAGCCTTGAAAGGCTCTAGTGCTTCTGACACATTTACTACGGCCGTTGCTAGATATGCTCCTGCTGGTGCTGTCATCGCCAGTCCTGCAATCTGCCTCCAGCAATCCATCTGGTGCTCATCTTGGCTCTCGCCGTCTTCTAATAGTGTTATTGAAGCGTTTTGCGTTTAAGGGTGGAGGTTTGGGGGTTCGTACTATTGGCATTTGTTTCAGTCATGCGACGTTCAAAACGCATATTTGGTGTTGAAGGATAGAGGCCTCGTAGAGGATGTTATACAGAGAAAGGTATGGAGCCCTCACACCGTTGATTTTGGGCTAATGTGTCTTAAAAATGGAAGCATTCGGCATGCATTGCACGGCAAGAAGCCATCTGCCTCTCGCTGCGTCTCGTCCTGCTGTCTTCTGATTTGCTTTGCCTCCTACGTTCGCAACTTGTCCCTTGCCGTTGCACTGGCATGGTGTATGCAACCTCCTACTGAATAGTCTCTAGTATGATCTTTTAACCTTGGATCCGCAGTTGTTGGTTCGTGCGCAAGTCCCGTATTGCGTGCGATGTCGCCTTTCAGGTGGACCTGTTCAAAGGCCGGGAGCTGCGGCTAGATGGCGCCTCACGCAGCGAGTTTTCACTTTTTGATAGAAAACGCTCAGTATTCGTTGGGGGCGTGCCAAGGGAGGCAGCAGAGACAGACCTTAAGGAGGCTCTTGCCTTTTTCGGGCCCGTGCAGAGTCAGACGAACACAACCAGTGAAACATGTATAGCCTGCAAATCTATAGTTCTGTGGTTGTATATACACTCCGATGTTACTACACAGGTACTATTCATTTGTGGGTGTGGAAAGGTGGATAGGTTCCCTTTTGCATGTATCTGCGCTCTGCATTTCTAGCGTTGAAGCCTTGGTCTTCTCTCTAAGATATACTTTCTAGTGTATGCGTATTTATCCACGCGCACTTACTGCTCAGTATATGTACAGTACGAACCGTCAGGAACTTCATGCCCATTGCTCTCGGTATTCCCCGCGTGCTTCGTCTCTAGTGGCTGTGTCTGCAAGCACTAGCACATTTAACCTAGTACCTAGATTTACGCTAATGCATAGGAATGCCGTTCATGCAAAATTACTATGGTAGAAAAGCACGCAACGGGTACATGAGAAAAGATGGGAGGATAGGAGGACCGTGTGATTGTCAGCACCGCACGCGAACCCCCCGTGCAACATTCTAGAAACCGGTTGTCTTGCAATACTTTGTGCTGCGCTTTGCTGTGTTCCTCCAGAAACTCGCATTCTTCGCAACAGACTCACTCGCACCAGTTTGGGCGTTGGCTTTGTCTGCTTTGCGGACAGGGGTGCCGCCACTAAGGCCCTGCTCGCAGGGACGTGCACTATTCTAGTGAGATGGCACAGGCATTACGCATGGAAGCCTTATTCTCTTAGGGCTGTCCCAAAGCATGCATCGAGCTGGCGATCGAAAATGGCTGTGCGCGTTGTTTTGAAGCTGTGACCAGCCGAGTTGTCTGAGTGTGCAGTTCCTATACTTCGGGTGTAGTTTTCTGTATATGGTGGGTACTGCAGCCATACCTTTTGTATCAAATAGTGGAATGTGGACGCGGGGTTTGAGCGCGCAACGTTTATTTGCTCATTTGTCTCCTACTTGCTTTCTGCAGGGCCGGTCGGTCCGGCTCATGCGGGCATTGGCTGAGGAGGAGTGCAGAGCCCAACAGGAATCTAAACAAAAATCAAAAGGCAAGGCAGCCCTATCCCATGCATACATTCAATATCTCTGTCTATCTTTGTTCCCTTGGAACTCAAGGCTCTCTCTTACATACAAGCCTTCTTCCATTCCTTTCCAGCTTGACAAGAAAGAGCCTCCTCTGTGACTCACATCTGTCATTTCATGCCGGCTACTCTTGGTGTGTTGCTCATTGTATAGTTCGCTTTGTGCTTTGGTTCATAGTCTGCTTTATTTGTTCCATTTACGTATCTTTTGATGTATCTGTTTATCATGTGTGGTCCCACAGGCAGGGCTAGGCTGCCTCCAGCCCTCCGACGGATTCTGGCTCGCAAGGTGATGATTCTTCCACCGCATATCCCCTGTTTATCAAATATATTCATGCTGTCTCCTTGCTGTTTTCTGGCTTTGTATCCCTTTCTGCAAGTTTAATTTCCTAGTCATCTTCTGACTTGTGTGTGTATTCTTCCAAGTGCTACCCTATCTGTGCTCCACCGCTCGTACCTCTGCCGTGCTCTGCGTCAATGTTACTGCGTTTCCTCAGTGCCAGTGTTGTAGCATATCGGTCCTTTATGCCTTTCTCCCTGAGTTTGTCTGCCTCTTTCTATGTGAGTTCACTGAGTTGTCATGTTTGTTTGTGTGTTTTCAAGGAACGCAAAATTCAAAAGCGACAAAAGTGCATGGCACTTATCGTCAATAGGGAGAGGATGCCGCTGCGGGCGCTGCATAAGAGGCGATGACCAGGCGCCTTCAACGCAACAAGAACCATCGTGGAAAGGACAGCAAATGTACTTATGGCAGAGATTGACCGAGTTATAGGGCGATAATGAAGTAGGCGCACAGAAAACAACAAATGCAGAGAGGCGCACGCAGGAAGACGCGCAGATGTAGAGACAGATAGACGGACGTCATATGGGAAAGGGCTCCCAACAGCAAAGTCGCGCAGAAAGTTTCAACTAGACTAGACGCGTCAGCCTCTCCTGTTTGCCCTCTGGTATCGCCAGAGAAACGAATGCGTTTAAGCTCGATTTTTGTTATAACACTAATTTTGTGCTCCTCCTCGGCGTCCCCTTTCGCCTTTCTGTGTGTTTGTAAGCCTGAATCCACTCCGCTGTTAGGCTGTTGTGTCTTCTTGGCTGGCTTTCTTTGCGCACATTTTAGGCCGTTTGGCTTACTAAGCGTTCTTGGTATAGCCGTCCTTGACGATTCAGTTAGGGGTGGGAGCATTGGACTCAATGCTATGAAGTTAGAACAGGCAGCCTAATAAGTGCCAGAGTGTTTCTCCACACGTGAGTATCTGGATGGCGGTAGAGGCACTGTTTGCACCTGCATTAGTCCTTTAGCCCGGCTACTTTTATAGGGACAAGGCTGGAATTTGTGCGGCGCTCCCGATACCCAGGAATTGTGAAAGGGCAGCGACATACTCATACTGCAATGGTAGAAGAATAATTCCAGCTGTAAACCAAAGATCGAACTGGAGCTGGTAGGGGACCGCCTGTGCCTGTAGCTCCCTACAAGCACAGCGTTCTAGCGTTACAATTGGACAGGACAGCTTTCAAGATGATGCTTCTAAAAACTGTTTATGGTCAAACGCAGACAGATCTGGTGAGAAGTAGTGTGTTGAACTCTGGATTCTATAAACAGTGCAAGACGGCCATTCTAAAGCTAACGAGGTACTTGAATGGGGCTACGCTACTCTTGGGCCATTCAGTTACAAGTTTACATGGAATTCAAAGTTTGAATCGGCTGTCCGTATACACTTTTAGTAGCAGAATACAGTTTGCTCAACATATGAAAAGGGTGTGTGTCTGTGCGGTAGATGCTCGGTGCGATTGGCGGCGGAGTAAGCTGTACTTGTACACTTTCTATCGCACTAGGCATGATCACCGAAAGAATTATTGAAGGCTTGAATAACTTGTTGGTATGGTCGTATAACTGATTTATTGCAAAGTACTGTCTTCTTGGTAAAAAAATCATTATTGTGTACATGCGCACTAGATGGTATGCTCAACTAGCTGCACAGCTTCTAAGTGTTTAAAGCGTGTAGCTACCTTTACGCTGGCTACCTCTTTTCTCTAATGCAAGGGGCTCTGAAGGTCACGGGCACGGTAAGGGTAACTATTGTGAGAAACACTCAGCGACTTTCTATTGAGCTGTTATTGAGTCAGGGAATAATTGTCTTCGTACGGTAACCTTAAATGAAGCAATACAACTGGTACCGCTGCAGAGTTAGAAGCAGCTTTTACCTGTTCATCCACTTGCTATACATTTACTGTGACGTCAGTTTACCAGCTTATTTGGTAGTTTGGCAATTTTTTCATTTACCAACTGGGTAGAAAGCGAAGAGTCCTTCTGGCGATGGAAGTAGGCGGTGGCGTAACGCCTGTTGGGGCGCCAGAGGCCAGCCTGGAAGCTGATGTAAACGCAGTAGTTCCACACTTGGTTGAATGACACTTTATATCAGCCGAAGCGCATGGATGTGTCAAAAAGGATTATTCTGACCAGAGCGATATCACGGGCGTAACGATGGGCAAAAAACTAGGAATCCATCTGCTATTTGGGGATATGCTTTTCTTTGAACTCCCTGAACTAATAGAAATGATAGCTCCTTGCGAAGTGTGCATTGGAGGGAGAATTTACCTCAAAGATGGATCTATTCATCCAGGGGTGGTCGTCTACCTTTAGGGATTACCATAGTCCGAGTCTTCATACACGCCCTTATTCAACGGTCTTGGCAAGGATCCATTCAACCGCAAGTTTTTGGCGACTTAAGCAAGCTGAAGAAATAATATTATCAGCAGCTTCGTGTAGCGGGAGCTCCGGAGCCTTGCTTTGCAACAGCCACACTGCAGACGAGCGACTGCCTGGTCAGTGGTGTGACTTGGGTATCGAACGTATGAAATCAGGTCGTCGCAGGAAGGGGGAGCGACTCAGGTATTAAAGATTTGCCCGGCAGGACATTTACAAATGAGGGATGAGTTGGGGCTCTCTCGCAAACGAGCACAAGCTGGGATTAAGGGAGGCATACCTTTACGCACCAGAAAAGATGTTGCAGAGTTCGATGGGCCTGTATCTTAAGACCAAAAATACACTTTTAGATTTGCTTTGTATCGCTTCTCCTTGACTGAACGGCTTAAGAACGTGCATTCAATGGCCTGTACAGAAAAGGCTGTCGCAGCAAAGACGTTATCCAGCGCCTCGCCGCGTCTCCGATAGTTGCGTTGCCCATCTTGTGAGTGTCCATGCTTCCAAAGACACAGTGTCAGTGACTTAGTGCTGGGTGCTGCTGCCAGCAACCTAGGCATGACTTGGTTTTTGTTATAGCTTTAAGATCGATCAGCTGTACTCAGTGGGGGAAAGGGAGTTCTATGCGTTGTGGTGGGGCGCGGAAAAGTGCTGGCACTACCTATGTGGGCCTCATGCTACTGTGTAGTGTACCATAGGTCTTGACTGTGCACTACAGAGCGCTTTGAACGCTGCTGCTCCAGCAGTTTTTGCTGGCTTGGATGCTTCTCACGGAACGACTTTACAAGTGATGCATATTTAGTGCACACCAACGTCGTTGTGGCACACTCTCCCACATCCTCGCGGCTTACTACTGTGCAGCGCAGCCGCTCTTTTTTGTGCTCATTCACTCTTTCTATCAGAATTGCATAAGTCATAAGCTTTCCAAACCCACGCAGCAGCTAATATTGTCGAAAATTCGGGACGACTAAAAGGGCGAAGCATTACCACGTCGAGGATAACATGCGTTTCAAAATAAAGTGAGGACATATACGCGTGTACATTCCGACCGCCCTCCGCAGCATCACTTCAGGTAAAGCACGTGGTAGCGTTCTTTCGAATCACGGGGGGACTCGAATTATAGTGCAAAAGCTTTCATCAGCGTTATGGCGGCCGTGCGATGCGTCGCGCAGCAGAGAAATGTGCAGGGTCATGCCCAGTTTTTCAGCAACTGACGATCGGAAATCGTCCTAGATCCGGCCTTTTGCAAACCCTTCTGGCTTCCGAAAGAATCTGGACTACTGTGGCTCCGGACTTTGATGTTGGACTGATCGAAATTAGGAATCAGGATAGCGTCTCCATCTTTTTAGACACCACATACCCGTTTCATCCGTTGTTCCAGTTCTGTCACGCCCCAGGAAACCGTCCAACTATTCTTGATTTAAATGATTGAAAGCGTCAGAGATTTCTCAGGAGTATCATTATTATATTTTTTTTGAAACTCGAAAGTCTGTTTTGGCGTGCTTTTATGACTCGCCTACACATTGACTATAGTGTGACTTGTCTGATCCTTCGTGAGGTAGATCTGCAGAGAGAGCGCTGCACTCTTCTGCGTTAGTTGCGAATTTATGCTCACAAAATTCAATTTGTTGGTCCAAGGTTCTTCCTTGTCGTGAGAGATTCATAATAGAACAGTGAGCTCATGTATTCGCTGCTCCCCCCGAACCCGGATATACACTGACATGTCCCTTTTATGATCCAGGCCTACCCTCGATGGACCGTGAACAGCAGCCACGCTTAGCTGAGGAGGGATGCAAAGAAATGCTTAGTAGTGCATATGAATGCACGGGCAAAGCTTAAGAGATCCAAGTACAGAGTCGTGATAAATGGGCGTCGGCTGCATGCTTCGAGGACGAGGATTTGGTCCTGTTGCATGGGTAGGCGAGGTGCACCAGGTGATCCCAGGAAGGTCTTGATGCTCAGGCGGCAAGGAACATTTGTAGTTCCCACATAAGCCATGCTTTCCTTAGTGTATCAATCCCTCCAATAAAGCTGGAGGTCGCCTAGAACTCTCAATGATGGCATCATGAAGAAGCTTCGAAACTCCCCGAAAAATTCGCAGACTGCGCTCCACGGGTAGTTTACCCCGTTCGAGGCAGAGGTTCTACAAAAGCAATAAAAGTGTTGGTTTGTGGGACTTTAGAGCACGGAAGATAGAGTAGACAGGAGTTGCTACTGCAATGACGACATCAGTGCAACCGGAGGAATGGCTGCAGGTTTTGCTGCTTGGGCGAGACTTCGCTGCTCTGCCTGGTGCACGATGCTGTTCTGCACGGACAGCGTTCCTCGCTTTCCTTGAAAACTTCGTCCCTTCCATGCATGATCTGCCTGAAATAGCTTCTTTCATCTATGGAGATTACTTGAAAAGTGCCTGGCTATTTTTTAGGTGTTCAAACTCACATTGTTTTCGTGCAGGCACTCTCAGATTTGTTGCCTCTATGTTCTTCCTTGTCTTTTTCTGGCACTGCAAAGTTGACCATTGAGCATGTATCGATTGCACTTGCATGCAAGTATTGATCTACGAAACGGGGAGGTGTTCCTGGGCTAATGCGTGTGTTGATATTTCTTTTCCTGTTTTCCCTGTCTTCCGCTGTCGTGGCACACATTTGAACGTTCATACCGCAGCGAGCTGCTGCATTACCATGGTCGTGTTGGCGCGGTGCCTTGTTCGTTGTTAGCTAATATATGTGCCTTTCTTCCCGTACATATTACCGTTGCGGTTATTCAAGCTTTCCTTGCTTCATTTGGACTGTTTTTCTCATTTCTGTTTGTCTGAAGGGTGGGGATATTGCGGGAAGCTTTTTACCATTCTGTCTGCAGATGGTCTCAACGTACACGTAAGCAATGTGTGGGCGTCTGCATTGAAATAGGGTGAAAGGTGTTGCGCTCTAAGCTAAACTTCGACACTTACCACACACTAGGTATATTCAACAAAGCATCGGCAAACAATTGACTGCTGGATTTTCCGCTCGTACATCTTATTTATTGCAGAGTTGTGTTTGCCTGATACAGCCAGGCGCAGTTTTGTGTGGGTGAGTACAAGATGCTCTGTCCAACTATCTGCAAATGCTATCAGTGTCCATGGGCGCACTCACGCTAGTTGGCTTTTGACCTCACGTCGGGAGCTCTGAGGGCGCGAGGGGGAGCATAATTACTTTTTGAGTCTGGAGTTGGGTATCTTTGCTGGGAAAAATTATATGGAGCGTAGCAGAGACCGCAGGTGGACTGCTACAACCAGTGGCTTCGCATGGTACGATGCCAATATTCATCCACCCATCCGATGCTTGTAGATGATGCGGGACATTCTAGGCAGTAGAGGAACAGCACAATCACACCTCCAACTGCTGTCGTTGTTTTTTTAAGGCGCGCCTTTAGTACTAGCCCCTGAAGAACTATGGGTTCTGCACGCTAGACTAGCAGGCACCCTGCCCCCTTAAAATGTTTGTGCAGATGCCTTAATGCCCATTACTGAGCTAATATAGAGTTTGCATTTCTTGAATGAATGTAGGAAAGAATTTTATCCTGTGTGCTGTTTTTCCAAAATAACCCTTAAAGGTGAAATTGAGCTCAACAGTGAGCACGGTTGGAGGACAAAAGTGGTAAATACAGTTGCTGGCTAGCTGCTTGTCAAAAAATCGGCAATGATACTCACTGGGCCAATGGGGAGGCTGTTCCCTGGAAGCCCGTGTTCGGCCTAGACGCAACAGTGCGCGCAGAATGCCATCCTTCATCGAGCTGCCTTCAGCTGTTAGATTTCATTAAATCGACCGCTTTCTTGAGGAGCCTTGGAATAATTTTTAGTAGCTACGATTCCTATAACTGGTTCTGGGGTCTGACGTAAGGGCATGCAGCAGCCTGCCAAGTAAGCGTTTAAGCGTGGAAACTGACAGTACTTCCCAAAGTGTCTGTGTAGTGTATTTGCGTTTAAATCAAAGCCAAAATAATTGATTTTTCTAGATACAGAGCGTGTTAACCCTTTCTACATATTCATGCAGTGTGCTCATCGAGTTTGAGATATCCACATGAGTGCACTCAGCCAGCATTCAAGACGCTTGTTACTCCATTAAGTTGTGGAGGCTAGGCATAGGAGTCGAGCTATTCGGCTAATGCCAGTTGTCACCTGGCTTTTGGGAGCTGGGAGCGGATCTGTGGCCGGAGAGAGAAGGACAGCAGAGGAAGCAGCTCGTCCTAGATCTGGCGTGCCTGTTGGGGGTGCAGTCGAGCCACTTTCGAAAATTGCTAGGGCTTTCGCCCCTGCTTCCTAGTGAGTAGTATGTAAGAATCGTAGAATGGGCACCCAAATATAACGCAGTCTGAAATACCAGACCCCTCCACACTGATAGTATTCCTACAACGTTTGTATCTTACTTTTGTTTTTGATGCTTCTGTACAAAGCTTTTGAGGAGCTGAGGGCCCTGTTAAGCTACATGCGTGCAGAACCCCTAGTTATTTAGGTGTTAATGCATAGCATGCGCCATGACTCCCCCCCAAAATAGCCAGAGGCGCATTAGCTGTGCAAGTGCACTACAAGAATGGCCCCCCACAATTGCAGGAAAGACACGAAGAACCATGCACGCAGGACAACTCTAGAAGTTTTGTATGCTCCCACGCAAGCCTGCGCGGGAGATCAAGTGCCCGTGGGGCGAACGGCCATGCACTTGGATAACCGTTGGCGAGCCATCATAATCGAAACACAGTCGGCCAGGCCAATAAGGAAAAAACATGCAGCTAAGCGTGCTTATACGCCATTTTATTAAAGGCAAGGCGTTGACAATCTTGCAGCAAACCATTGAATAATCGCTTTCCTTTTGTTTCTTTTGTGCATCGTACGTCAGAGGTAAGCGGGGCCATTTTCCCCCTCTCATCATCTATGAAGACGCTACCTGCCACACACTGTCTCAGTTCTCATCAACCTCCCTGCCCGTACAGCAAATTTGCAAGCGATGTTCTCTCGTGTGGGTGATCCAAGGGCTTAGATAAAGTCTCCTGCTAGTAAAGTTCCGGGAGGAGTTCTATGTTGCGGCACTCTCCGTAAATGTTCTCCACTTGATTAGTAATTCTTCCTCTGATGCTTGTTTGCAGTGTCGCAATACGACGTCAACTTCTTCTTCCAGCTGAGCACCATCTACTTTCGGAATGAACGGCTTCCAGCACACTGGCTGAAGCGCACCATGTGGGCGTAGTTGGCCACAATGCACGAGAAGTGTCAAAAGTGGGATGCTGCAGCATGATGAAAGGAAGCTGGAGTATGTGAAAAAGTTTGCCAATACGCTGCAGACCCTTGAGCGGCCCGTTATAACGCACCTGGAACGAGATTGTTCCACGAAATCACATGAAGTCTGAGGACACTCAAAACAGGCTGCCTTCAGCAAATTTCACTCCCCTGTGATTCTGCTCGGCGTAGTGCATTTGCACCTGAGCCCTTAGGGTTTGAGCCGCTGCACAAAAAACAAGTTGCCAAAAGGGTGGTGTCACGGGATGTGATGGTGTATGTTCAAGCTCATCAACAATGTTTAGGTGTGTAGCACTCAGTGCTAACCTCGAAGTAGGTCATGCTTGTAGAACTGTGTATTCTGTAGCTGTATGCTAGCTCTACTATGAGGATTGGAGACTCCGTTATCGCCTTTTATCTGAGAGTCGGAATGCGTTTAGGATACGTTTGATGGGGCGCGTAAGATCTCGGGCCTGCAGCAGGAGGGCTGTCAGATCTCCGAACCGAAACGCGCACGACAGTCTGAGACCCAGCTGGCAATCCATGATAACGTATGACAGTTTGCAAACCCACCCCAGATGTCGGCGGTTGCCGCATTACTGCATCTGGCTGTGACGTACACACTTCCCTTCTCACCTTTTTTTTGGCTTATATTTGACTTTCTGAACCAGCCTGGGATATTCTAATATTACTATTCTAATTGTAAAAATAAAATTCTTGAAAGAGATAAGTCAACATGGTACAAAAAATAGGATAAACAGCGGCTGTAATCTGACGGTCTAAAGGTAGCAAAACTTCGGTAAATTCCGTCCTGCATAGATGGTGTAAGGTTCTGTGGACATTCAGGAGATGGCACTATTATTTTACCTGCTTTTGCTTTTATTTCACAAACATTGCCTACTTCAGGTAAAGTAGTTTTCGGAGGTCCTGCATCTTGCATACGGTATCGTTTTAGATGAAGACTGCATTATGCCCTTTCCCTTCCGGGGTAATGCCGTGACGAACTCGAGTGGCATTTGCACCGATTCCGTGTTAGGAATTTGCAGATCTTGCAACAGTTCAATGGTTTTTTATGAAAATAGATATGGCCTTTCTGTAGCTTGAACAGGATTTAGCTTATTCCCCAGCATAGCCGCGCATACCAGGCCAGTTGAACTGTCTAGGAAACGCTTCGTGTGTTTCCCTAAAACCTATGTACCCTGCTGTAGTATGGTCTTACCCTTGGTTCATGACGTTGTCCTTTGTCGTCGAAGAGAGCCGATGCGCCGGGGTTCCTTGACGTGGACCGTAAGTAAGCCGCGAAAGAGCTTGAACTGTCGCATTATCCCTTGAGTGCTGGAAGTCACTGCATTCAAGCTGTTGACTTAAAATGCCTGCGGGGCATCTTGCTAGAGCAGACACTGAGGAAGGCACTGATACCTCCATTTTCCACTGATGTGGATTTTCCAAGTGCAGTCAGCACCTGTAGTCTGCAGGCTAGTGGGGCCTTGTTTTATGTTGGTCAGGTTATTCTTGATCTGCTACCTCAATCACCATGCATTGACCAGCATGAACATCGTCCTTTGACGAATTGTTTTTCCTCTTGATCGCTCTGTCCACAGAAAGGCCTAACAACTGCATATTAGCGACCACATTGATGGGACCTAATTGGTATACAATGCCTAGTTCTAGGGAGCCGATGAGTAAGTCGAGCCACCTTGCCGTGTGCGAACAGATGGGTTCTGCCAGTTCTAGCCCCAGCAAGTACTGCAACTCCCGCTGGTCCGCATAAGCGGTAGCTGACGCAAGCAAAAGAAGCGGATCCGCTTTTCTAGATCCCATATAAGGACTTCTAGCTCTTGGTTATCTACTACATTTCCCTGCTCATCATCGGAAAGTTTCATACTGACTAAACCCATTGGCTCTTCTTACTCCAGCAATCCTCTAAATAAGCTTCCTGTTGTGCCTGTTCGAAGAACATGCGGCTTGTTTTGTTTCTGGGGACTTCAAGGTCGTGAGGTGGAGCAGCTTGTACTTTATGGTCTGCATCGCTGGTGCATGTTTTCCAGCTCATTAAAATACCACCCCTTCAGCAGGGGCCTAGTCATATTGGGCAGGCACTGGTTCGCTGAACATGTCTCCGTATTTCAGGGTAATAAGAAGATGCTTTACTTGGATGTCGTTTTGAAGCTGTTCTAGCCGTATTTCGGTAGACTTGCTTTCGACATGCTGGAGGCTGTCGCATTCGCTACCGCCCTGTATCCCAGGCACTCATCTGAGGAGTTGGCAGAAGGCCACGTCATGAACTTAGGATTCATTTGTTGACGTAGACAAGTTCCATCATTTTGTCCGACAACTTGGCATATGAAGCTTCCTTCCCGCTGTAGATCAGAACGTCATCTAGATAGATGATTAATCTTCGGGCGGTCTCAAGTTTCATAAATGAAATTATGAGAGCTTGATGTGTAAGTGGAACAACTCGTAAAGGGAAGCGAATGACCTTGAAGGCATTCCAGCCCCCAAAAGGTACGCAAAATGCAGTCTTGCAGTGATCTATCGGTGCCATCCATTTTTTGTGAATCCTCTGCTTCATCCTGGTCGAAGTAACTATCTAGGGGCAGTGCATCGTGTATAGCACCGCCCAAGTTGTGGATGCCAGGTATGCGAAGCATATCCTCATGTGTGGAGTTCCTAGTGGTTACTTGCCATTTGGTAGTGCTGCAGTACCAGAGGCGTCATTTTTTGCCAAGATCACAAAGGGAACGGCGAAAGACAAGGATGCAAGGATATTTAATATTTTGCTATTCGGGTGTTCTAGGATTGGTATGTAACCTAGACGATAAAGGGCCCCCTGTGTTTGGTATCATTCCTGGAAGTAATGTACTTGTGTGTTTGATGACCCTCCCATGCGGCAAGCTCGGGGTACTTCAACCGCATACAGATGACTGTAAAGACACAGCATTCAATTTCTTGATTCTGTAGAGTAGCGCGCCTCACCAGCTATCCATTCTTCCAAAGACACTCCTGCTCGCCACACTTCCTTGGGTGCAGACTTCCCTATCTCCTCCCTTCTTCAAAATATGCGACGTTACCTTTTAACTTAGTCTATCGCGCTGTGTCGGTCATCTGCAGCCTCGGCTCGCTCGTCACCATCATCAGGTTTTTTTTATTGACGGCGACGATGTATGTGCACCTCCCGAATAATCCTGTTTGTTGATACTAGTGTTTTAGGGGTTTGAATCGTCGCCTGCTGTGCTCCTGCCCGTTTAACGTCCACCACCATCAGGCGGGGTGTTGAAAACGTGGATCTGTACTCCACTTCTTCTACTTCTTGACCATCGCCTATTGCTTGCCATATCTCGCTGCCGCTTAACCGCAGTACAGCAAGTGGAGTAAGTCATCACTCAGGACCTACAAAGCTCACTGCCTGATCTCCCAGCCGACTCGTTCCCGGCAAAAAGCCAAATTCAGCTGTAGGGTGTATAGTATGCGGCACTTGAGCAGCCAGGAAGTCGCGGTGGCTCTGTGCTTACTGAGAATACAACATGCTCAGAACCAAAGGATACATCATCGGAATCAATAGGAGATGTCGGGATTGAGCTTAGTGGTGTCAATCGCCATGCCTGCGATCAGGCATTGCGCGAAACACTATCTGCTGGCTTCTGTGCCGGCCAAAGTCTAAACCTTTTGCCTCTGGCCCCTGGCAAGCAGCGCATGCAAAGGGCCCTTGCCATCTAAATCAACTGATAACCACGAAAAAGGGTATTCGTCTGCCAAAAACCCACAAGGCCTCCTTCTAGGGTCTGTATTCTAGGGCTCGCCTGGTCAAGGCCCATATTTGGCTCTCGTCTTCTGCAGCTCCAGTTGTGTGTCTAACGGCTTCCCCGATGGAAACCCCAACTCCTCTCCTCTGGGTCGCTCCACATCACTTTCTTTCTGCTCGTCTTACCTTGAACCATCAATCCGTACATTGTGGTGCGCCTCTAGCCTCATCAACAATCACCTCCTTCGCCTCGTTCCGTTTTGTGTTCTCCTCTTCCAGCTCTAGTCCTGTGCTGCGGTCGGTATATACCCACTGTCTATGTATGTGATTTTCATTAATCTCTTCTCCAATGTTGCACTTTCTTAAATGACCATGAATTTTTCCTCCTCGTTGAAGGCCCACTTGAGCATTCATTGCCATCCTTTCTTAATATGGCAGGATTGTTTCTTGGTTAAAAGCTGCTTGTCTGTCCCTTTTGTCTGCAGACCGCTAAAACGGCTTTTAGGATATCGAGGTCTCGCTTGGAACAGCGTGTCCGGGGATGCTTTGAGGATCAACCTCTGCAAAGAACAGATTTGCAGCTTCTACGCCAAGCCAGAGGATTTACTCAAGCCAGAAATTTGAAGCGTCGGAGTCCATTAATTCTCTTCGCTGAAACCTAGTGCAGAGCCCTGGCGTCTCTACCAAGTGTCTATCTGGTGGCTGACTTCCTCGTAGCGGCGTTAATGTGCTCGTCTGTTTTGTTGCTTCGTGGCCTAATCTATAGTCTTCTCCATCGGTTTGTCATAGGGCTACTTGAGCATTGCTCTCACCTGTGTGTTCCGGGTTGCTGACAGTTGCTTGAAATGGGACAGCGTAGCAGTCTCAAGTCCTGGTGTGCTTGGGGGGTGACTAGCTCGGCGTTTAAGAGGATTCCCCGGTAACCATTGTATTAAATGTCTGCTTCCACGGCCCCCCATTTAACCAGGATCGCTCAACCCCGAGACCTAGGCCTTGTCATTTCCTTTGCGTGGCTTTGTCTTCCTGACCCTCGAGCCCCAATTAGCGTTCTCCTGTTGAGACTGAATTGGGTACAACGTTGCCCATTGCCCCAAGCCCCCGCATTTCAGGCACTCACCACCCTTTTTTGGTGCCCCAAAGCTCTCATTCGGTCACTTTGTGGATCAGTAGCCGATGTCAGTCTATAGAAGCACAATGTCGAACTTCTTGTGTGGGGGCTGTCCCCCATCCCATTTCTATGTGTATCTGACACCCCGGCAGCCCTCTGCTTTCATGTTGTCGGCTGTTGTCCCAGCTGTATCCTGCCTCGAATTTTTGCTTGTTAGGTCCTCTCTGCAGTCTGTTCGGCCTCTGGAGCACTGGACTACTCAGGATTTTTAGGCTAGTTGTGGCTTCCCATCAACCTCTGCGGAATCTTTCCGTTGTGGCTCCATACCACAGTGCAGCTTCCTTTGCAAGTTCATTGTATTTGAGTTGAGAAGTATCTCTTGTGTCCAGCCACGAATCAAATGTTCGTTGTACCACACCATTTCCCGTATCAACTGGAAAGAGGGGTTCGGAGAGCTGCTCAGCCATCACCGACGAAGGCTTTCGTCTTCCTGTCTGGAAAGGGACAAAATTTCGGCATCACTTTTAGGTTCTCAAATGAGGTAGAGTATGCAAGAGATCTCAAGAAAGTAGCTACCACTGGCACGGCTCCTATGCGCTTCAGAATGAAGAAGAGGAGAAACTTTTCAGCGTGTCCTGCGCTACATCCGCAGCTCACCTCCGACTCATGCAACAGTCCATCAAAGCACTGCCTGTCAGGAAGATTAAATGCCAGCAAGAGCCTCGTCTTCAGTAAGCTCTAGTGTGCCGCAGTACTCTACCAATTACAATCAATATTCCTGAGATTACCCGCGGAGCACACAGGTGAAGCCTTCAGCACAAAGTGCCACGACGTGCCGAAGCCTCCATCTACTATGGAGCCGGGACTGTGTGTGGAATCCGCCTTCATCCCAATTTTAGGGCCGCCTTGCGGCTTCAACATCCAGCCCAATACAGCGCCAGCTAATAAACTTATGCTCATCGGCCTGCGGACTACCCAGCCATCAGAAGCCCTAAGCTACGAGCGCAGTAGTGAAACTTCTGGTTCTGGTGTTTGTGTGTTTGTTAAGCCAACCGCAGCTTGGTGGCTGGGTGTTCTAGAAAGCTCCTTTCCCGGTATGGCCTTCTGAAAACTGATTCAACGCCAGATATTGGGTCTTTTCTCAGTGTCCGAGCATAGCATCTAGTCTTGTTCTCTTTGCCACCGGAAGCTGCAGTTGAACTCGTGATCGCGTAGCTAAGAATTAGAAGAAGTGACTTGGTCCCCAACTGCAGCAATAGTACGGGCCGACCGCATAGCTTTGTGGCATCATTGCCCCTGTCTGCTGGTGCCATGTATACGGCAAACGTACAAAAATTAAATTTGAAGACGCGTGGAGCTGCAGAATTTGACAGGAATGTTCTCGCACGTAGTCCATGGTCTCAGCCGCCACTTGAAGCAGGCGTACGGCTGTGGTGCGAAAGGGGTCACGTACTGTTGTAATTTAGCATTTGGAATATATAAATATAAGTTCAGTAAAAATAGTCTATCAGATCTTGTCTAACACTAGCAATCCAGTTCTCACTCAAACGGGCACTGCCCTAGTGAGTCACGCTAATGTCTTCAGGCTACCTGGAAGTCTACCAAAAGTGCTCAAACCTCGTTGAAAGTTCCTTAAAAGTGCCTTATAGGCTCGACTACACAGACCTTCCATAACTGGGACAAGTTACTTTCTCTGCCATCATCCTGCCTCCGGCCACAGTTCCCGGGTTTCCCGACAGCTTTTACCTCGGTTGTTACTAGCCAGTGAGTTCTACTGCTATCCCAAACCTCTTCACTCTAGTGGAGTATGAAGGGTCTTCAATGCTGGCTGAGCGCGCGCATGTGGATATCTCATGACCACTCTACTCAACCTTCCCAAATATCCACGCAGGCTCTGCCCCAAGAAAGACCGAGCCATTTTAAGCTATGAATTTAATGCGAACATTCCACAAAGGCACCTTCGGAAATATTATCTACCACGTTTTAACGCTTACTGGAACGCCTGCTGCACGCCTCCAAGGCAAGCCTCAAAGCACAAATTAGAAAAATACTTCGTTACATTAAATGATTCGATGGCTCGAGAAAGTAGCCAAAGTCATAAAATCTAACATTTAAAGCCTGCTTGGTGATCGATTGCTGTGCTGTTTGCATGCACGGTTGCCTCTAGGCTAAATAAAGGCTTCGTGATAATAGCTTCCCCGTTAGCCCCGTAATTTTCAGTGCCGTTCCATTACCCAAGCAGCTAGCTAGCAAATGTATTTACGCCTTTTTCATTTTTTCAGCCTTGTTCACAGCCAGGGTGAATTCCTTTGTTGATCTAACAGCGGGAGATTAGCGCGCAATCGGAGAAAAATGCTTAGATTATATGCTTTCCCCTAATTGCTCTATGCGTGCAAAGCCTTTTTTTCTGCCTCTTTGTGCCTTTGCAAGCTATTAGCATGCAGAGCATCTTTTGTATGTAATAGTGCTTACAGCACGCCTTTCACGGCGATTCAAGGACCTTGAAAAGCTATTTTGTGTTAATAATATCCTGAAACGGCTAAAAAAATGTAAATCTTTTACGAAGATTACCTTAGAAAGATACGTGGTTCCGGACCCAATCCAAGCTACCTGTTGCAAGTCGTTGAGTGCTTTTAAAAAAGGTCTTCCCATTCCTGCCTTTGGACCTTAGAGCTCCCCAGATGGCAGGAAATGAGCACTTGAGATGTGTAACACTACATTCTATAAGAACTCGGCGCATTTATACCTAGTCGCAGTGCCAACGCACACAACAGTACGTCGTATGGAGCTAATCGTACTCTGCAGGAACACATGATATACGAAAAACCGAAGCAATTATTTTGTTTACTATCAGTTTTGTTATAAGATATGATTAAAGCAGTGAAACCGGCGGAATGGGCCCTAGCCCGCTACACTTTGGCAGCCTTCCCTCGTCCATTTTAAGACACACGCCCCTGTATTCCGCACTTCACAATTGATACCCCTTACATGCATGTGAGATAAAGTTATCGGCCTTTCGCCCCTCCTCAATCACATCGAAACGCGAAAAACAGGGCCAACCAGAAGAGCAAATTGGGCATGCAATGGTAGAGAGAAATAAATGGAAAAAACGGGGCAATATTTGGCCAGAAACTAATAAGGGTTCAGAGCGACATGACCGCGATGGCGCAGTGGCCACCTGTCTTCAGAGCGCTAAAATGTGTGGGCCACCTGCGAGCGTAAGACATAGGAAGCCGAAAGGTCTTGAGGAAACCAAAATATACACTTGTTTTTGTGTGCCTCCGCGCCTCAGCGAGCAATTTTTGCATGCAGATGCAGTCGGTGCATACAGCACAGTCGACTTCCAAGTCTTAGAGACACATCAGCTGGACTGTGAAGACAACATACCTGAAACTGCCTGGGCCTAGACCTGAGTGTAGGAAACACCTTTACAATGATATTTAGAAACTCTTTGAAAAGCTATTCATAGTTGAAGGTAGTAATTTTAGGCAGAGCCTGCGTTGGGATAGGACAATTATCGATAAACAAGAGTGGAACAGTTGCTGCAACCAGCGTAGTGAGCTACGCGCGGCCTCAAAAAAATCCGCAGCTGCTCCTTAGCCAGGCACTCTGATTGGCGCCCGTCACTCCACTGAAAGCTCGAGTAATCAAAAGAATTCAGCACCTCTGCTGCTCATTGTCGATCCCCCGCTGTCACGCAGGTCACTAGGTCCCTAGCCTGTAACACTCTGATAATTATTCGGGGAACTTCATAACTTACTCAGGAATCCAGTATCAATGTTTTCATGGCACGTCCACTTTTAGTGTAATCGGTAGGGTAGCACAGTGCATTGAACCGTGGTAGAAACGCGAAAAATCTTAGCCAGCTGGCCGCGAGCTTGCTGTTCTGGCCACCTTCTGAAGCAACTCGTAAAGCTTGCCAATCCATCAGAATCAACTCTTCAAACGCAAAACACACTGATGACCGTCGCTTATCACGATTCCCTGCTTGCGCGTCTAGAGCCCTGCGCATACATTCACGTGCACTACCCAACTGTTCCTTGAATCCCTGCGCTGCTATGGGTGCCTGCTGATCATGAACTCCTAATTGCCGGCGCAGATGGGAGATCGGGTCCTCAGATAGAGCAAGGACGCTGGACAGCAGCGGATGGACGAGTGTACCCTCACCTAATAGGCCCACTAAACATGAGGAATAAAAACGAGGTGAATAGTTGAATTTTCGGCTAGCGCAGACTGCCAAATATTGCATTGCTGCAGGAGAGTGCAGGTGGTACGCTCTATGTGTCCATCTGCCTCTAGGTGGCTTGCAGGGTTATTTTGAGATCGAAGTGCAGAGGGTCATCGAGCCACACGGAACGCACTGACGAGCTTCGAGACTATATAATAGTAACGGTACCCCGTAAAACTTGTAGGGCATTTGAATATGAGGCAAGAACAACTGAACGAATTCCTGAGCCATGGCAGAGCTAAAGCAAGGGGAAAAGGGGCTCCTTTGCTGTGTGTCGACAGGTGACCTCGTGAGCCTTGACCTCCTACAGTTCAACGAAAGTGTCCATTAGGAGATAAGTCCAACTCCTTTCCACGAACTTGAGGCTTTGCAAAATGACGGGTTCAGAAAAACTGCACGGATCCAGCTGCTTACTGTTCCAAGTATGGTAGTGCATTCTCCTCTTTTGCGGGGCACATCCCAGGTCACCATGAGGACCGTGGGAGCTATTTCACTATGGTGGGAAAATTACTATGGCTTGATAAAAGGATCACTTGATTTGAGCAATGCGGCGCTGCGGAGCGAAGCCGAAGTGTGCGAGCGACGAAGCCCCCGCCTTGTTTCCACCTACTGTAGTTCATTCCCACGTGATAATTCTTCATCCTCTTCGCCTTTTGGAGTTTGACTAGATGCATGGGTGTCAAGAGAACGCACCCACTGTTGACAGAAATCGTGAACCAACACAGAAAAGAGCGGTCGCTCTGCATAAAATAAATCGCGTCGCTACAGGGTTCACCGACAAAGGTTGGCGATGCCCTTAAAGCATTTCACCATAAAGTCGCATAGCAAAACGTGTTTCAGCCAATTTGAAGCTTCAGGATTATTAGCATCCTGAAACTCTTCTTCAGGTACATTCAAGGCTATTGGCCGCCCAACGGTGAAGTGACACTCATAAACAGTGGTAGCATTTTCGTGTTCCACCATACCAATAAATCACCCCATTTAGCGGAGAAGGCCACTGCTCGTTTTCAGTGAGTGCTTGATGACTTGATGCTTTGGAGAACCCTTTGGCTCATAGCAAATTTTAGCATCTACCGCGATGTCAACAGACCTGGTTGCTAGGAGTCGATGACATCCGATCGGGCAGTGTGTGGGAGAAGGTGTTAGGTCACCGATAAGCATTTTCGCTATGGCATCAGCCTTCTCTGTCCAGATCACAGACTCTTCTTTTCCAAGTACATCAGTGCAAGTGTCAGGGACTTGAGCAAGAACAGGAAAGAAAGTTTGGTCGTTAGATGGAAGTTCGTAGACTTACGCGGCGTCCTTGCGATTGCAGTTTCAGCTGTTTCCAGATCCCGCTCAAATCCAGCAACCACAACACTATATCCCACACTGTTCACAGGAGGAACAAACACTTGCTGCTCGTCACACACGACTGCTTGTTCCACAGCAGCTCAAGTGCAGCCGTAGATACTATGGGTGCCCTTGAATGTTTCAGCTGTATACTACGACTCTGTTCATGTAGACAGCCTTTTAGCCCTTCTTTGAAAACATGTCCTGATTAATTGATCGTTGCAGTTCATCTGTGGCATTAGTAGTGTCAGACCCCATAAAAGTTTACTCGAGTTTGCGAATGCAAGTGTGGAACGCCGTTTCCGCTTGTCGAAAGGGCAAAAGGGTTTTTGTAGGACAACGTTCCTGAACTCAAATGTCGAGTGGTTTGCTATTGGTGTTATACCTACTGCTCCAGACTGACCTTGTTCAGGGGCCTCATGCTAACGCACAAACGCCACATTTTGACACTTCGGAGTGCCTAAATGTGCTTGGCAATATCTGCACTTTGTCAAGCCTACAAAAATAATCCGCCTGCCGCTGAGCCTCCTTCCCATGCTGAAGGCTCTTCTAATAGCATGGAATGCAGCTGCGGGCTGACCCAAGAACTAGATCGCTACGGTGTGGTGGACCTCCAGCAAGTGGCCAGTTTGCTCGCAACTAGTAATTATTTATCAGCGTGGCGAAATATCTGAGCTTTGCCCACTCTCACTGTTGCTCGGCTGATACCCCACTTGAACTCCCTGATAAAAGACTGAATGCGGAGCATTTGAGGGAGGGATACATTCTGAGAAGCGTGTGCCCTGCCTGCTCTGCTGAGCCGCCCGCATGAAGACTCTGCCCCACCTTCTTGATGTATTGAATCTAGGCCCTTCTCTGTAGACGAAATAAGGAAGAGCAGGAAGCGCTTCCTCCTAGCACCTCCATGTACATTAACCTCCACTGCGCGCAGCTGTGGCCGCATGCTGCCATCTGTTGGCCACAATGGCACACATAAAATGCTCCGGTGCACGGGTCCACCATGGCAGCTATGGACTATGCTGGTACGGCCCAAATACGATTTGAGGCACCAGTTACCTAAAGTAACCTTGCCAACCACTGCGTTCTGCCACAATCGCAAGGCCGAGTAATTCGCACTGCGCTAATAAGTGGACAGGGAGGCTGCAATTTTGCACCGTGTCCTCGGATAACAAATGCACCTATATCCACTGCCAAGCAACGCTCGAAACTATTGACAATGTATCAGGTCAAGTTTGACCCGTAGTGGGTTTCTAGCCGCGGCTTTCTCGCCTAGAGCCCCTTTCCCTGCGCCGCAGCCTGCGTGGGATGCCTTTCGTTTCTCCGCTGCGCTATTTTTACCCGCCAAACAGCGTGACACCGCTGATCCCAGTCGTGTCGGTGTAGTTCTTTCGATTCTTGCATGCGTTTGCTATTCCAAATCATATGATTTACTTTTTCCTAAGGGAAGCACATGATAATCGCTCAGGGAGGGGTGTACGGGGCTTCTAGGCACCTTGGATTCCATCTCTTTTTAGCTCTTCACCCACCTTGGCTTTGCTCGCTAAGCTACATTCAAGCACTCTGCACCACACTACCTATATTGAATAAGGCCTAGTGAAGAATTGGCTAATCGGTTTGGCCTTTCGAATCAGATGTGTCGCAGAGTGGTGTTATCTCGATACGGTAAAGTACGGTGTCACATCCTGATGCGCTACACGTAGTGTGCCTATGGATGCGCGGAGTGTTCGGAAGGTACAGCTAAGACACGCGCACCTTGTTTCCTTTGTGAACAACTCTGAGGATCGAGCACAGGGAAGAAAGGCATTTGGAGGGAAAATATTTAGTGAGTTTATCGCTGGTCGGGAGTATTGCGTCACGCTACGGATATCCTAGATCGAG
Source organism: Cyclospora cayetanensis (assembly GCF_002999335.1). Classification (NCBI taxonomy): domain Eukaryota; phylum Apicomplexa; class Conoidasida; order Eucoccidiorida; family Eimeriidae; genus Cyclospora; species Cyclospora cayetanensis. Next base: position 172,390 of record NW_020312103.1, on the reverse strand, counting down.
CGTTACACATAGAATGCAGGCTAGGGTAAGTCGACAGAGCACCAGCATCCACTGGTCCTAATAACCGACTTGGCTTAGCCTTTTGAGCTAGAGAAAGCAAGGGCACCTGTGACCACCTGACGAGCTACTCCAGGTAGATCCGAGATAACCCACAGATAGAGCAACCACTGGTCTACGTTGTGGCTTTTGCTAGAACAGTTTAATTATTTCCGAAATGTGTGTATGCTGCTAGATTCTTTTGCTTCAACTTTTCAGCCTTTACCAAAGCTGTATAAAGTCCAGAATCGTAGTGATTCCTGCAGGTAGACGACCACCGCTGCATGGATAAACTCATTATTGAAGTGCTTATACACCCAGTAAACATGTAACGATGAGTGTTCCTCTCTCTTCCAATGGCGTTCAAAGTGAGGCGCATCACCAACCGGCCGAGCATATCTCCAAAGCACTTGCTCGCTGTGAGTGCCCGTAATTCTGTGCCACAAGGAGGCAATGGGGAAGGGCTATACACTGCCAAAAGGCTCCAATAGAAAGAGAACAAAATAGCTTTAACCGTAATGAATTTACATTGCAGGAAAGGTGGAGACAAAAATTCGGGAAGGCTGGGAAGTGGGAAGCTGGCCAACTGTCAGGACTCCAGGATGCTCTAGAGGTAGAACCGGTGAGCAGGGAATCCAGCGGGAACGCTCTTCCAAACTCCACTGCATGTGGCCACGCACTCTCTTCCACAATAGTACATCACAGAGCACCTTTTAAACGCTTTATTAAGAACATCCGGCACAAACGACTGCAGTCCTGGCTCACACCACTGTCACTGAAAACTTCCTCGTGGCACACCGGTTCAGCTGAAACTTTCTGAGATTTCCCAAGTGCCTCGTTGGCCATTTGACTGCCCCATCGCCTTTAAATCTACAGTAGAAGTTCAAGCATCTTCGACAAATGCAAAGCCAATCTACCCAACGAGGGCTTCAAGTCGGCTCCAACGTGTGACTTCTCCATCATTGTCAACACAACACAGAGTGGCCAATCGTTCTACTTAAAAATCCACTGGACGGCTTCTTAATAAAAGCACTCTCCAGTGGCTTCTTCAGTTAACCCCCCAACCTCTGGGATCTCTACCCACGTACCGAATATTCCTTCCATCCAGAGCTTTTTACAATGATCAACTGGAGCAGAAGCGGATTCTACGGATGCTTACAAGCTTACTGAGTGATCCATTCCCTCCTGGTTCAGTAGGCTGAAGGAATCTTTGTATATCGCTCAACTACAACTGGGATGATGTGCTTAAAGGTTAGCTTATGGACGACTACAGTTCTAGCATGCATGCTACTCTGCGCAATCTGGGAATGCAGAGCAGCCTCACACCTCCACATAGAGTCCCTAGGGGTGCCTTTAGGCCAAGGTACGCCTCTTCCTCAGCACAGCCACACTGGAGGTTCAGGGCTCCAGGCATTCAGTTTTGATGCGTTGAGCCTGGGCAGGAATCCGCTTGGCACAAATGCGTTGTCTAAACGGGCAAGGAAAGGCTTTTTTGGCATTTCGCTTTCCATTAAGGCCTTAGCCCTCCTGGCTCTGATGGCAACGGTTTTTCTTGTATTGCAGTGCGCACGAGCATGTATGAACACGCAAGCGTTTCGAGAGCATCGAAGGTCTCTAGCTGATGGGGGAGATGATCAGGGGCTTCACGGAGCATGTGCGGCTCCGGATGGTGATTCAGGGCAAAATGAAAATGCTGATGGAGATCCAGAGAAAGCCAGAGTTTCTTTGATCTTCGGAAGCCTGCATCGACTGCTGGATCTTTGCGATGATGTTGGGCCTTTACTACCTACCGATGCTCATATGAGACTCTCATTGCTGATGATGGCCTTAAGCGCACAGGAGCTCACGGTATTATCTGCCTATTCTTCCCCCTCCCTTGAAGGACTGCGGAAAGAATCACTTTCTAAGATGAAAAAATATTCAGCGAAATGCATTGGCCATGGGGGCCGGAGACGCGTTACCAGGTTTCGTCAAGCAGCATTACGCAGGTTCAAAAAGTTTTTCAGATGTATGCGTCGGTTTTCTCCGGTGATGGACCCAATAAGTGAAGAAGAACGTGAGGCCAAGCTGCTCGCAGAGGTGCGCTTAGCCGAAGTGGCGATCAGCACATGTACAGCTGCTCTTGAAGTTCTTCAATCTGTGTTGAAACACGATGTTGTGATCCCAGGTGACCTTGTAGAAGCCGTTATCGAGGCGGTTGCCATGGCGCGCCATGCCCGGAAGCAGCAAATTATTTCTGGCCCCAGATTGCGAGGTTTGATAGTAGAATTGCAGAATCAAGCAAGTTATTCGTGTATATTTCATCCACCAGGAGCCGCCAAGGTGGAGCTGGTTCGTCGCACACTGGAAGAAGAATACCAGACGATCAATGAAATTCTGACCCCCTTTTTACTGGACGTGCATAAGGCTGCAGAAGGTGCCCTCCAGTCTGGCCTCCTGCCGGGGTCTCAGCCTGTGCAAACCCTTTCCCTCCAAGATGGAGCGGCTGCTGACCAAACAACGCAGGCTGGAGGGGGAACCCTGGATTCCACTTCGTCAACCCCAGGTGGTGCACAGGGACCACTGTTGTCAACTCTGCTGGGCGACTCAAGTGCCCCGACACCTTCTGCACCCGTCCCCGACAGCCAAGCACATCATCACACTGGTGATGGGTCGACTCTTGATCTACTAGCTGGAATGTCACTAGGAACCACTACTTCCATGCATCCTGCTCCCCCTCCCACTTCCTCACCTTCTTACCCAGTTTCTGTCGGTCAGGTGGCCCTTCCAACGTCATCCAGCTCTGGTACTTCTTTACAGGCACCCAGTTCACTGCTGGGTTCCCTGGGCAGTCAGTTACCTCATGCCCCACACCCTGACCACAGTCAAACGTCCCTTGGCCTGTCATCGTTATCTGCAGATCTACATCCGCGAGGGCCCTTCTTTGGGGCTCCGCTTGGAACGCCACTACCGTCAGAGGCAGACACAGAAGCTGGAGGGGCACCTCTTCGGGGTCCCTTCCGTGGACACGCGCTTGGAATGCCACCACAATCAGAGGCAGCCACACAAATTCAAGGGACATCTCTTCAGGGTCTCTTCTCTGGACCCGCGTTTGCAGTGCCACTATTGTCAGGGGCCGCACCATCACCCCCTACCTCAGAAGAAGGCGCTGTTGGCTCTGTCCAAAGTTCGCTCTCCGGTGTGTCGCCCACAGGTGCCACTGGTGGTTCGCTTCAGGATGATGGTCATCAAGGTGCACAATGATTGTATGACATGTGTTTTGTCCTGTGCCACTTTGTGCACGTGTGCGCCATCACGCCCAATTGCATATGGTTCTTCAGTTATTCACATTAAGAATGCAGTGTATTTGCACCGACTGCTAGAGGCTTTGCAAACAGCGGGCCACTTTTATTGCGTAATTATTGTATGTAGAACGTAATGCTACCTATTCCTAAGGCAACTAAATGTCTTCCGGTTTAAATTGAGATTATGAAGCGTCCCATGCATCGTACATATTTGGCGATGGGCTGGAGCCTCGACTTGTCCGAATTGCACTCAAATTGGAATTTGGAGGATACGGGGGGAAAAAGGAACTGATCTAGTCTAGTGCATGTAAGGGGGTTTACACCAGTAAGCGTTTGTGCTAAGCTTTATGGCACCACACAATCCAGAAAACAAAGCGCAAACACTGAGTCTCCAGGAAGCCACACACACTTTAGGTGCAGCATTGGACCTTCCGTTGCGCCCAATGCAGAATGGCACTGTATAATTTCAAATATACCTTGCCTTGATTGCCAGTGCTTATGCCTGACGCTGGACCTACCCAGCATCATGTACTTCATTTCTGCTAAAAGTAAAGACTTGCTGCTATTGCCATGCAGGACAGTCAGGTCTAGCTTGTCGATGGGTAGGATGGAGGTGCCGCTTTAGTCCCCTTTGCCACCGAGTATATTGAGAGTCATGAGACCACGGTAGGAGACTTCCCAATATTGATACAGGTAATGCAGCTATATCTGTAAGCGTACATATAGGGCAATTCTAAGTGGCTCCTGACATTTGAGTCGGACAGCTTAAAGGGGACACGCTGCTCGCATAAATCCTTCGGCTGCATGTCTCCGTAGAAACCTTTTAGGTGCGGCTTAACGTTTATTAGCTCTTCTCTCAAGGGCGCCTTCCCAGAAACTTTCAAAGTGTCACACTTACCCTCACATATCCCTGAAGCAAACGATGGCTTTACTTGGCACTAGGCCGAAGTTCCTGGAGCTCTAAATGCATGAAGACTGGCACAGCCTCTAGGTAGCGAGGATACCAACGGTTTCTACGGCCTGCAGGGGATGTAGCTCCTTCTTACACCTAGTTCTCTTCCGTGAGACAGGCATAGAGACTCGGCTTACGTAAACATGAATTTTTAGCTCCGACTCATGAACATTCTCACATGCCCTTGATCAATCCTTCTGAAGACCCACTTCGACTAAGCCATACCCGGCGACCTAGGACTTCGACTGTTTCTCCTCGAGTTTTGCAAGTACCGTACTCATCGGCAGTTGAAACGGCGTATATGTCCTGTAAAACCTTGAGACCCGGCTTTCTGTCTTTGTGTACTCCTGCTGTCTCGTTTTCTGTCTCCCTGTGTACCTCTATATTCCTGCCTCTTGCTGTACCTTTCCGGCTTTTTTCTCCTCTTAGTTGATGCAGGTATGACCTTAGCCATCCGCTGCTTCACGCGTTTTAGGGTTTTTCTGCGCCCCTCCCACGCTCTCTTCGGTGCTTGCATTCCCGTTTGCTCCAGACTCTCAGTGAACATTTTCAAATGGAGGAGAGCGGCACAAATTGGGCCCAGCGGGAGCCTAGAGAAATATGGAAGTAGACGCAAATCTAAACCGAATGAGAAGACAGAAGCTATTCAAAATTCCAAACACACAGGCAGCGAGCCAGGGAAAGAGAAGCCACAGATAACAGCCGATGCATGCTTACAGTAAGAGGTCCATGGCAACACGAACGTAGTATACAGATCCAATTTCGGTTATCTGCACAGCATCTTCTACAGCCTTTTATCTTTCAGTGCGCGGGGCTCTATCGTTGTGTTGTGCGCAATGTCTCCCAGCTTGGCCTTTTCAATTCCTGTGTTTCTGCGTTTGTGTCATTCTATATGTGCACGTGTCTGCAACGGCGCGCATTTCTGTCTTTCCCCTTGAAATCACATCAACTATGAAATTACACAAGTCCAACAAATGCTTGGCAAATGCATGCCCAGCCCGATGCGCAACAGTCGAGCCACATGAAGAGAGACACATCAAGTGGCTGGAAAAATGCAACATAAAACAGCACACAAAGAAAGTGGCAGCGGATACAAAAGGAAGCATGCTTAGACTAGTGCGGACATACAGTGCAGTCTATTGGCACGGTTATATATACACAGCTGCACCAGGACACAAACCAAGAGTAAGGATTTCACGTTTCCCCATAGAGGCAGCGCTCCGTGAACTCGGTGCCGAAGTGTGGCTGCAAAGCCTCAGCACTGAGGACAAACGGCTGTTCCTGCAGATGCTGCAGCTGCTGGTCCTGCAGGACCTTTTGCCTCTTCTTTCCTGCCATCTTGATGCTGAATGGCACTTTCCTCTTACCCACCGGTTCATGCTGCTGCAGCGGGAACAACAGTTGATGTAGTTCTTCTTGCACCGCAGCAGCCCCGGGAAGCAGGAGGTCTAGGAGGAACGACTTTTGCAAGAGCGCTGCCACACGGCGCTCCTGTCTCTGTGAGCAGAGCTCCAAGGCCCTGAGGACCTGCCCTGCCGGCTTGTTCCCCACTGTCGAATGCCTGTCTCGGATCCAAGAAGCATCTGCGCCTGCATCCTCTTGCTTGCCGTAGCTGGTACTGCCGCCAAAGAGATATTCAGTTCGCCGCCTCCGCAGCAGTAGATTCAGTAGCCCATGGGCTGCTGCTGCCATTGCTGGCTCCGCTGTCCACTCAGCGACAAAGCCTAGAAGAGTTCTGGCCTCTTCATGGCCAAGCGCCCCAACCAAAAGTGCCCAATCAGTGTCTCCCTGTGTGATCCGCTCTGAAGGCTGCTGTTGCTGCAGCTGCAACCGTAGCTGCTGCTCTAGCTGCCGCTGCAACTGCGGGTGCCTCAGGTGTGCTGGTAGCAGCAGGAAAAGTGATGAAGCGTCTCCTGTGCGCATGAGCGCAGCAGGGTTTGCTCTATTGAGAGATTGTGCAAGAGAATGCACAATCCGCCTTTGTACAAAGGCAGCCAGGCCAAACTTCTTTCTCAGCTGCAACAGCAGATCCACAACCTCTTCGCTCCGCCCCTCAGCCTCCATTCTCTGTGCAGCAGCAAGTTGTTGCTGCTCCTCCAATGAATGCAACTGCAGCGAATGACACATTGCTACACACAAGCAGCATCTCCATTTTCGATATGCCTGCCTCCCAGTAAATACCCAGATCGCTGGCTTACTCATTAGCCAGTTGCTAGCAGCCCACATATCGGGCAGCTCTGTTTTGACCTAGTCCATAGGCCCTGAGCCATAATGTTCATTAATCAAACCCAAGTTTTTTCTCCGTGCTGTGTTCTCTTGTTCCCTATTACCCAGCTCTACAAGTACCTTTTGTGCAGCCTTCGTTTCGGCGGTGACGTCCCGCCAAACGCAGAGGCGGCCGTCCGCGCCTCCCGAGACAGCGGCAGCGCCCCATAAGTCGAGTGCCCATACCTAGAGGACACACAAATACCTATGGACTACGCATAGTTTTATACACAATATTGGTCCACGGAACGAATGTGCACTGAATGAATGCGTACTCAGAAAGTGATACAATCTCACAAACACGGCAGCAGAACATTGAGTGGATAGCCACATTTACAGGTACTTCCTTATGCATTTACACATACATACACAAACCTTTGCGCACATAGGTTTATGCACATGTGCGCACACAGATGAGTAGAGATCGACTAATCAAAAATCATGAGGGGGAATGTAGCGGTGCCCCCGCTGTGGCAAAATTGTCTCTGCAGCTTAAAGGCAGCAAGGTTTGCTACTAAAGCTAATGCATACTAGCCACCCAGCACATAAGCAGACAGGAACTACTGCTGGTACACCTAACAAGCTCTCTGGTCGGCTTGACAGCCAGAAGACGGATTTTTCTGTTTGCTGGTCCGCTATATTTAACGAAAAACGCTACCTTGTCTGTGTGCACAGGGGGCAGAGCAGCTACACAATCCGCGGTACGGCAGTTGAAAAGCCGTGCGGAGCCGTCGGCAGCAAAGGCGAGAACTTGCGTATCCAGGGATAAAAAGCGCACACAGAGGAACGCCACATCTCCCTGAAGCAGCAACAGCAGCGATTGCAGCAGCGGACGCGGGATGAAAAAGTATGCACATCTATCTTGAATGAGAAGGCGATGAACGTATGTCCATGTGCGCTTAACTGGAGAACGATGCGAGATCAATCAGTTGCTGAAGCTTTCTTTAATCCTACTGCTTGGTTTGGCTGACCTGTAGGGTCTTGATGCATGTAAAAGAGCTGAGATTCCATAATCTAATGGTGCCATCCAGGGAGGCGGTGGCCGCGACTCTTTCTCGCTCCGCAAACTGAAACTCCTGCACAGCTCTCCTGTGACCCCGCAGTTCACCCGCAGGTGCGAGTGAAGGCACAGAAAGCAGGCGACAAGTCTTGTCCGTACTCGCCGTGGCCACCAGCTGTGCATACACCCCAGGCAAATAGGCAGAAAAGACTACAGCATATACAACTCCAGGGCGCGTCGAGGGCACAATGCGAAAGAGGGCTTCCCAGCAGTCACTACTAGGATTTGAGCTGTTGGGCAGATGGCTTGGATTTACGCTATCGTTTGGTGCGAATTTGATGTCGTTGATTTCTCTGCTGTGGGCAACGACGGTCGCAAGGCACTCCATCTCGGTCAGCGGAAGCCCCCCTGTAGGTCCCCTTGAGTCATCACGTGCCCCATTGGCTCGACCTCTCCCTGCTGCTGCTTCCACTCCATCCTCTGCTTCAGCATCTGTTTGGTTTTGTAAGTGGGGAATGGCGAAGATGCCTTGAGGAATGCGGACTCGCCACAATTTGAGGCTGTTTTTCTCGCAGCAAGAAACGAACAACAGGGCATGGGGTTCAGAGGGCGAAATGCCCCGGCAATCACACATACACTCAAGCACCCTGTTATCCTCTTGCGCCTGATTTTGTGGAGGTCGTTGCAGGAGCTGACTCGCTTTAGCCCTAGAGGCACAAAGAAGCAACAAAACAGGAGAAACACACCAATGACTGTGGCAATTGCAAAAGTACTTACAGACCAGAGCACTTACCTAAAGGTGTGGCTATTAAGTACGAGCAGATGTTGTGAAACAAGCAGGCACCCAGAAAGGCTGCTATGATCGATAACGCATAGGGAGATTGCATCAACTCAAAGCGGACGACCGGCGCCATAAACAGCAACCAGAAAAGTGTCAAGGAGAAAATCAAAGCATTGAGAGCATAACGACCAGCACGCAACATTAGATATGTGCCCAGTACAACGAGTAGCTGCAGTAGCACGACCAACAAATTCATCCGCACCAATTTTTGCGTTGGAAGGCGACGGCAGTGATGCACCCCTCATGGGCTCCCTCAAGTTTGGCAACGAGGTGACCCGAGGCGGTCTGCCAGAGGCAAAGGGCACCGTCGCGGCTCCCAGTCAGCACCCAGCAACCTACAAACGAGAAGGTCCGCAAGCCGTTGACACAGAAATAACGGGGGGGAAGACAGGGAAGAAGAAATGTCTTTGAAGTAGGACACAACCGTAGGCGGCTAATAGAGTGGTACAAAACACAGCAAATTGCTTCAGCAATTACACCCATGATTAGCAACATCTAATCTGTAAAAGCAGCAGTGCTGACAGCACCGGCGCCAGGACCAACGCACACTGTAGGGGCTTCGATACGGTAGCAACTCATTTGCAGCAAAAGCAGCAGCTGAAGCTGACCTCTCTTCGAGATATCGCAGCAAGAGACGGCTCCCTGATGTCCAAAGGCCTCCGTTTGGCCCTGTTTCGTAAACCCTGAAGCTGGAAACCCTAGGGGTTTGCTCCCTAAGCTCCCAGACCCCAAATCAATCAGCCAGCCGCATGGGTCGCCTGTTAGTGCCAACAGAGTTGACGGGTAGTAGCCTGCAAACACACGCCGCACCTGAGCATATCCTCAGCTTTGAAACTTTAGCCTTGCCTGTGTACCTGTCCTGATGCATCTAGCAGTATTTGCCCTGAGCTTCTTGATATATATCACCTGATGCATAGCGTTCATTCCTCCTCAAACTGCAGCAGCAATAGGAACACCGGCACTCCTCTGGAGGTTGAGGAACCCATCGGCAGGCGAAAAGGCCATCAAGGCGTCCGAGCAAACATATCATCTCAGGTAGATCCTCAAAGGTGTTTGGAAGGCCCATGTGGACTTGGCTTCCCCGAGACTTCTTGACTGTTGTAGTCGCCCTTGGTACTCCACTCTCTGCTGCACAAAGGGTCTTAACATGACACAAATTCGCCAACTTCGGCAGCGGGGAAACCACAGATATTAGTCCGGAGTCCTGTGCAACTAACAATGTGAAAAATCTCTTCAAGCGGTCACTGTAACTGCTGCTTGTGGGCAGCAGCAGCAGAGTCCGAATGAAGGCGCCCAGATCATCGTCTCTTTCCGGCCTTCCCGTGGCTCCCCCTGAAAGCGCTGCCACTGTTTTTAGTACCTGTGCAAGTAGAAGCAATGAAAACAACAGTATGTGCAGCAGCGGCGACAAGGGACGGATCCGCTATCAACGCCACTCCTCTGCAGCTACACAAGCACCAGCAGATTCTTAGGATGACTGAATTCCGGTTGTGAAGCCGTAGGGCCCCTTAAAATACCTTAAGGACTTTCTTTTGCTTGAGGTCCCAAAGCTTGACAAGGCCTTCGGATCCTCCGGAAAGCAAAAGTGGCTCCTCCGCTGCAAAGTCAACCGTCATTGCTGTGACTACCTCAACTGTTGGCAGCTGCATCAACAGAAGATACTCGTGCTGCTCCTGCTCTGAGCCCTTTTGCTGCTTCTTCTGCTGCAATCCCTTCTGCAGCCGCACGGCGCTCTTCCGAAGCTGCTGCAACGTGTGCTGCCGATCAAACTGCTGTGGCATGAGCAACAGCCCTGCAGTGTGCGGTAGGATCTTTAAGCACCATGCATTGATCAAAGCATCCGTCCCCGCAGACACCAACACATCTAAAAAACGCGTTGTTGCCGATGATAATGCATATTTCCGTAGCTGTTTTGGCTGCTGCAGCGCAGCGGCGGCAACCGCTGGAAGGAACGTAAGTGCACTTATACTGTTGACATGGTCCTTCAGGGTTACGAACGGCACGTGTTCTGCCGCTGCAGGCGTTCCTGCTGCTATGGTTGCAGCTGCCGCAAATGATAGATCGTATACCCGCACCAAGCCGTCGGCGGTACCGGCCGCCAGCAGTGCTCGAGATGGATGGAATCTAAGAGGCAACAAACAGCAAAGTGCAAACACCCACACTATTCAAAAAGCAAAAGCAGCTGATCAGCAGACACTGTAGCATGCGGCGACTTACTTAAGTACAGTGACGCCAGCAGGATGCTTCAGAGAGCAGCAGGGAGTTGCTACTGTCTGCTGCAGGAGCACCACCTCTACTTCTCCCCCGACGCAGCCAACGGCAGCAAGACGAACAGTTGCTACCGTCTCTGACGCTGATGCTGCCAGCCCTGGTGGTGCCACGGCAGCTGCAGCAGTAGCTGAAGTGAAAACCGTCAAGGGCTCGGAAATTGAGGCGACGCGTGCAACACTCGAGGTACCCTGCATTGCATACACAAACTATACGGAACAAGCCTGAAGCATCAGGTACGAAAGGAGCGGTGTCGAAAACTGAAACAGTGCAGAACAAGCATTTTTGCATCTCATGCGCACCTTCCACTTCTGCAGGAGTTGCATCTTAGCCCATGGCTGGTTGCTGACATCGCTTCTCCGGATGTTACCACCGCCAAGCCTATGAGCCCCAGTCCGCAGTGCAGAGTCCTTCAAGTGTTCTTGCTCTGTCTGCTTTTGCGTCTCTTGCAGGGTGAGCAGCATCAACCGCACAAGTCCACTTGCTCCGTAAGTCAAAATCAGCCCTTGGTCTCCCTGTGTCCTTCGGCTTGCAGCTCCTTCAACTCTCGTATCTTTATCCGTGCATGCCTCTGACTCTGTTCGTTCCTCTGTATCCCTTTCTTCATACGTCGCGTATTGAAGTGTACATGCAGCAAAAGCGGCGACTCCCTCATCGACAGACTCGTCCGTCAATTTTAAAGGCCCCCAGAAAGATCTCTCCAAATATGAGGGTAGGGCGAAGCCAGTTGCAGAGCCCCCACTAAGATTACTTGTGGTGCGGGCATCTTCACGTGGTGTCCCTACTGACCGTTCATGTGCTGCTGCTGCTGCTGATGCAGAGTCCGGTAACAAAGTGCAGCACAGAGAGTCACCGTACAGCGACAACAATACGTCCAGATATTCTAGTGCATTTGCTGTTCCGGCCACTGCACAGGCCCTGCTGAGGCGCAGCACGGTAGCAGATGCAGCTTGGCTGCAGAAGGACTGCAGCAGCTGCTTCTGCTGCCACGTTTCCGATAACTGCGCCATGCCCCTACCAATAATATATCCCCCGAGCACTTGATTCCTCACCGATACTGCCTTTTTCACTTGCTGAATCCCGAGCCCAACAGGGAGAGCAGCCAGGAGCGAATCCGTAAGCAGTAGCTAGAGGACATGGCCTCCTTCCCAGAGGCCACTGAGCCCCAGGCCGTATACCCTTATCCCTGAACCCTAAATCCTTGGCGTTCAACACCCCAGAAGCTTCCATGGAGGAATATGCAAAGAAGGCAGGGAAAAGGACAAGAAGTGACTCAGAATTACGGGGGGCCCTCCCCACAGCCTAGGCACTTGGCCTTCAAGGTCCGTAAAGCATGCAGGGCCCAAGGGGCCACCAGGGACCCAGAGCTGCTAGCATGCATCTATACACTATAAATTTCAAACGCAATTCATGATACGAAAATCGCTGTGCTGTTCATGAGAGAAATTCCTAAAGGAACAGATGGAGGCGCAAATCTATTCTGGACAAGCGTAAAGTATACCACTGGCCCTAGCTTTACTCTAGAGTGACCATGCAGTCCAGGTCCTATCATAACAACACCAGTATTGCCACATCTAACCAGCTCTTTCGATATTGTGTATTTAGCTGCTTTTTACTGTGTCAAGAGCTTGTCTTCCTTTGGTCTTTCCCTGCTCTGCCTTGGGTCTTGAGCCGATGGCCACATCGTTGCCTTAGGTGCCAGTAGATATCCCATACACACTGGCAGATGCACTCTTTTTTCAATGCTATGGTGGAGCTTCCCTACTAAGGGGAAATAACGGGGAAACCAGAGAAGGAGAGACATTTGAAAAATCCGTTATGCCACTCTGCAGTGGACATGTGGTTTTCCACTGTAGACTCAAAACAGATGCCTCCCCTTCTTACGGCCACGAAGAAAGCTGTTTGATGTTTAGCAGCCCTGTATAAAGGCAATCCAAGAAGAACCAGGAGCATAAAATAACTGTTTAAGGGAGCTGTGGAAAGTGTCTTTCTGCCGGTAACAAACTTGTGATTTGTGTGCAAACACGCCAGTTCGCTCCCAAGATTAGACCCGTGGACACATTCAAAGTCGAGATGACCGAGAAATCCACGATTTCTGGACAGCCCTGGTGGCGTCTGTGGAAGAAACATGATGCGAGAAACTCTGGTAATCCTCAAAGGACGGGGGAAAGCCCTGCTAGTCCCTATAAGAGGGGCAGTACCCTACAGTAGTCCAGTAGTCTCTGAGTAGGAAAAAAGCTCTAAACGCCTATGATGTAGCTGGAGGTCTCTTCTCTGAGGCCTCATTCTACGCTTCACCGAAACTCCCAAGGGTTGCTGATGCGCTGTAGTCCCCCAGTAACGGGGCTATGTAAACGTGAAAAACATGCAACAGAGGAGAGAGTTCCTGCTGCGGGGTGGTCGCGTACCAAAGTGTTGGGATGCAGAGAGCTGTTGCAGTCATTACCATTACAGAAACATTCCAAGCAGAAAGTAGCCGAATTAAAGGGGGATGAAGTGTGACTGTTTCTCTCAAAGAGCTCAACGCGAGTCCACGACAGGAAGATAACGGCCTACATGAAATAGCCACAACCTCAGGCCTGCATTGTGTGCTGGCATAGCTTGAGCATCAACTACGGCGGCTGGCTAGATAACTACGTTGTCGGGAAACTGAGAGCCTGTAACTTTGGCTGGGCGATTATGGGACAGTGGTTTTGTTTATTTAGACAGAGCTGAGGCCAGCAAAAAAATACTAATAAGCACCTAGTTGTACATGTATACAACTGAACAGGAAGAGCTTGCTGTTGGGTGTGAGGCTGACTGGCCCACTATGTGGCTACCTAGTTGGCTGCCACTCTGACTGCTTAATTGCCTGAATACAGTTAACTTAAGCCTGCCAGAGTGTGCAGCTAGGAAGCATGCCATCCTCTTAGATGGTAACGTATGAAGAGATCTTGGCAGTCAGCTGGAGGACTTCTATCGCTTTCTGTTTTCGCAGACCCAAAAGATCCTGTAGCTCAACAGGAGTTACTGCGTCGTTCCCACGCAAAGAGCATGCAACCGAGCTGGATTTGTTTTGGAATATTAGTGATGGTGGTGTTGTTTGAGACAGGACGATGCTTATATAGCTCAGTATCACAGCAGTGGGTAGAAGAGGCCGTGTTGCACACACACAAGGAGCTCTCTAATTATCTCGAGTTTCAGTACACTTTGTTCTCCACGTTTGCCTCGCGCTCTCCCTCTTTCTGCTATAAGGAGTTAGTGGATCAGAAAGGAGAAATTTCTGGCTTTGCCGCAGCACAGAGAGACGCAGTGACCGAAGCTGTAAAAGCGTACACGCCTTCCCTTTGCATCTACCAGAAGGACCTGTACTTTTTTGAGGAGCCAAGTGGCGAATTGGCCAGCCACTCCCTACCAGACTTGGTTAACACCGCCTACGCCTGCGGCAAGGAATTTTCGCAGCTGCTGAGCGGCGTCAGCGGGGCCCTGGCTGATGAGATCTACACGTATACCCAGCGTAAAATACACTTCATAGACGTCGCGTTTCAACTGCTCGAGACTAACGAAGTAACGCCCAGCCAGTGGTGTGGCACTGCGCTTGATGACCAAGACGTTGCTCTTATACACGCAACCTCCGTTGCCCTGGATACTCTCAGCAATAAAATTAGAGGTGATGCAACAAACATCTTAAAGCTTGAGAGTATAGTTTTCGCCCAGCATTTTTTTCATAGCTCCTCGGTGAGCGGCTCGTAATAAAGATGTATAGTGTGCGGTTACGCTTCAAGATAAGGCCAGTGCATATTTTTGCGGCAGGAGGCCCTGTGGAGCAGCAGAGCAGCATAACCAAGCACCACCGTCTACTCCGAACAACAGCAACAGCACCAAAAGTGCCAATACAGCCTAAATTTTTCTAGAACTGTTGGCAGCACTAACAGTATCATGAGAACCTTTTTCAGCGGCGAGTAAAGTAGTTTTGCTCACGTCTTCTTTCATTCTATCATTGGTGTCTCTTCTGGGTCAGAATTCGAGCAACGCGAAACGAACGCATTGATCCCTGTCATAATGATGCTGGTACTCTTTGTCTTATCGCTGCCGCTTTGGCGCCGCAAGAACGTTTTCCGAAAAGTCTTTCATCAGAGATTCGAGCACCTTTGGTCTAACCTACAAAAAATTGACCAAGTAAGAACACGCATATAGAGCTGATATTTATTTAGGCAATGCTGTCGACAGTCGTGCTGTTGATGGTGGATAGCTGGGTGAAAGTAGTGGTTTTATTATTGAAAACGCCTAGCAAGACAATACCGGAGGCCGCGGGGGCGTGACCAACCCCATTGACGTTGCTTGTCATGGCATTTCATGCTTGTGTGCAGATCCGTTCGCTGCTTTTTCCATTTCTTTGATTTGTATGTCATCACATGTTCTCAGGTTTTGCAACGTAAACTCGAGAACTTGGTTATGGTCCTGCAATGTGTGACTGAACAACGAATTCTTGGCAGACTGAAGATTATTTGCGGGGCTCAGGCCATCCTTGTTGCGTCAGACGCCCCGGTAAGAGCAAGCGATGGCAAACAATTGTTGCACGTGATGCAGTTTTTAAAGGAAGAACAGAATCTCTGGCTGTACTAGTAACGTTCTTACCAGCACTTTTGGCCATATTACAGTGTTTGTAGCAATGCCAGTGTGTTTTATTGTTCGTCTCCTCCCCCTTAAACGAATATAACCGTGTAATCTAGTCCTAGTACAGTGCATATACAGCATGCCGTAGCCCTAGAACAGTCTGTGTATGTGCATGTGGTGCATCCGCTATACGTGGCTCTATGCAGTTTTGCCCTATTTGCCCACCATTATGCAACGCAGCGGAGTAATTCTAGCACAAAAGTGCTCCTGAGGCAAAGGTCTGTACTGATTTATAATTTTTCTATGTTTTTATTGAGCTTCTGTGCTTGTTATCCAATCTATGTTTTCGGGACTTGTTAAATTACCGGTGCAATGCACTTTACTACCAGAGTGCTTGCACTTTTGCAACTGTTCATGTTTTCTTTCTCGTTTATACGGAATTCAGGCTGGCGAACTTGTAAGCCGGTCATTTCTGTCAGTATTTCCTAGTTTATGTTATTTGTGTGTCCCTTGTTCGTGGCCTTGCAACGAGAGCTCAGCCCGGAATGAAGCAAATGCTGCGGATGATGGAACTCCTCGCTCACCGGGCACTGCATCATGCAAATACTGCAGCGTTGCACGTGCGGCTAGAGCTTCAATCAGCAGCTGAAACCAAGGAAATGGTTAGCATGAGGCAGCTTCTAGACGGATGCCTAGAGGTCTACAAACACGACCTCAGGTCTAGAGGTGAGAAAAAGCAGAGGAATGATGGGGGGGAGAGACGCGAAGGGAAGAAAAAGGATGGATTGACTGTTAATTCATGCAGATCCCCAGATGTGCTGCCAGCAAAGTAACAGTAAAGCAAAGAAGTATTTGGAAACGCATGAGTCCTCATAGAAACCAAAGCACAAACTCCAGCGAACGGACACATAGGGAGAAAAATAAACAAATTCCGCATGCATCTGGCCTATTGGAACAAGCCAACAGTGAAATGTGGTGGAGTAGGTAGTGGAATACTATGGCTAGAGACTACAGTAGAGATCATGTTGTCCTGTGTTCTGCTGCCGCCCAAGTATCTCTGTTGGCTGGCCACTTATCCACTGTCACGTGCTGGTGCTGCCGGTCTGCCACATTTGCAGGCGTTTGTGCGACCTGTGCGTATTCTTCATCATGCCCAACATCAGTCCTTATAGACAAAATGAGGTGAGGTGCAATGCAACCCCAACCGTATCACCGTGAATACGGCTGCCCTGCCTCTTTCGTCAATGCCCACATTCTACCATCTTTCCTTCTAACTCGTCGAAGGTCTGTGAGGTATACTTGTGAAAGTCGATTGTTCAGGCTGCTTGTGGTGAGCACCCAAGTATGTGACGATAAATTGATCAATGCATTGTCCTCTGACTGT
This sequence comes from Cyclospora cayetanensis, assembly GCF_002999335.1. Lineage (NCBI taxonomy): Eukaryota > Apicomplexa > Conoidasida > Eucoccidiorida > Eimeriidae > Cyclospora > Cyclospora cayetanensis. The sequence continues at coordinate 155,764 of NW_020312103.1, read as the reverse complement.
GGCTGTAGTGTTTTGCTGTCTGTGCCGCTGCAGGGTGCGCTCTGCTCTTCTCCGTATCTTGGAGTTTTTATGTGTCGAATGCCTTTGCACGGACCTCGAAGTCAAACTTTCTGCGAAAAAGGCAATCAGCAAGACAGCCCCCTTGATGGAACCGACGCGTAACGAGCTGAAGCCGTTCGACATACAGGTTACAACGGGAACGGAAGGGAACAGCTGTTGACCCGCAGACTCCTACAGCAGCATCGTCCCTATTTTCCTCGCATTTGTTGTCCTTTGCGCTGCTACTACTTAACTATTCTTCTGCTTCCGCCTGTTCAGGTCTTGATAAAAGCTCGGCTGGCAGTGCCTGGCAACCAGCCACTTGAGTCTCTGCTCGAGGGAGGAGACCTTCGAGAGCGGCGATGCTTGGGGCATCAGTTGGTGTCGGCAAAAAAAGTAGCAGTAGATCTTAGCGGTGGCATCCGTGTGGCGGAGAACGCGGACGGCACTACCAATTTCGAATTTGACTTTCAGGCTCCCGGAAGATTTGCTGTAAGCAGCAAGATGACGTACATGCCACAGAAAAACAAGGCTGGCCAAGTTAAAATCTGAAGCACTTGTCGTTGCTATCTTGGCTCGATTTCTAAATCGCCAGAGCGCCTACCCGTTAGCGATTGACCGCTTGCATATGAGCAGATGAATATTCCCATGCATCTAAATCCGTTTTCTAGCTTCTCGTAATACGCATCTGTGTTTATACATCATTCGTTTTGTGCGACCAGCCAAGCGACTTTCACCCCAATTTTGATGGTTTAAAGAATGGCCTTGTTTTTTGCATGAACATGAGCCAGCTTTCTTCATATTCCCAGCTGACATCCGTCTGTGAGCTAACCGGGATCAAGGTGCAGAATGTGGCCTCCATCCCAGAGTTAAACGACCAACTAGCCACCAGCAAGCAGATAAGGGTCCTCGCCCTGTTCGTCTACGACAACACAACGCACTTGGCCAACGCCATTCCGTGCTCTGTGCCCTCTATCGGCCGTATTGCTGAGCTTGTCCAAGTTGTCAAGGCCAAGTTTCCAAAACAAAGAGACGGAAAAGACACACCAGTTGACTCAGAGAAAAAGCCACCGATACTCACGGCAGGTCAGGGCCTACTCTACACCATCTACACCCTAGTAGGAATCTGCATATCTAGCACACGAGCTATCGAGTTAGCCCGTTAGCCGCGTGTAGTGGCAAACTGCAGCCTACCTGCCACAGTTGTCCGGATTAGAGAGAGACTATGACTTTCGAGCAAGTTATTACGATGGAGCGGTGCACATAGTCAATGGATAATAGCAAGTACGTAGAAGGCCTCAGAGAGTCCTGAAGTATTCTGTCAAGGGGCTTGGCCAGACGAGCAAACTTTTAATAGCTATGTTGCTTTTCTTCCGTTCTCTTATGCCGTATCGCTAGTGCCACAACTTCGTCGTACCTGTGAGGATGAACCCGACCCTTAACTCTTAGCCACAACTAGTCGCTTTCCATCTCTGCTTTCTCCTTTGTTCGGTGGACGGAATGTTGCAGCAACTGTGGACAGCAAGGCGCCCCGTTCCATGATCGTGATTGAGGAACCATTGACAAGCTCAGATATCGTCTCAATCCTCGCAGTAGGGGCCGGTGCTCTCGATGCAAACCGCAGGCGCAGGGGACGAGGAGGGGCCCTGCAGAGGCTGTCCTACGGGAGGGCCTCATTTTGGGACGCCGTGGTATCTACTGTGAACAAGCCAGACAACAGAGCCAGTGTCAGTAAGGGCACAAGATGCAAGCCCCGAATCTTAAGGCTGTCAGACAGAAGGAGAGAGCTTTAAAAGGCGGAGAAGCGATCATATACCCCTTAGGAGCAAACAGACAGTGAAGCACACAAGGGCTTCCTTTAAAACGACAAAAAATACAAAACTTTTTGCTATTATCGTTGCTGTGGATGGCTTAGAGGCTACTCTTGAGGGTCAGGGTGCAGAATGTATGGTCGGTTGCGTTATTGCAGCAGATGTACTCCTCTATATCCGTGCAGAGCCGAGTGGACAGTTCCGGCAGCAGTCTGTAAGTCTGCAAATACCCCTTAAACAAGAGACAGTTGCGTTGATGGTTCTAAGGCACTTAGGAAGTTGTCCTTCCTCTCTCTTTGGTGTATAATTTCCAGTAAACTTCAGATTGGAGTTTTCTTAACTGTTAATGGCCTGTGCCCGGGCGTTTAGGATTGTGGGCTCGATGGTAAGAGTGCAAATATCTGACAAGTCTGGATGAGAGACTTGTAATCGCAGTAGCCTTGGAATTTGCATGATGAACATACAATGGCATCCATAGTATCTGGTGGTCGGATCTTGCGTGGCACCGCATTCTTCCCATATGTAATGTGGAGTCCCGACTTGATGCGCTCTTTCATACGATCAGAGAACGTTCCGGCACTCGGGATACGGGGCACGAAGGCGACTCTGTAAGACCAAGCAAGGCAGTCCTACTGCTGCCTTCCATGCCTCTCTATATTTGTATCCAGGTCTTTCTCTGTCTCCCCTTGTTCTTCTGTCCCCAAAGGCCTAGATGCATCTGATTCTACTTACCCATTTGCTTGTTTGCCCTCATTGCTCTAGGTGAATTTGCTGCTTGTTTGTCTCTATATAGCAGCACTAAGCTGCGAGCTCTGTGTGAATGGCGTGCACGGCGTACTTTAAGGTGTACGCAATTTGTATTGTAGGGCGTGTAAGAGTGTACCTTTAGTCCCATTAATCTTTGTGTACTTCTTTGCCCATTTACTTGGGTGGAAGGCATATGGAATTGTATGAGGCGTACAAAAGTAAATATAGCACATGCATATTTCGTATATATGCACGTGTATATGTGTATAAAATATCTTCGCGTGAGTGTACTGCTGTGTACGCCTACCTACACAAGTGCACACCTATGACGAAATACATTTATTTGCTCTGGATATGTATGGGTCGCCACACCTGTGTACTTACTTGCATCTAGTATGCCTAAGTTAGTATATGCATGTACGGATGTAAGGACTGATGTAGCAGACACTAAAACACAGCCTTCTGTTTTCATTTCCGTTCAAAAAGTGGAGCCTTTCAAGCATCCGTCACGTGCCGGTGTGGCTTTTAAAGGTTTCTTGCTGACCTGGACCACAGCGCTCTAGTTGTATCACATCCCGCTTTGCATAGTGCTATCATCATATCCTGCAGAAAAAGTCCTGTCTGCTCTGTGCCCCTGTCTGACCCTCAGGGTTACTCCTCCTTTTCATCTTTCAACAGCTCTTCAGGTTCTAAAGGACGCTACGCTGCTACAGCTATTGAATCGTTCAAAGATCCTGTGGCAGCCTTTGTATTCAATAAGAAGCTTAGTCTTCCGGAACACACGAGGCAATACAGCAACTTCGTCATAAAATACTGCAACGAATTTGGATTCGCTACAGACTGTAATGCTATTAAAACGAAAGCCTTCAGCTTAAGCCCTGAGCCCTAAGCGTTAATGCGCTATCCTTGGTAAAAGTGGACGATTCTCTATCTGATACCTCAAACTTTAAAGCATCAAATTGTGTAAAACATGCAGTGCTCCTTGAACTGTACTCATCAGCTATTTAGCCCGGCTAAAAATTTTGCGTCTTAAACAATGAAGCTTAAACACTAGTGCTGAACTTTAAACCATGGCTCTATACTATTCGACATTCATAATTCCTTCTATCAGCGTACAGACAACAGCTACGAAGTATTCCTTTGAAGCCTGACTGAGATGGCTCTTCCTATGGGTGCCTGGGGTACCCAAATTATCCGCAGCTTCGAAGGCAGCCAAAGGCAGCCTTGGGTGGTTACTCTTGCGTAGAAGCCAGGGCTGCTGCTACGGTTGCTTTGAGCCGCTGCTGTGCAGTCTCCTGCCCATGCCTGCAGTGCTAAATCTCTACAAGGAGCTGATTCTCAACAAGAATAAGTACGAAATGCCAAACGAAGAGCAAATGGGATTTCAGGACCTAGTGAAAGGCAGACTATACATCACGGCTGTTTCCCAAACAAACGAATGCAAAGGCTCAAGCCCTCAACAAATGGCGCTTGGTGAGACAGCCAGTGAGCACTTGTAGGGACGCTTTCCGATTTTACACACGCCGCAGGCGAATATGCACCCCAAGGCATAAACAGGGGACCCTCTTCAAATAGCAGATTACGTGGTATGCAACACAGATAGGTATTCTGCACTTGGTTTTTCATGGGGAATGGACGTCTCACCCGACGCAGGGCGTTCACCGGGGTGCGAGTAGGATGTATACAAGCACATGAAGCTTTAGCAGCCCCCGGGGTATTTTCAGCTTCCGTAGCAGCTGCCACCGTGCATTTATGCCCTAAAGATGGTCTAGCTCTAGGTTTCTTTCCATTTGATTCTGTTCCTGGGCCTCTGTAGGTGTTGACGGCTCTGCATATTGTTACAACATCAAGACGCTCTTCCAAATGGTGCAGGATGGCTTTGAAGAAGAGGGAAAACCCCCTGAACCTCCGCAACACCAAATTGCACTCCCCAACCCTGACGAGGTCCTGCTGATAGTCTCCATGACGTTGCCACGGCTTCGTACTGTCTGCTTGCTCGAGCCATTCCGGCTGAGGAACATATTTTCAAGGGCTGATCACAAGCAGTAACCTCAAAGCCGTCGCTGCTGTTGAATCTTTCACTCGTGCGTCTGGTTGGCCCTTTATTACTGCTGAAGAACGTTGTTGCAAAGGCTTTTATGAGCTCATCTGCAGCAACCTGACTATACCTGGAGCATTTCTGCCGCATACAATGTTCCGGCATGCATGCTTTGGGGATTCGCCAGGTTCGTCCGTCAGAAGCACAACCTCATACTAATGTAGGGTCCCATGCTTTATGGAGAATTATAGTATATTAGATATTTTATTCATACCAAACCTCTTGAGTCAAACTGGAGGTAACCCCAAAAGCGCAATTCTTACATAGCATTTGGCGGGAAGCCTAACTAGTCGAGCGTACCCAAGTAGCATCAACAGTATAATGAATAGAAGCGTCCAGGATACTATCAGTATGCCTGGCATCGCAATCGTGTCTGGCGTCACGCCAATATCATGTTCTTTTCCCTTTGGGCAAATACGTGGCTATGTATTTGTGCGTCCATCTGCTGTGCTTGTGGGCAATTCGCAGATTAAACTCTCACCTGGCTTTGACGCCTCTGGCACTTCATCCACACCGCATCAAAGAGTTTAATCGTTCACAAGCATCGGTGGCCCTCGAGTTTCTCTTCAGCTGGGACTTCGACCTCACAGCCCTTCCACGAATCAAAAGCTCGAAGCTAGTAAATAGGCAGACCAGCAACAGGGGGCAGAGGGCAGGGAACATATGAAAGATTTTAACCAGCAGAAGCAGTCAGGGAGGCTCTCTGTTCTTGTGCAGGCAGTCCCTGCACGTTTATGATGGCTAGGCAAAAGCAGAAAACTACACACGAATAATATTGCTTGCCTGCCAGGAAAGATGCAGTTCACAGATTCACAGATGAAGGGCGGGGGCAGCAAACACAGGGCTCTGAAAAACAATGGCTTCCTTTTCGCTTTGGAATCGTTTGCTAGGCGTGTGAGTTGTTCAACTGGGTGGCTCGTCGGGGGGAGTTGGAGGTATCCAAGGAGGTGGCAGACAAATTCATCTTAACGCTACAGGCGAACTATCTCAACAATTCTTTCCACTCCTTTAACCACGCGCTTCATGTTGCACAAGTAATACTTACACGCAGAAAGACTTGCAAAGTGGGAGAGGGATGGGATGGAAGACTGGACAGAGAGAATGGCAGGACGCACGCCAAAAGAGGCGACCTAACGGGATGGCAAGGAGAGGGATGGCAAACTATAATAGGAAAATAAATGACAAGGGCACGAAGCTAGGCTCGGAGAATCTAGGCTAAATGCGTGCAGCACAGGAACAACACAGCCAGCCGAGCAGTCACAAAACTGAACATGACAAAGGCCGTACCCTCTGTTGTTACTTGTTGTTCAGGTCATCACTCTTATATGCAAGGACTACTCCTTCCAGCGATGGTTCTCTTTTTCAGATCAATTTTGGATGGTGATTGCTGGTAGGAGCTCTAGTGTTTAGCATCCAGGGTTTGCTCTTTAAGGCCGTGTACGTGATTCGTGCTGTTTGCGTGATCTTGTGGTTCTTGCCACCTTGCTGTTAATGTACGGTTGGCGGTTCAATGCAGTATCTAGTGTGAAATTCATTTCTAATCCACAGTGGCTTGCCCTTTATGTTTTGAGCGTTAGCATTTGCTGCTTGCGGTTTGTTTTAGCGTTGGGTCACGACGTCGGTCATCCGGGTATCGGGAATTCTTCTCTAATTGCGTCCCGTAACTTATGTGCCATAATGTTCAACGAGCGGGCAGTACTGGAGTCATACCATTCATTTTTATTGATGGAGTTGCTGCGGCATCCTGAAACGGATATACTGGAAGGATTTAGTGCAGAAGTGCAACAGGCGGCGAGGCAGCGGATTGTCAGGGCAATTCTTGCTACTGACCCGGCATTCCACTTTCAGCTGGCAGACGAGCTTGAGGCCCTCAAAGCTGCAAACCCCGAACTGAACGGACCTGCCACACTGCTAGACGAAAGAATAAAGGACGCTTGTCTTATGCGGGCAGGTAAATTAGCTTTGAAGGAGGGGAAATAAAATGGGCGCAAAGCGAGGGCCTGAATGATAGAGGAAATGATAAAAGATCATCATTTTAATGCCTGAGAGGCACGGTATCACAATGGGGGAGGGTAGAGGCGGAGGTGAAGTTGGAGGGCGTTTTCTCTGACAAGCCGGTCAGGATGGGCTGCTTCCATTTACCAAGGTCGTGAGGTTAATTCAAGACGATACCTTTATAGTAGCGCAGTCATCATAATATGTAGGATCAAGAGCATGTGCATACTGTTGCCTCAGCCGATAATGCATGGGTGTTGACTAATTTTCCTCTCCACAGAAAGTGGGGCGAACGGATGGTCCTCGAACTGCACTTCCAGGTATGAAGGCTCTAAATACATCTGTGTATGCACAGCAAATCGACAGATAGTCAAGCAGAGACGGGAAATTAGGAGGGACAGCCTGATGAACGAACTACCATCAGGTGGCTCCCCCCAATAGTAATCCTCAGCGCCTAACTACGGAGAACCAAAATGTCAGAGCGAGTGCACCAAAGACATCATCTAACCCTGAGTAGAATTCGTTGAACTCCTTGTATTGAAATGTGAAACGGGGAATATTAAGACTACATCTGTTTTGCCGCAAAGTCTGTAGCATGTTTTTCTACAGAATACTTTGGACGAGGCCCTCAAAATGCCTCCGAGTGCCCCAAGTGTCATTGTGAGCCATGCCGATGCAAATTTAGTTTGTTCTAAAATCTCACTCGTCGTTGCTGCTGCAGTACACTCATTTTACATGAATGTATTGCTGGTTGGTTCGAGGTTCTTCGGTTGGTGTGCACATGCTTATTATTACTGGCATGTCTCAGCTGCCTCGAGACACTTGCCTCGCCACGACGATGATTCACTTTATCGGTAAGGGGATAAGCGTAGCTTAGAATACAGCTTGGTTATTAGTTAATTTGTTTTGCTGCGTCTGTTGTGTGGGCTGCTATTCATAAAGGTCACTCTGCAAGGCGCCGCCTTCTAAAGTTCACTGCAGTTTTCTACGTCATTTTACCGCTGTGCCTTGTTCTTACCTGCTTACATGCTATTTTTGTATGCCTCCGTGTTCAACTGGCTGGCTCCGCTGCTCTTTCACTCTTTGCTCCTGGTTGCCGCCCTCTGCTTCCACCTGCCTCTTCGCCTCTGTACTTCTGTATTTCCTCATATTCTAGGTCCGCCTCTTTGTCCCTGTTGGCTCCGCCCCTTTCGAGCGGTTCTCCGCTCCGTAGTGTCTTTCTGCTCGTTTTTCTTTCTGTCGCTTTTTCTGATTTACAGACAATGTCTTTGTCCCCTTCTATTCTATCCTTGCCTGGTTCTTCCCCGGGGACTTGGATACGAGGGTATGCGTCATGCAGGCAAACAGGTCAGTCACTAGATACTTGGGCCTCTAGTACATTGTTTATTGTGCTCACTCTAGAATTTATGGATTGTTTGCTGTGGGTCCCATGTCTTTAAAGCGCGACATGGGAAAAAATTCGCCAGGAGAGCTCTAAAATAGAGGGCTCGCACGATGTTGAAGAGTTGAAAGAGATGCGCCTCTCCGGAATTTCGGCCGCATTGAAAGCCTTAGAAGAAGAAATGGAGTACCAGAGTGCAAAGCTGGTAATAGACGAGTCCGCAAGCCCCCAACTCATCAACTGCTACCAGTATGATGAAACGCCTTACAGGATACTGCTTGGTAGGACAGTCTGTGGTGTGCTTTCACTGCATTGGTGAATTTGCCTGTTACCTCTTGATTTGCTTGCACACTAGCTCCAGACAAGGAGCACCGTGTTTTTCGACGCATTTACAGAGTCACTTCATAACATGCTTTCCTTAGTTTATAGCAAAGTGGAGCTTAAGTACCAGCTAATATGCGCGCAAAGCAGTGAACGGAGCAGAAAGCGCAGCAGGGAAGCACAAGGGAAAGAGTGAACGCACAAATGCCTCATGCACATCCCGTTGCACACTCAAGTGACCGCATGATGATTGCGAGTCGATTTATCGTAAAGTCGTAATCTTCTATTCACACCCTTCCTTAAGAGATAATGCAATGCTTATTTTCCCGCCCTCCCGTGGCTTCTACTTTGGTCACTTAGACAGAACCCCACTTCTCCTTGTCCCACCTTTGGCGGTGCATTTTTCTGGCTGTATATGCATCTGCATTGCCATAACCCTTTGATCCATTTTATTTACTCTGTGGTCGCTGTCTGTACCTGCGTGCCTGTATCGCCTTGCTGACGTATGACTCTGTTTATCTACCTTGGTGTTTGTGCAGCTGCATGTTTCCTTGTCCGTGGCCCTGTTCTTTCATTCTTGGTTGCAGTTTGTCTTCCTCTCAAGTCTGCACTTGCTGACCCCGTTACCAACCTTCATGCGGCCATACTTCATTGTGCTACAGATGAGCAGCAGCGTGTGCTAGAGGAGCAGCGTCGTCAACAAGAGGAGCTTGAGCTACAGAAAGAGCTCGCCTTCCAGGCAGCGCGCCGGGAAGAAGAAGAGATGAAGCTCAGGGAGGAGGAAGAGAGGAAGGCGAAGGCAGAAGAGGCAAGGAGAGTCAAAGAACAACAAGAAGCAGAGCAGTCAGTTCATTCAATCATAAAGGCTCTAGACGTCTCGACCAATATAAATAGTCCTAAATTGTGTGTGTACAGATACATTATGGCCGAGCTTAAAACCACACGGCACACAGGACTAGCTAGATCCATGCAGAAAACTGAATCAGGAGAGCGTATTTGGAGACAAAAGGCATAGGCTTTGAGTGATCTTGATTCTTTTCCAGTGTGGGAAAAAAATTAAGCAGCTATGTTATTTTCATTGTGGCGCAAATTTATTGATGTTGTCATTCAAGTCCACCGTTTCATTCGCCCTGCCATTTATAGTTTACCTCTGGTATCTGAAGAACCATGTAGACCATGTTAACGCATTCTGCTAAACTTGAGTCGCTCAGACAGCCAATACAGACAGGCTTTGAATTCCAGCTGTGGACACCTTGCAGACAAAGAAGAGAAGAGCGTCGCCGTCGTCGTGCCGAGATGTCCAGTGACAGTGGCAGTGACAGCTCCGTGGAGACTACCGTGACTGAAGAGCAGCAGGACCATGCAGTAGAGAAGCCACGCCCCAGTATATCCCCTCTTGCGGAAGGATTTCGAAGCATGATTGAAAGAGAGTTGAGTAAAAGCAGAAGGCAGTCACAGGATACAAAAGGAAAAGAAGGAGACGGGAGTCCTCTTGCTCCCACGGAAGGACTAAGCCCGTTACCCAGCAATGTAATCGACGAACTAGAGCCAGATATTGAGCCAGAAGGGCCTCTGGGTTACGAAGCAGATGTTCAGGCTATCGCTGCCCTACTAGCATCCAAAAGAATAGAAGCAGCCGCGGAGGGAAAAGAAGAGGACCCACAAACCAATTGTGTCGAGCACAGTGCGACACTTAGAGAAAACAACGCAGTAGAGCAGCAGCAACAGTCGGAGCACCACCAACAGGAAAAATGGCAACAGGGGCAGGTGCAGAACCAACAGGATACAGCAGCGGTTCATGCAGTTGTGCCATCCCAACTGGAAACAGAAAACCCACCATCACGGCCACCAGCAGCACTCGATGAAATTGCAGCACTACCACTAGTCGAAACTGTAGCAGCGAAGCCAACTGTTGAGGCGCAGGGCCTCCATGTTGCCCAGCCAGCAGACAACGTGGCTGTACCAGCAGAATTAAGGGCACCCACAGAAACCCAGACTGCACCAGCAACAGACTCAGCACCAGAAGGCATGGTTCTGCAAGTAGATGAGTACGGGTTTGTTTACGACGAATATGGATACGCGTACGATGCCCAGGGTATCTGCAGAGGTTACTTTGGAGATGACGGGGCTTTTTACTACTACGATACACAGGCATCAGAAGTAGCGGAAAATGAGCAGCAGCAGCACTTGCAAGATCAGCAGCATTCACAGTAGGGCTGAGGGAGAAGCCTTATGCGCAGCAGCTAGACTAACAGCAGCAACTACTGGAGTGAGAAAAGGGACTGTGCACTGGTATGGCACTAATCTAAAGAAACAGGAAAAAGACTTTACTGCACTCTGCTTGCTTCATTTGATACAATGCGTGAGGCCTCAGAAAAGCTTCTGCTTTAGGTATGACACCGCAATCCGTTTGCCTCGGAGTTCGACTCAGTAACACTGCATACTACAACGCGTTACAGCTGCGTACGAACACGTGCAGTTACAGGTATACATGCTATTTCTAGCTTACTGTGCCATTTTACAACCATCTCGATCCGTATAACCCGCGAAAAAATTTACGAGAATACGCGCAAATGGACGAGGAAAAAGCGAAACAGTGGACAAAAACAACAGGGCACATCTCTTCAGTTATTCGATGGAAGTCACACAAGATGGCTGCTTTCCGTCCCTGTATGCATACGCATTGCCGTTGCCACTAGTGCCTATATTCTTTCAGATTCCTGTATTTGCTTATTTGTGTGGCTCAATAAACGGCTTCACTGCCTCATATGACCGGAGCCGCTGATCCGTCCAAACCCAGAAGGGCCGTCGCGTCGTTCCGACCGAGCTCTACAAACACAATCATGCAAACAAAATAATTTGGGCAGCAAATACCAAGAGAGTTTAAGCTTAACAATATAGCAAGTATAGTATAGAAAAATGAACAGATACACATCAATCAATCAAACAAAACATGAATATGTATGGCCAATCACTATATAAACGCATTCAAGCCAGCAGATTTGAAGGGAGCACCCTGAATACCGTGGAATAAACAAGCGACTAAACTTGCCGAAAGAAGCGGATACACACTAGAAGCGCTAGCAAGCAGTCAGCACCAATAAGCAAAACAATTCTGATGATGAGTCACAAAAGTCGAAACAAGAGCAACATCCAGACAAGCAGCAAAGGCAGTAAAAGTAAAAAAAAGAAATGATGAGGCGTAATTTGGCAAAGAAAACGGCAAGCATAACATAGGATAAAGACAAATGCGCCGGCTGGCGCTCTCTTTACTACAAGTGGCACCCGTCCCTGTTCATGCCTGCCCTATTCACGCTGGTTGTTAATGCAAATAAATTTCCTAGCTGCTGCTTCCCTTACCGCGGCACCAGTTCTCAACATTTCCTCTGATGAGACTCATTATCGTCATTACGCGGCGGCTCTCTTCCCCATCTCTGCATGAAAAAAGTCACAAACGAGAAAAAAGGCTAACAAGCACGGCACAACGCAATAGGGAATCAGCTGAAGCATAGATACATTCACTGAAGTGTTACGGGGATTATCAGCAACAAATCTGAATGCTTGGAAATTACGTGATGTGCACGACATTCGCCACAGCTTCTCGGAATTGATCAGCCAACACGTCTATTGCTTCCTGGATTCCATTCTCCTCGTCATGCAACAGCACTGAAGCGACAACAGCACCAACAGAATCAGATGGTGCACGGCCGACCCACCAGAGCGTTGCTCGTGTACCAGCCTAAACAATAGCGGAGGCACATGCACCGCCCACCACTCCACCACAGCGTTAACAACAGCAGCATAAGGAAAAAGCAAATGATTTTGGACCTGCATAGTTGAGCTTTAGTCCCATTTTTGCACCGAGGAGTGTTTGTTGTTCATCTTTGCCTTCCGCCTTTTGGCCTTCCTTTTGTTCTGCAGGTTTTGCCTCAAAGAGTGCAAGGGCAGTCCGGTAAAACTGAATACTCTGTTTCCTGAGTCGATTTTCCTCCTCTGTGTCGTTTACTACCTGGGAATAGCATATCACGAACGCACAAAAGTCGAAAGGGCAACCAGAGGTACTCCTTCGGCCCTATTCGATACATTGGGAGTTGCATTAGTAGAGGTCGCAGTATAACTGTACAAGCTGTACAACAGAAAATGAAAAGTACGCAGACAACGAAACAATATGTATTGGACATGAAAGAATAAGCAGGAAGCAGGGACACCACGTACACAGCAAGGAATGTAGAGGGAAAGGGGTCGACGCAGACGGTGACAGGAAAAGAGTAGCGCTGGTGGAAAGGCTCTAGAGTGTGCACCCTTGGGAATAGAAGAAAGCATGGGTTTTTAGCAGCAGCTTTTGACTTGCAATTTGCCCGCCTGATGGTACCTATCCGTTGCTGTTTACCTGCGAGGTATACCGCGCAGTGTCAGCGCTGAGTTGCAAGTAAAAAACCTTCGCTTCCTGAATAAATCAGCACAAGAGTATAACAGAAGAAGACGAAAATTCGGATGCATACACCTGTAGCCACCAAGGACTTCTCTCCATCAGCGACATGTAGGTCTCTAGACTTTCAGCGACCATTCGTTGGTGAGGAGGGCTCTCGAGTGTACCACGACATTTTAGATTAGACCACGCTTTTCGACATTTGACGTTAGGAAACTACTGTGATGTAAAGCTAGGAGTAATTGGGGCCAAAGGATACACAAATAGATAGTGCTCATGTTTGCCTTCGAGTCAGTAGCGGGCAAGAGCTTTTCTTCGACAAGTTTCCAGGTGCTTCTCGCCAGGTTTCGGATTTCATCAGCTAGGAGACGAAGAAAGAGGTCAAGTCTCTTGTCGAAATAAGCAGCCATCTGTAGCACAGCCTCTGACGTTGCAGTCTCCACCAGATACTGGGGAACGTGTACACCGGCGCTCAGAGCCGCCGCAGAATCTGGGGCTGGCAAAGGTGGACTGCGAAGTTCCACATTCTGACGATTAGTGCTGGAGGGGTTCTCCTGTGTTTCATTACCAGAATAATCACCCGCTGCTTCTGCTGCTTCCTGGGCGCGCCTCAGTGCAGCAGCAGCAGCGGCGGCGTTGTGCTGGCGCTGTTGCTCCACTTTATGCCTAGACACAAGGTTTCTCGTGGCCCCTACACCCTTGGCGACAGCTACTTCTGCTGCTCGCTTTCCAGCCTCTCTAGGGGACACGCCAGCCATAGTAAGCTCAGCGGCGACACCAGCAGCAGCCAGACACACAGCGGCAGCTGCTGAATTTCCCCGAGCAATTTGCCAAGCAGTGCCAGCAGCAGAGAGCATAGCTCGCATGGCAGAGATCATAGAATGCGCTACGCAGCGGTCGGCTATCAAGCCCTTCACAGTGTTTCCCTGAACACACACATGGCCCCAACACGTCACACAGGCACAGAAAATGCTTCGAGCGCGGGGTTTGGGCCTTCGTAGCTAAGGCTTGGGGATCCAGCTAAACATGTTCAGAGTGTTTTGAACAAGGCGTCTTACAATTTCAGTTTGAAGGCTAGAGAGTGCAGGTACGGGTTTACGACAAAGGGATTACCAGCAATTCACGGTGTTTCGGAGAGAGACTGGGATGCACTCGAATGACCTCCTTAAGCACCTGGTAAACGTCTGCGAAGAAAAAGAGGAAAGTTTGAGCTTTGGATGCATTATTAAGACTTACTCCATGAACCAAAGACTGCGAATCAAAGCATGAGAACCGAGAGCAAGCCAACAATTAGGGAGGCATATGCATAATTGTAGACGACAGTGATCGTGTAAGGGGTACTATTAGAAATAAGGAGTTCACCCTCTTTGGGTCTGCACTGAGCGGTAACCTCAATTTTAGCTTCAGTATCGTAAATTCCCGAGTCGTCTTCCTTTGCGTAGCTGTCAGGCGTTTGCCAGGCAACTATCCGTGGCCTCAGCTGCTGCTGTGAGTCTTGGTGCTGAGGTACTTGAGAATACATCTGCACCCTCTGCTTCTGCTGCAGAAGGCGTGGGATGTCGGCACCCCTGCTCTTAGGGGTCTCGGGGGCCCTCCGCGGGCCCCCAGTTATCGGGTAGGACGCCATAAAATGTTATCCTGCTGCCTGCGTGTCAGCAAGTCACTTTAATGGCTTTTGAGGTGTTACAAAAGTGCTGCTTCTTCTTTCTAATGGCCAACTGGTGCAGAAAGAGCTTCCCTTGATCACATCCGCGGGACATTTGATGTGATGTGTAAAATAGGCTTGAAAACGGAGTAGTTGGCACTCGAAAAAAAACAAGAATAGATTTAAATGCTATGAAATTCAAAGTAAAATGATGTTTATAGTCACACTTCCTCGACTCGGGAATTCACAAACTGACTAGCTAAAGACCACAGTGAACGTTGTGCCCGTTGGTCCTTCCAGTGACCCTTTGTTTTTCGGGTTCCGCATTCCCGATGAATCCCATGGATATAAAATAGCTGAATTCGGACAAATAAATCAGGAGATACCATGTAAAACGCTTTTGGGCTCTAGCATTAGCGCCCTCCCCTCAATTGTTTGCGGATAGGGTTGAGCATGGCCACGCGTGTACGTGCGACCTGCCCCCTTTCCTGATTCTGTTTCGGGCTGTTTTCGTGCAAAAGATGCTTTATCTAGTTGCCGATCGAGCATCTGGAAACAGAAACGAACAACACACCTCATTCACCACCTCAACACCTCCAGCGGTAAGTGCATCGAGACCGCATTACGTCTGAGGAAAAGGAGTCATTGCTTTTACTTTGAGCACACTGGATAGAAGCCTTCAGGATTAGGAAAATCGGAAGAGACCAAGCGGGAGACAGAATGCTGGTCTTTCCATCGTTTATTGAATCGATACACAGATTGCACTGCACACTAGAGACATTAAACATGAAATAGTGCCTTCCCACGGCCTGTGGTGCTGCTCTTCGTATGGCCATTATCGAAACCCATTCTGTTTTTTACTGCTGCGAGAATTCTTGTGTGTGTACGTATTCGCGCTGAGCGTATCCCTGGTGTGGTACCTTGCACGTTGGATGTTTCCTTCTGTGGCCTCATCAGCTTTGTTGAAGGACCTTGGCAAGCATCTTCTCTTTGACTCAGTCATGGCAGGCACAAATATATCAGCTATCGATTTTGCCCTTTCCAATCGAACTGCTTGCTTGCACCTATGAACGACCCGAACGACCCAGCTGATCTCATGAACGCCCGAGGAAAAGGTGGGCTTCTTCCTCCGCAATGTGGTTATATCCTTAGTAACGGATGGCTAGCTGCAGCTGGGCTAGCTGGTGCATGCGGTACTGCCGCCGTTGGAATGGCTGCATATCATCATCACGAGCGAGCAAACAGGGGGACGCAAGTCGAGCTAATCCACAGACAAGAGAGGCACGGGCAAAGACGGCAGCCTGAAGAATTCGACACAGCTAATCCTCGTGGTCGTGGTGCGAATCGAGTTCCAAGGCACCACGGTGCCCAAGGACACACGATGGAGGACAAATACCCTCAAACCCTGCAGTTCAGGGAGAAAGAAGACCTTTTCAATCAGTCGCTAGTGTCGGCAGACGGTGTAACGTTGTGGCAAAGCCGCTATTCCAAGAATATTGGCAACACGTCAAGGACTACCCCGTGAAACCAGGGAACCTCTCGTCGTGAGAAGGGAATGAGAATTTTGGGAAAGAATCCGCATCACAACAGCCCCGTAAGGAGGGAGGGCATGCGTTTCCTGTCTCAGAGCTTGGCCCCATACAGCAGTGTGTGGGCACGCCAAGCAACCAATAATCTAAATGTGGTCATACGGGCAAGCACACACTTGAAGTGTAAATAGAACTATTCCTCTCCCTAAAGGGCTTGTTCGGCCGATTAAATAGATTCGGCTGCATCATTACTTTTCCCAGACCTCACTCTCATCCAACTAGCCGAATAATAAAAATTGTGACTTAATGCACAACCCAGTACGCAACGTCAGCCAATACAACGTCCGTATACCTACTGATGCCACCCGATGTACCGTCCATTGCGTGTTTTACATATCGCTTTCCCCCCTATTTCCCACAAACTTGTTTGTATCTTCGCTTGTCAGCATTTGGTTCTTTTGTTGTGTACTCGCTTCTCCACATACTAGTAAACGTCGTTTTGTGTTCTTAGCAATCACCTTTGCTGTAACCCTGCCCATATGCATCTGGATGTACAACTACTGCAGCCCAGCTGCGAGCTTATGGTCTGCACATAGGCACCCTTGCGCTTAAATGAACCGTTGTGTTTTACTTCGAACTTTAAGTAGACAGAGACTGAAGTTAGGAAGCTACTACCACCAGCAAATGACTGAGTACCTTCTACATGAAACGTTGGGCTTATAAAGTCTGTATTTCTGTGAACCCTTGCTGAGTCAAATGTCCGTAAAAACAACATTTTCCCATGTACAACATGAGAAGGATGTGTAGACGCGTGTCCTGCCCATCAGGTCATTTTCAAGCCCCTTCCTACTTCGGGTGCTCAGGACTCAATCTACTGTGCTGGTTGGTAGAGCGACGCCTGGTCGTCAATCCGTCTCTCTTGAATCTACATGAGCAGAGACGAGGGAAACAAGAGCGATGCAAAACTGCATCCCCGAGACCACCCATACAGCAAATGTCCAGAGAAACAAAGGAATTCTTGTGTTATCCTCTTCTTTCCAAATTAATGGCTTGAGCTCCTTTACTTGGACACCAGGAATGAGCCGGATCCAGCCAAATGTCAAATTAAGACGCGCGCAACTCCTGTTCCCCCCCTCACGGAGCCTTGTCGTGCCTGTTCTCGTTATGCCATTATCTTGACCTCATTTCTTGCGTCTGCTCCTCTATCTATCTGAGTAGCCGCCAAAACGGCAAAGAAGACGACTCCATCGTGTGATGCCGTGCTGTGACATGTTGCTCCACGGAAATCTATATATGGGAACTGCCAGAGAACGCATGAAGTGGCCTCTTTGGTTGCGTACACGAAAAAGACGCAAAGGGAGCAAGTTTTTAGTTTCTTCAATGTTCAGAATATCGAATTGCCTTCATAGAGCAAGCACACAAAGCAAGAGAATGCACCTCAAATATCACACTGCTCAATTAGATATGAAGCACAGCAAATGAGAAAACTGCGCATCTATTTGTGTATCGGCTATCTCTCGGGTATTAAGCTTCCCTAGGGCGTGCATAAAGGGTGGAAGCAACGGAAGCAGCGCAGGAAATTACCGGGAGGGATTTAAAACATAGTGTCACAAAGTTTCGAACAGCGTGCCTTTGCTTTGTAATGTATTTGGCACGCCGGTGTATTCAGCATCTCTCACCCTGCTCCTTTTCTTTGGCGAGCATTTCGTAGTACTGATAAATAATTGTGACGGCAAGGAGAATACCAGTACCACTGCCGATGGCGCCTAGGAAGTCGGCAATGATGGTGAGAGCCCCAATGCACATGCCACCAAACGCGGCTGCTGTTGGAATGTAGCGATTAAGCACCTGAAACAATGCGGCAGGGATATGCTTCGACAATACATGGGTTTAGGAGGGAAAACCACAAATGTATACGCCATTGAAAAGAAGATGGTGCAAGAGGCACTGGGCATCCGAAGTATGCTATGATGTCAATACTCTCTTGTACTTGCCTGAACAAGGGAGCTTTCTCTGTAGCCCTTCATCACCATTTGCTGGTCCCTGAGCTGTTTCGCCACGTCTCGTGAGCTGGAGCCGGACACTTCGATCCATGTTTTAGAGAAGAGGGCGCAAGAGACGAGAACGAAAGTGATGTAAACAAAGCTGTGCAGGGGATCGTCAAGAATAGAACCAAAAGAACCCGGTGGGGAGATGTAGTATGCGATGCCTCCCACTGGCACCGAGTGGCCGCCAGCGTCGACTTCCTGCCACTGACCGAGCAGATTAACCAGCACGTTGTTTTTAAAACGCCTGTACAACAGCTGTGAGAGGAAGTACAGATTCGATACGAGGGCGGTCTGCAGGATGATGGGGATGTTGCTTGTGTAGAAGAGCTTAATCGGATAGCTGCCTTGCTGCCCTCTAATTCTTTGGTACTTCACTGCCAGATCAACCCTGAACCCTTGGAAGTAGATGACAATCAGGAACACTAAAATAGTGGCGAGCAGAGAGGTGATGTTCGGGGCATTTGAGCGATAGAAGGCCTCCTTCAACGCCACCATGTTCGTGCTCTTTGTGAACAGGCAGTGAAACAAGGCAACAAGCGCGCCTTCAAACTCAGTTCCCTTGCCCGTTTTAATCGTCGTCGGGCTAAAGGCCTGTAAAACCAAGCAAAGGAATATGCTCAATGCTAAGGACAGCATGCGAATGATATAGAGGCGAGCGCCATGGGTTCGCTCAACGATCGGCAATACGAAGTAGCCTCGAGCCCCTAGATGCACAGGTTCCTGGAAATTGAACTGCTAGCGTATCCGACGAATCACTGATACCCTTTGAAGCCTTAGCTCGAAAAAGTTACCTTCCAAACGATCGTCTCGCAAATGTTTGTAGCAATGAAGAGTGAAATGCCGCTGCCCAAGCCGTAGCCCTTCTGAAGGAGTTCGTCCAAAATGATGACAACTACTCCCGCAAAGAAAAGCTGCAGAATAATTAGCAACGCGCTGCCTGGACAAACGACAAACAAACATCAGCCATGCGTTTGACTTGCACACAAATTATCTCCCAAACAACGAATGAACTGGGTTGTTAAGCACGCAAGATAGCTGCCAGTGCAAATCTTAAGATCTGAGGTTAGTGCTCAAAGCGAAGCCTAATGGCTAGGGTCTGGACGAACCTGCACCAATCTCAGAGATGGGCCCATACATGCCGCTGATGACGTACGCCACAGCCTCGCCGATGGTAATTAACAAAGCCAGCACTGAGACGCAATGTGAGAGAAAGGCCTAAAATCCAGACATAGCACTCTTCTAGGCGCAAGGTGTCCCCAATGTAGACCCTGCTCGTTCCCAACTGCTCGCTACAAAAGCAGCATGCGTTCAGCTGTAGCACCAGCTCGGTCAGTTGTCGTCGCAAGCTCGAGCACATCAGGTGCAAGTGATACTTGCATGCATGCTCACTGTTCGACAGGTCAAAATGATAAACGCGAAAAACACATTGGTTGTTACTTACGTTTCTGTGCACCCTGAAAGAGGGCTCTGTCTTCCTTGAGACTCTGGTCGACTTGTATGATTTTAGAACCCGCAAGGAGCTGCATGACCATCCCGCTTGTAACAATTGGGGAGATGCCGAGCTCCATTAGGGTGCCTCTATTAGAGGCCAGGATAACTCGCATCCAGTAGAAAGGGTCCGCGCTGCGGCTGGTGCGGATGCCATACAGTGGAATCTGGCAGCAGACCAAGAAGACAGCCAGCGATATCAGCGTCCATAGCACCTTCTCCCGGAAAGGCACACGGCGCTCAGGTGCGTGGACCTCGGGCAAGATGCACATTGCTGGTTTTACCAGCGACAGAAACCGAACTGCACAAAAACAAACAGCAGCACTGGTCAACAGGCAGACTTGCGAGAGCAGAACCGAGCTGCAGGAAGAGCGCTAAACTAGCAGACAGGCATTCAGCAAAAACTCAGAGACACATACAGGTCGGCCTTGATACAGTGGTGGGTACACAATGTAAGAGCAACGATAAAAAGACCACAGGCGCATGACACGCGAAGTACAGGCCAGGGGCAAGAGAACTCCATCGCTGAGAAAGTTGCTAAAAGGGCGCCCGACGCTGCTTCTCAGCGCCAGAGGCACATTGAAGCATATTTTTAGCTCAAAAAACACCAGACAGCACCCAAGCCGCAAGGTGTGCGGTCTCTGCTACGACGGCGGACGTCGGCTGGACAAGGGGAGACGTCTGGGCGTCGAAGGGTCAAAAATGAAAGCGGAACGCAGCGAATTGGACAAACTAATATTGAAAATACGAAATAAGTACGCTTGGGGGAAAGATGCACAGAACGCAAACAGGCAGATACAGTACGAGTGGAGAGGCGACTGGGAGGCGAAAGCCGCAACCTGGTTGGAAACCGAATTTGCCTGTCATGGAATGAACATAGCTCACCGCCTTTCGCCATTTTCGGATTTGGTAAATTAAAGCCTGGGAAAAAGAAAAGGCGCAGCGCCGCGGCTTAGACCTCCGCGGGCTGCCCTAGAGAGTACTGCGGGAGAGGCGAGACGCAGCACGCACTGAGAGAGCTGGTGACTCCGAAAAAATGAAGCTCACTTTTCCCTACTAGAGACACAAATTTAACAGCTAATTCTTGTCTTGGACGGGTGGGAACGGACAAGGCGACAAGACAGAGGGCGGCAGCAGCTGCTACTGCTGCAGCAGCTGCTGCGTTTATCTGTTGCTGAAGCAGAAGTTAGCAGCAGCACTTTGCGACAAACGCCGCCTCTGTGCCGTACACAGGGGTTTTCGCTGGTCTTTCTACACTTCAGTTCCATACCAACAGCACTAGCTTTACATAGAGGAGACATGGGGTAATCTAGGGGTAATTAGATACAGAAAGAATCAATCACGCGGACCCCCCCCCATCTTGTGATCGTCCCTTCCACCAGGGACGCGAGCCAAAGTATAAAAATCACCTGGTCGCAATAAATCGCAAAGCGCAACTATTAGGTCTTTCGCCCACTCCGTCCTACAAAGCTCCTTTTCACCGCATGCTAGTTGGATCTTTTCGGTGTAAAGCTGCCCTCACTTGAAGCGCTGAACTACTATGGGCTCAGTGGCTTCCTTAGGGATAAAGATGAAAGAATTTAATCTTTTCTTTCTGGTTTCTGACGAAATCCATGTCTTACGAGTAAATGCCGTCACTCAGCAAGCATTTGAAGAGACACTTGATATAGTGCATTCTCCAAATGCCTCTGGCAGCTCAGTGCTCTGATTTTCGCGCGGAGTTGTCTTAGCCGCTAAAAATTTTTCCAATTCTCTAGGGACACCATTGAGGAAGAAATAATTGTTTTGATGATGTTGGCATCCAAAAACACTATCTTGAGCACCTTAGCAGGCTTTCCATATATTTCCTGCGAAGGATTGCAGCTGGCTAACTTACGTTTAAGCACTTTCTACAACACTGCTTATATTGAAATAAAAATTAGTAGGCATTCGGGTTACTCTGTCTGTTAATGCATATTGTTTGTTGCAGGATATTGTTGGCTTGATACAAAGCGACGCAACATTGGACGCCTGTGAACTGGGCAATTAGCTGTGAATGCTCATGCGGCGTGGAGGGTGCAACTGCGCGCATCTTAGCTTACTCTTTCGTCCTATGTTGAGAACTCTGAGCAGCTTGGGTACAGGACAGCTGGAGTTTTACTGAAAGACCCTCGATACTTGTCTAGAGTGTAGCATACACAGCAGAAAAATGGCTTAAGGCCCAACGTTCAGGCTTTGCTCCTGTATGATCGGCACTGGACATCCATATAGCCTTCTGAAACACGTGCTAGATCCATGAGCCCTTGCTGCTCTAACACGAAAGACATATGCTGGTTCATAGGCAAGGCCGGAAAGATGTGAAGCCGATGATTGCAAACTGCAAACAGATTTAGTGCGGAGTGGACGTGAGATAGAGCAAAGTGACTTACCACCGTTGGATTGTACCAACATATCTGCCTTGGTTGCTGTTCTCTATGCCTCTCGATACGACATTGGACCTGCATCGTGCTTTGCTAGACTTCGCATGCAAGAATGCTGTTGAAATGCTGCGAGAGTGGGCCTATTGAAAGATACTGTAGAAGCTGCAGAGCTTGCTCCCCCAGACATTTCTTATTTGGAACGGTTAAACAAGTTCCACCAATTAGGGTTCCACACTTCCCATGGCAGTGCCACTTGTCTCCTCATCACAGCTGCCTTGCACCTGCGGTACACACCCTTTGGCAGGAGCCCAATGAGTATCAGTGCGGACATAGAGCCTCTGCCTAGTTACGTTCACTTGAGATGCATGTAGACAAGCATATCAAAAGCTACCTGAAGCGATATGTATAATGTACGCGCATTGAATCTAGAAGGTGTGTTCAACTGTAGCCTGTCATCGCCAGCAGCTTGGTCTTTGACATACAGGTGAGCACAGGAGTTCAAAGGTACTCCCAAATGCTCTACCTTTCCCCATGGTGATTCGAATCCCGTTCCAGCACCAACAGCATGGTCAGTGCAAATTCCCTGTGCAAGAGTTTGCTCGTGCCTCAAGTTTGCACTTATTTCTTTCAACCTCTTGTTTAAGGAGACGGCACCGGGTTGTCTGTATAACAGTACCCTTCAATCTTGTGTCAGCATTTGTTACATGCCCAGTTGCGTAGCAATGAAAAGCTATGGCGTTTGTTGCCTTTCCAATACCATATCGATATTACCACCTCAAGGATTGCTCACTACATTTATGTGTGGCTTGAACGCCCCGTTCGCCACAGACTAAACAGGGGACATCGGTAAAATGCTAGTGGCAAAGTATGAGTACAAGTTGTTAATCTCTATTGCCGCGTTTTGGATAGTTGTAGTTTGAGCCTTACCTGCGTGGATGTTGCCATGACTCCATGCAAGCAAGGAAAGCCCTCGTTGTTCATGCATCAGTGTGCGGGTCTCGAGAGCTATTCAAAATAGGGTTGTCATGGTGTTACTACGTACGCACAAAACCTAAAACTTCTCACGCTTAACCCGCCTTCTGTCTAATGTGATCTCAAATCAGTTGCCTGTGCCTTTTCCAGGGGCAGTTCTATTGCTCCTTACCATGAGTGCTTTATGTTAGCTCGGTGCTCATATGAGCAGGATAGGGCAGCATCGTAAAATGCTGAGGGAAATGCCCGGTAGTTGTACATAAGTGCTGCCTCTAATTTTAACTGAGTGGATTGTTGGGCAGCCGACAGATACTGAGCTTCTGCAGGTATTTCTGGATTTATCCGTATCAAGTATGCAATAGTTGATTATCACACCAAAATAAACTTTAGATATCTGCTCAGAAGCCCAGTTGTAGTGCGAAACGCCGGATCCAATGCATTGTCTTGCACTTTAACATAACTGAACTGGTGTTGGTCTTTATGAGAAAAAAGTATGACATATGAAGCTTCACTGCAGCTTAGTATCAACCGACATTCCACGTGACTTAAAATAGCATATTGTGTTTTTTTTTTCCGAGAAGGCAAGCTGGAGTCTAAGTCCCCCGAACGCTGCCCGAAGGGTAGGAGCACGGAACTGCGCAGCTCAGAAAGAAACACTGCGTCATCTGCTTTTGTGTTAAAGCAGCCAGGGCTAAGTGCATCAACATTTCAAAGCGATCTAGCTTATTAGGCAGCAATGCAGAAGAGTGCCTCCGGTCCAGCCGTTACGATGAACGTACACTTGAGATGCTTTACATGAAGCTGCGCGCGGAAGTACCTGTGCAACAAGAAATCCAGGGATGCTACGCGATTTCTCATCCTTCTATCAATGTTATTCCTTCCTAAAGCGTCAATGTGGCTCACTTCTGCGTTGTGCATTGCGGCATTTTTCGTATGCAATGCGCACAGTGCACGACTGACAACACAAGGGACTGTACGCCTATTACACCCATTTCCCGAAGGTGGGGCGGCATTGTAGGTCAGTATGCTCCACATATATCATATTTTGACTTTCTCAGATCAAAAAAAGGCAAAAGAAGCCGCCATAGAGGGACAAACTACAGGTCTGCTCATTGCACCGTCATGCGTGACATGGCTGTTAACAAATCAGGCATCAGCGGGGGCACGACGGGCGCCGTACAACGTGCAAAACGTGGTAACCCAGGCAGCATTGTGACAACTCCTCTTGTTTATTACCCGCTTTGCTCAAAAGGACCCCGTTGATGCTGTAAATGCGCACGGGCTATATGATCCTCACATGGAACCTCAAGAGAGCGGGGACGAGTTAGAGGACCCCTCTATGGTTGCACAAAGCGGTGTTGGCTACGAACTAGAGAAACGGGATGAAGAAGATGAAGGTGTGGACACTAAATATACGAGAGAACGAATTTAGTTTTGTTCATGGGGATTCAGAGTCCGCAGCAACATCTTCACAAGTGCATAATAAGGTACCGGGACACGAACTACTCATAGGAAAACATCAAATATCGGGATCACAGGAGAAGGAAAATGCCGAAAATTGTGAAAAAGGTGCCAACGATTACATCAAAAATCACTGGTGCAGCGTTGCACAAATTGTGTTCAGTAACTAGGCACTTTTACCGCTCATCCCCATGAACTAGAGCTTCATTTTGCTTCAGAAAATGGAGGAAGGCCCGAGATTTCAGGGAGAAGGTATGCCTGCACGTTTGAACACTCTGAAATGCATCTATGAAGGGAAAAACTGCTCGTTCATTCAGAAGATATGGCAGACATAGAGGAAGAAGCGGAGGTAAGGACTACGCAATAAGGCTCTGTGCTCAATGTGGTGTATCAGTTGAAACAGGAAAGTGAGGATGAGGAATTAGAGAAGGAAGAATCAATAGACGAAGCTGAAGAGGCACAACACGGTATGTCTGCTCTCTTTGCAGCTGACAAACCTCTTCATTTACTAACTTTGCTCTCCGGTCAACCGCCTGATTCAGATTTGATTAAAAAGATGGAGGAATCAGCAGGTCCGCCAACTCGCTGATTAGTAGAAATCGATAGTGCAGTCACTGAATACCACGGAATCTTACTCAGGCAAGCACCAACAGGCTCCCAAAAAGTTGGAACCAGAGGAAGCGAAAAAGCTACTACTATCTGTGAGATCTGCTAGTGCTTTCGCTTTTTACCAACCGCTTTTTACTGTGCATTCTTGGTTTCGGATAACTATACGAACAGTATGGAGCCCGTCTGGAAGATCTCGTGAACCAAATGTACGCCCCATTCAAATTGAACATCCATGCCTACAAACTTCTATGGTTCGTGTGATCGTTCTCCTTTTATCAGCATCAGCGCTCACGCTGCCGTGCCTGACCTTCTTGGAACTAAAACTCGATTGGCAAAGGCAGAGGGAAAGCCGTCTTTCGCGTTCCCTGTTGCTCTTCGTACTCATTCGAGTGTACCACCAGTCGGGGGGCCTCCGCCTACGGCAGGCCTTGAAGCACCATAAGTTGTGAGCCCTCCAACTATGGCAGGTGTTCAAGGACGATACGCATCTCCCCTCCCAGGTCCTCGAGCACCGCCAATGTTGGCAGTTTTTCTAGGCGGCCATGCCCTTGGGGTATGCGCCTAGTCAACAGTGGATGCGCTATCTAGACACACAGAAGACAGCGCATCTGTGTCTTTAGTTCCGAAAGATATAATAAGAAAAAAACTAACCTTGTTCACAACTCTGTAGTTTGCTTGTAACGTTATACTCGTATTCGTTGTTGTAGGGTAACAGGACAGAGCACAGGCAATCTGTTCGATTTCAGGTTCACGTTTGTGTCATTCATCCCGTGAAGAAGGCGAGAGCTGCATAATAGAGGATGAATTTAGCATGCAATCGCGAACTGAGCTTGTAGTACAATTTCCGAATTCATATTGCTTTCCCTCGATCCCCCCTCCCCCCGCGGACCCCCCAAGGACTCTGAAGAATCGCTCGGCTTCAAGCAACCTGGTCGAAGTGGCTGCCTCTTGTGACAGATGCATTTATTGAGCCACTCTCTTAGAAAATGGGAGGATAAAAACTACTTCTCTTACTTAAATATTGAATACTTTCACCCATTGAAGATATGGGGCTGGCTGCAGAAGCTGCGAGGGCTGGGCGGCAGCCATGGCAGACGGTAAGGGGGTCCCGTCCCCCTCCTGCAGAGTAAGAGAGCCTCCAGCCTGGCGGGGTAGGCAGGGTTGTAGCCGAACCGTATGGCTCATCGGGCGCTGTTCTGCCGAAAAGTGGAGGAGAAATACCTGAGTTGACTGCTGAGCTTTCGAATAACGGGAAAAATGCCGCCAGTATGTCGCCTCATGACTTCTCCCCACGCTCCACCGTTGCGGACTGATGTTAGACAGCCGCGAGCTGATATCTAGTTACTGTTGTTTTCCAGCGATGAACAGGCTTATAAGCTGCGAGAGTCCTCGTGGGAGCTGTCTTAAAGGGGGTCTCGGCCAGATTGGGAGTTTTCTCCTATCAGAGTAGGGGTCGGTGCAGTTGTGGGGGTACATGGACAAGGGTCTGGGGCGGTAGGCATCCGCCTTCTGTCGACGCTGGTCCGGCGCTCAGCATTTGAATTACATCTGCTGTTCGTATATGAACAGAGGTATCATCCAAACATTTCTATTTGGTATGATGAATGCGCAGCTCCCCGCGGATGATCCAAGGCCGTGCCTTGAAGGCCAAGAACCTGAGAAGGTGGGCAACAAGTCGCTTCCAAAGGCTCACCCCTTTGTGTATGCGATCATTTTTTCGTGCCACCATTCATCCCCCAATTCGAACTGCTCGGGCAGTGGCACTTGGCCCGCCACGCATCCCCCTGAGCGCTCGGTAGTATGGGGGCTGTGCTTTCTAATGTAGGCGCACACCCAGGCGTGCAATTAAGCCTCGAATGCTGTACTACTTCCTGATAGTGCAATCCCCTGCGTCGTGCTTGTTGTGTTCCCAGCAACCGGAGGCCCCCGCGCCCGGATGCAGCGTCTACGTGGGCAACTTGGCCTGGGGTGTGCGCTCTGCCGAACTACACGAGCACATGAGCCAAGCTGGAGTGGTAGTGCGAGCTGATGTGTTCGAGGACTATCAGGGACGGAGCAAGGGTTGCGGGATCGTTGTGTACAAAGACGAAGAATCCGCGCAGCGTGCTATCAAGGAGCTCACGGATTCTGTCCTACTGGGTAAGAGGGCGCAAATTTGGTTTTTGTCCCTCCGCTTCGCTGCAATGGCTGGAAATCGCTGTTTCAGCAACAGTCAACTCGCAGAGTGCCGTTTTTTGCTGTTGTTGCAGAACGCCCAATTTTTGTCCGTGAGGACAGGGAAGAGGGAGGCGGCGGTGGAAAGTTTTCTGGTGGCCGAGGGTGAGGAAAAACTGAACGTTTGTCGCGCCAGACATGCCATATCTGTGGTTTCTGGCTGACTGGGGACGTTTGTTTACCAATCTGTGAACAGGCCGCGGGGGCGCCATTTGTTGTGCATGTATGTGCTTTGTGTATGCCCATTTCTTTAGTGGGGTGGGGTGCATCCACTCGACTGGTGTGCTTTTTCTGACTCGTTTTCTCTCTGCTGCAGACGTGGCCGAGGCCGCGGGGGCTTTTCTGGAGGCCGTGGAGGTTACCAGGGAGGCCAAGGCAGCAGCTATCAGGGGGGCAATCAAGGATCCCAGGGGTATCAAGGGGGCAGCCAGGGTGGAAGTCAGGGTGCAGGCAGCCGCCAGGTGTTCGTGTCCAACTTGCCATGGAAGACTTCATGGCATGAGCTGAAGGACCTCTTCCGCGAGTGTGGGGAGGTTGTCAGGTTAGCGGCGCTGACGATTGCGGGGTCGTGTATTAGGCCATGTATTTTATTACGCCACATGGCGAGGGAGGACGGGGGTTGGGAGTGGCATGGGTGGTTGGTTGGTGTATATATATATATACTCTGATTTTGCTCACGCAGGATGTGTACTTGATGCATTGTGTGGGTGCATATTTTCTCAGGGCCGACATCCTCGAGATGCCGAATGGCCGGTCCAAGGGTGTGGGCACTGTGCTCTTCACAAATCGGGAGAGTGCTCAGAATGCAATCGACACCTTCAACAACTACGTGTTGGACGGCAGGCATATTTCTGTTAGATTCGACAGAAAGGAGCTCTAATTGATTATGTGCCTTCTTGCACGTTTGCCAGCCCCCCAGGCACTTCTTCCCCGCGGGTTCTCCCGGGGGTGAGTTCTCCGTGGAGGGTGTAGAGCCATTGGGATGCCCGTTGTTGGCACTCCATGAAGGGGATATCCCTTGGAAGCCCTTCTTAGAGCCGTCGCGGGAGTTCATGCTAGTGGATTTAAACGTTACTTAGGATGGAGCGTGGCTGTTCCCGTATAGACAGCATGGCGTTGGTGGTATTGGGGGGAGAGTGCTTTCTCTGGTATATAGAGGAGGCAGGCCCTGTAAGCGCGAGACAGACGCTTCGTTTGCGGGGTTTGTTTGCCTGGTGCCGTGCCCGGCTGTCGCGTCCTTCCGCATTATATACGAGAAACAGCAGATCGCCGCACTGTTACATTTCGCCTGCGGACGGCGCTCACTTGTCGCGAGGCACATACACTAAACTGACACCGCTACATAACTACTTGTTACTATGCGTGTTCACCAGCTGTGGCGATGTAGTTTCGCGTGTTACAGACGCTGGGAGACGCTGCAAACTAAACAAATTAGTAGTATTAGCGCCGGCAGCAGCAGGGAGGCGTAACTGCAGTGTTGCTTTTGACCCTATGGCCATTGGTGGCTTCTCTGGCCGACGATGGAGCATTTCCAATCCGGGTTTGCGTAGCTCGGCGAGTTGCACGGTGCACAACCAACCCAATAGGAGGTGTGGCTGCGTATGGGTTGGCATTCCTCTTAGTGTAGACAGAGGAGTGAAGAAAGAGGGGTCTCATTCTCACTCGCGAAGGCCGGAGAATAGTGCTACCGCGCTCCAACCCCACTAAAGTCTAGGACATGCACCGAGTCGCGGCATCGGGGCGGGCTAGCGCGTACCTGCAGCAAGGAAAAGAGCAGACAGGCAGGATATTTGTAAAGCGGGCGGAAAAGATCGTGCGCCTTCCATTCCCTAATCCCTGGAAGGGGGCATATCCGCTACCGCTCTAGGCTGCGGCCAGAACACCACTCGAGACGACAAAGGGCTGTGTATCCAGACCAGACAGCGCTGCTTAGGGGGTTTGTGATGGGCCCCACAGTGAGGTTATACCAGCGGACCACACGTTCGGTTGCTATGACTGAGATATGCAGCATGAGGACCATCAGGTTCTGTTTGCCGCTAGCATATCCTAGGCCGGCAATGCACCGCAGCTACGCCGCGCACGCTGACCACACCCAGAGACGTCTCCTGTACCGAAGCCTCGGCTGGTCTGGCGTCTCGCTACGCACTACAGGGCTCGCCTACCCTCGTGGCTTTTTGAAGAGAACATAGCTCTTACTCGCACAGCCAATAAAAAGGCAAAAAGACTGTTTGAAGCAAACAAGAACGCGCCTCATGTGCAGAGAAAAAGGCCCAGATGAAAGTGCTTGCTCACCACAGCAAAGGCACGGTTTGCCTGAAGATCGAGGATCGCCCCGTTATACTGGGCCGTTAAAAGCGAATCCGCACAGCGGCGCAAATCCCACACCTGAGGAAGACCAGACACACGAGCCAGCCGTACGGCGCAGAATGATGCACGACAGAACAACGACACGCAGGACGAAAAGAGGTCACCCCGAGCGTGCTTTTATTCGGCTGCTTGCCTTCACCACCCCATCAACATCTCCCGAGAGAAGCATCCGGCCATCCCAGGCGCCAGCAAGTCGTGTTATTCGATTTTGATGCTCCAGCAGCGTTAAACCGTGGCCTGCGAAAACCGCACTTGCACTCCGCAGCTGCAGCTGAAGCAGCAGCAGCAGCTCCCAAAGCAGCCACCCTAGAGCTATTCCAGCAGCACTGGAAGCGCCAGCAAAAAAGACGAGGGACTGTGGCAGCAACGCCCGTCATCTACATTATGCGCACTGGAAAGCGGCATGACTAATTATCCTACTTGCAAGGTTCTTTGCATCTCCCTGTCTTGCGTCCTGTATTTTAATATGCCCATCGTAAGATCCTGAAGCAAAGACCTGCTGCGCTTCCTCGTCGAATGAGCCTCCTAGGAGAAACCCTTGAGCAGCTGCAGAGGCGAAGGCCCCTTCGCCGTTGCGCAGCCAGCAGACAGCAGAGACTTCCGCTTGGTGGCTGCAGTTCGCAAAGGAACGTAAGACGCATATTAGGGTGGGAGCGCCTATGGAAGGGAGGCTCGACGGCTCATCGCCTCTGTTTTCCCGTCTGTTGGCACACGTCAGAGGACGAATAATACACAGAAGAGGAGGCCAGGCTACGGTGCGAAATGCGTAACAGCCTGCAGAGAGACGAAGGGCCTGCGAGTGTGTGGCACCCTCGCGGCTGTAGACCTGAGCGCCTGGAAGTTTTTGGATGAAAACTTTTAGCTTGGCGTGTTTCTTTGCACTTCGTGCTGTCTCGTGAAACTGCTCTCCCTCCCCTCCGAATGCAATCCCTCCCTCCCTCCCTGCCTCTCGCTCTCTCCTTCCCTCCTTCGCACTCGGCCTCTCGGCCGCTTCTGCTCGCATGCACATGCAGCGCTCGTCGTACCCATTGAAGGTGGCCAGCCTGACGATTGGATAGACAGAATACAGACTGATAGTCTCGTCTCGGCTGCCACAGAGGACGCGGGAGGAACGGCTACCGTCTTCCGCCACGTCCAGGGCCAGGATGCCATCTGTGTGGGCATTGACGATAGCGGATGCCTCCAAAGGCTCGCCGCACACTGCATCGCCAAGATCCCACAAAAAGAACTCCCTAAGACACACACGCAGGAGTCAGAGTGACTGCAAGCGCTGGGTCGCGAAAAGCCGGTGGAGTGCTAACGGGAGAGGAAGGAGAGAATCGCATTGGCAGGTTCATAGATAGGTGTGTGCATGGAGCCGGAGGATATGCGGAGCACACACAAATATACACACACACACATACACATACATACACACACACACATACATACACATACATACATACACATACACATACATACACACACATACATACACACATACATACACACATACATACACACATTTACACATACACACATACACATACATACATACACATACACACATACACATACATACACACACGTACACACATACGCATACATACACACACATACACATACATACACATACACATATATAATACATACATACACATACATACATACACATACACACATATATGAACCGCGAAACAGAAGAGAGAGCGCACGCATGTACAATCAGCAGGAAGCCGTCAGACGCGGCAGCATCGCGAGAATTTGTTTTCAAGGTTTTACCTGTGCCATCTATCAAATGCAAAGACTCGCGTCCCGTATCGCGAAAATATAAAATTGAGGAGGAGGCTATGCACCAAGTGCCCTTCGATGGACAGCTGCGCTATCTCCTGCACGCCCCCAATGCAGCAAAGCGAATATCGCAGCCCTCAACTTTGAGTGCCAGAGGCTTAAAACAAGGCATATTTATGGGCCGATTTTTGCATGGAAAGCCTGCCCGCTTCGCACCCACCCACCCACAGGCAGGCAGGCAGGCAGGCAGGCAGGCAGGCGCAGGCCCGTATAGCAGTGCGATTTTACAGTTTCGCTCAGGAGATCGAAGACTCTGTATTCGCAAGCGTCCGCCACGCCTCCACTGGCCCCCCCTTTCTTCCGCCTGCCTCTGCAGTTGCCACTTTGCTCAGACGAGAGGGAGCACGCCATCAGGCCGCTTGCAGCGTCCACGCTGCAGCTATGCCAGCAACTTCGCCCCCAACACATGCAGACTTCCCGAGCTTTTACGGGGTCTTCCTCAGCCGATGCTGCGCCTTGAAGACACGGCTGCTCTGCTGCTGCAGACACTGCAGAAGCCGTGGCCGTGCAGGGAAATGAGAGCACTGCAGGAGGCGGCGACCACGCAGTATTCCGTGGGGGAGTGCGACATGAGATCCCTCTGGAAGCGCTGATAAGGGCCGGCGATGCCTCCCCATTCGTCTTGCGAGTGTCTCCTGGAGAAGGCCCTCCGTTTTGTCGAGATCCTCCACTCCTTCTGCTCTTCCCGCTGCCCCTACGGCCGCTGCCTCCACCGCTGATCAGGCTTTCCAGCTCGAGCTCAAGCGACTCGAGCGAGGAGAAGCTGCCTGCCGCCGCATACGTCGTACGGGGGGACAGCAGCAAGCCTCCCAGATCTTTCGTCTGCCTCAGGCATACCCCCGTAGCTCCAGCCACTCCCCCCCCGCCAACTCCTTTGGACGCAGCCACTAAGGGTCGAGGAGCCCTCACGGCGGAGGGGTAGGCACCTCCCTCTGGTTTCAGAAAACACATGACTCTGTCGCTGCCTGCAGTCAATATGACTGCCTTCCTCCGCAACGCATCCACAAGGGCCTCGCCAGCTCCCGGAGCGAACACTACAGCGGGCTGAGAAGTCGTGCAATCGCTCACGGGGGAAGCAATGTAAGGCTGCACATTGCCATCCGTGGGCGACAGATCTAGCTCCAAATTATCTTGTGACACTTGGGCCCCTTGATTTCGATGCTGTCGCTGCTGGGGCGGAGTACTTTTGTGGGGGCGTGCAACTTCAGTTCTCGAGGCATACGTGCCCCTAGGGTGTACAGACACCGTAAAGAGCTTGTGACCCTCCGTGGGGAGGACTGAGAAGGCGCAGTTGCCGCTTTGCCAGTTGTGCCAAGCGCGCGCATTCCATAAAAACTGGCAGCACCATCCCTCATGACGAAACTCCCGATAGCCAGTGGAGGGACGCAAGCGATCCTCCCTCGGTTCTTGGTCATGTTGTTGGTCGTTCTCCACCAAGAAGCCGTCTCTGTCAACTTGTCTACTGCAAGCAGCTCCGCAGACACCTCCGTATGGCCACCACACGAAGCCGCTGGCATTAAACCACTCGCGCCAGAGAGGCTGTACCCTCGGCGCTCTGAGGGCAGCTTGCAGCTCCGTGCAGGAGGAGGCGAAGCGAGCGGCATCTGCGGCTTCCAGAAACGGAAGGACCGCTAACAAGACGTTTTCACGCAACAGCGCGTCCAACCAGACATTGGGATGCTGATACACAGGGTCTACAGTGGAGGAGGCAGATGCGTTCTCCCCGTCCCTGCTAGAGAAAGACGCGGCACAGGACCCGCACTGATCCGGCTGTACATCCACCATGTGGCTGCTCCTACTGCCGTTTTCGCAGCAGGAGGCTGATTTGTTGCTTCGCCTCCGTTTAACCATCGCCAAATCACCTCAGAGGTGTGCGTTCTGCAGAACGCACACCTCTGAGGTGATTTGGCAGGTCCAGGCCGCCTAAGCGGTCAAGACGCTGCCGGGGGGCAGAGCGGCATCTTGGGGATCCACGGATGGAACGGCTGCAGCCAAATGTACAGCGGCACCAGAACACAGACGAATAGGCACCCCTTGGGAACGCTGCTTCCTTCAGCGTGAGCAGGAGAAACAGTCATGCACAGCAGCAGGAGGCCAGAGAGGCGTTGTGAAAAGAGACGGGTGTGGACAGCGTCTGGCTGGACACAAGACACGGTAAACTCCAAAGGAAGAGGAGGTCTGCTGCAGCCAAACAGACTCTCTCTGTCTCTATCGCTCATTCCTCATGTGTTTTTTAGCGGGAGCAGGAACAAAAGAAACGCAGGCGGCGACCAGTTTTAAGGGGGTCACCCAATGGCTAGGCAACTGGGATGCCACCTATGCCTTTAGCCTCAGCTGCACCAGAGGAAAGACTTGTATCCTCAGTGGCAAGAGATCTAGGCAAGACGCTGCCCACGCTTGCATACAAAAGGGGGTCTTGGCCCTTCTGTTTTAGAAGAGCAGCTCCAGCATTTGACACCAACGTGAACCT
The DNA here is from genome assembly GCF_002999335.1 of Cyclospora cayetanensis. Classification (NCBI taxonomy): domain Eukaryota; phylum Apicomplexa; class Conoidasida; order Eucoccidiorida; family Eimeriidae; genus Cyclospora; species Cyclospora cayetanensis. Next base: position 121,911 of record NW_020312103.1, on the reverse strand, counting down.
AACTGGCTCCAAACGCCAGCGGGAACCACGAGATACTCCACTGTTCTCTACAGAGGTGTAGTGGTGACGGGATGAAGTAGTGTCTTGCCAGCTGACGTCATACTGGTGCCAATCCATGAGCCTTGCTAGTGCAGGTGGTGGTGGAGCAACTTGTGTGTCTTCCCTGGTCTCCTGTTGAGATTAGGACTAAAAGGCGATCCCGGTCCTTAGGGGAAATTGCGGGGGAGGCATTGGAACTCTAGAGTCGGCTGCGCAGGTGCCAAGGTAGCCGGCCAGAGCGAGCAGTGCATGCATTCACTGGCAGCTCCCTCTGCTCGCAGCAGGAGGCCAAGGCAGCATCACTTCTCGAAGAAAGCAATAAAATACTTGCAGAGAAGTCTCCTCTAGAGGAGGAGCTGAATACTTTGTGCTCGAGGAATGGGAGCAAGCTCCGAGAGACCACCCGAGACACCCTTTGCCTTCGACTAAGCAGAATTCGGATAGGGCGTAAGCTGGTCCGCCTGCATTGAGTTTCTTGTAATTGTGCGATACACGTATTTGCGAGCTTTAGCATAATACTATTAATACTCCATTATACCCTAGATGTGCCTGACAGATACAGTCCAGGCTACACATGCGGGCGTTAGCCTGCCGCAGTATGGTGACTTATCGAGATAAGTGGCAACAAATTCCGTTTCGTAGAAAACCCCGCTGCTGTGCAGTGTGCCACCATCCAAAGTCTTCCTCAGAACGGTGAGGATTCACGAGGCCAACTAGCCCCTCGGCAGCATTCGGTTGATACGTTATCTTCGATCAGGGAAGAGTTTTAAAATGCGACTTCGAGCTTACTCAGCCCAAGCAGCGAACAAATAAAATAAGCAAATACAGATATCCGTCTGCTGCTCCTACCTTCTCTTTCGCATTGTAGTCATGCACCCATGGTACAACTCACACGCGTGCCCTGGGACCTGTGGAAGGCCGTCGATAATTACACCTGGCGCTTTGGAAACCAGTGCCTCCCCAAGCAGGTAAAGCCGAAGGCGGACTTACGCATAATGAATTATGTGCCACAGACGATTTTTTCCTGGAATCCTACGGGAAAGGCTGTCCTCTACGCTCTCATTTTCACGCGTAGCCTGCTCCCCCAAAATACCTTTTCCTATCACTGTGATTGCAGTTGGTGGGGCCCGGCGAAGTCCCCTGTTCTAGGAGGTTTTGGCTTAGTTCAAACCGAGTTCCCTCGCCTCAACGCTTTCTAGGATAAATAGTAGACGCTGCATCAGCCGTTCGAGGCCCTCCATGTGAGCCTCACTCTTGCGCATCCACTGCTCTACCAGATGCTGCTGCAAAGGCTGACCAGCTTCTGTCCTCTGGGCATCAGTTCGTGAAAGGCTGGATATCTGCCGCTGAGGAGACGATCCACACATTTGGCTTTGTGCCAAGGCAGGCTCATAGGCGCTAGTGTTCTCTCCCGATCCTGAAGCCCCGTACAGACCAAGGGCACCTTGGGCCCCACTGTTGGCAAGGCTCCCACCCCTGTACCGTCTCGTGGAAGAAGCGTAGTCCCTCTCTACCTCCAGGAAAGAATTGGAGGGTGTCGTGCGTCTGGCAGTGAAATCAGGAGCAGCAATGTTGGACTCCTGAGTTAAAGGCTCTGGGTAACCAGGGCCATCTTGCGACGGCTCTGGCGGCTGTCTAGGGGCCCTTCCAGGTCTTAAAAAAGAATCAGAAATGGCCGAGGGGGCTAGAGTTATCAAGGTGACCTCCGTCCCCATGCCAATTGGACAAACACACTGCCCTTGAACGTGCGAGGCTGCCAATGGCTGTAGCGGGCTGTCAGACGGTTCCACTGCCCGAAGAGGTGGTTCTGAGGCGCAAAGCACAAGCTATCACAGAAGTGCTATATGCAGGTAGTCCAAATGAAAGCAACTTCTCTTTCTGTTCAGAAAAACCAAACGGGATGGAAAGGCAATGAGAGGGAATGCGGCCTGGGCACTATGGCCCCATGCTACGATCTTAACTTCCATAGATTCCAGCAAGCTGCACTCATCTGTTAGGCTCAACCACATTGAAATAATAGGGCTGCTGCCAATAGGGTGTGCCTAAGGAAATTGACCAGCATCCGCAGAAAAAACGCCTTGCTTTGCGTGTTACTCGCCTCTCTCGCGGGCAGGACGAGCTGCATTTGCGTTGAACCCTGTTGGCGAACGGACGACCTGATTATCCTGCTGCTGTTCATTCACCTCCGTGAATTGTGAGGCTATATCTCCTCGAAGAGCCTCATTGTGGTAAAGAAGCCCCTGATGCTCCGCTCGCTGGTTAGGCTCTGTGTCTGGGGGTCGCCGAGGCTGTGGTACCAGTGAACTACACATCCGTGGCTGTGGCTCCAGACACCGCTGGTCTTCGATATCCCACACTGCATATTCTACGAGGCGCATTGAGTGCTCGTTTGGATTGTGAGAGCGTCTGCGATTGCCCGTAGTTGCTGTAAGTGTGCGGCGTGAGACACATCGCTCATTAGACTCCCGAGCAGGGGGCTGGGGACGAGGGTCGTAAAGCGGCTGTTCCTGTTGCTGCAGTCCATGTCCAGTCACGCGTGCTGAGTAGCTTGTTGCGTGTTCAACTTGTGGCGCCACGCTGTGGCATAGGTTCAAATTCCTTATGCTGGCCCCTACAACATTTCCCTGAGGAGCAACGAAATGAGGCAGGGCAAACTGATGGGCACCCAACTGGACATTCAGTGGAAGCTGCTGCTCCCACCGGGAATAGTCTGTTGGTTCTTCTATTCTCCAAGGGGCCCAAGGATGAGGCCGCAGCCATGCCTCGTCTGTAGGCTCATCTGAAGTCCGGTCTTGCCTCGTTCCCAGTTGAAAGGCTCCAGCCAGCCGCGTCTCTTCCCTGTGAGAGTCAAGAGCGGAGGGGAGTCCTGATTCCAGTAGCGCTGGAAGAGGGGCTTGCTCTTCCTGCCCCTCGTGTACAGAGCCCACGGCACACGAAGCACGAGGAAAGTGGGTGGATAGCCCAGAGCCACGAGCCATTGATTCGAGGTCCTGAGGAGCAGCCTGCGTAACCCCCCTATTCCTAGAAGAAGACTCAGGCCACTCCCCTCTACCGTGAGGCACCGGCCTTCCCTGAAGTACAAGACCCCCCACTCTAGATCGAAAGGACAGGCTGATGCTCGCCCTCTGAGGCGAGTGTGACGTTCCCGCAAATGAAGTGTCACAAGCCCCGCAGCCCGCAGACTCGGAACGTTGCCTGCCCCGGGTTGTACCATAGGAGCGGTCGTCTTCGCTTCCGCGGCTATTGGGCTCCCCGCTCATGTTACAGTCTGCCACTGTATCACGAAGTGCCTGTGCTCCCCCTTCATGGGACTCCTCAGTGTGAGGCTCCCACATGGCCGAAGCAGTCTCGTGCTCAGAGGGCCTCCGAGAGCCTGAGGGAGGGGGCGCAGAGAGAGACAGCGACGCTTCAAGACGTTCAGAGATATGTGATCGACCTAGCAGCAGGCCTGTGCGGCCCCTAGCACGGGTAAGGGCAGGCAGGTGGGGAGCTCTCGCTGGGGATAACAGGCTGCCTCCGCACTGTACTGCGTCACTCCGAGTCTCTGCCTCCGTTTCTACTAATGTACGGGTTCGTTCAACTGTTTCAAAAGCATCTACAAGCTCTTGCGCTTCTCTAGAGAGTATTGCGGCCTGTGGATGGCCGCTCTGTGGCCCCACTACCCCGGAAGGCTGAATGAAAGACTGCCCGTCGGACTGTTGCTGCTGCCAGGTGGCTTGCAGTGATGCAGGTCTGTGTTCTTCCCCAGGCTGTGCACAGGCACTCATGCTGCTGCTCAGACCGCTTCTGAAGGCGGTGCTACTGTCCCATGCCGGGGAGATATCCGACTGTGGGGAGCTTGTGCGCCTCCCTGGCGTTCTCGGGGCTGCCGACGCACTCTCTTCAGTAGTTGGAGCATAGAGCAGATTCACACTGCTGTCTGATTCCAAAAGCTCCTGCAAGCGACTCCCGTAGGTTGGCATCTCATCTTGTTGCAGTATCAGCGTAGCTTGTTCCGTTGAGTGCAAGGCCTGAGACAGCGTAGCAGTCAGCGAAACGCCACGTTGTGATGCCCGACAGAGAGGTTCGAGCATAAACTAGGCGCTCGATTCCCCGCAGAACAGGTGAGAATAAGTTGCGAAATACGGTACTACATTTCTAGGAGAGAAGGCTGCCTACGTTTGAGTTTCAGAGAAAGTAATTAATGCAATGTAGCCTTCAGCCGCCCCGATCGAACCAACCACTAACTGGCCATCTCAGTGGGGTCGTAAGGGTTGGGCTTAGCCCCATGATTCCTCGGAACCTTTCCGGCCATATCATATATAAACTATACCAGTAGTATATGCCATGGAGCTGAAATAGCGGCCGATGCGAAAGAGGGATGGGCGGTCTTACTTGAGCCAGCAGCTGCTCAACGATGCGTGCAGTGGGCGTGGTCCCTAACCCGTAAGCGCTGAGCACACGCTTCCATGTGGTATTAGAGCCGAAATCTAGAGAATCCCGTGGAAAACATATATGTAGAGCTGACCCTCGATGAGCAAGGTTTGCCGATATCCCCGAAGGCAGGGGCCTACTCTCCGAGTGATCTTCACTCTCCCCTCCAAGAGTACACTCGCCCCGTTCACTGGGGGCAACGCCGGAAGCTAAGGGTATATCCTCCACTAGCGATGCGGTGCCTTCAGCGTCTGGTGGATCTGCACGCTGTGCATTGACGTCAGCAGGGGGTCCATCTGCAGGGGCTACCGACCCTCCCTCTGTCTCAAGAAGCTCACGAGGGGCCAATAACGGGTCCATACAGATGCTTGAGGCAAGGAATGCCAGTTCCATCCCAACTTGTAGGCTAATGGGACACAGATTGACCTGGTGCTGTAATGGGGGTTCAGGAGGGGACATCGTAGGGACCGCTGGTGCTCCCTCTGCCTCTCTGCAACAGCCAGCCTGACCAGTGCTCATCCTGTGCGCGGCTTCCCCAGCTAGGTGCCTGTATTTGTTCTTCCTCTAGAGACTGGGGCTCTCGCGGGCTGAGTTCAATGGTTGTTGCAACGATTGAAGAAGGCGCCGAGCCACCCCAGAGTGATGCCCACCCTATTGCCGGTGCATGGCTTGGCGGGGCCTGCCGACCCCCTGTAGCAGAAATGCCGGCCAGGAGCTGCGATCGGGATATCCTGAGCACTCGGCTGGCTGAGGCGAACCGGTTACAATGCAGGAGCTGCGGAGGAGGCATTCAGAGGACTGAGCCTCCGTTAAGTGTGCCTCTACGCCATGAGGCAGACAGCTAGTGTTTGATTGAATGCGCTCATAAGGAAGGGTTCTGATATGCAGCAGGAGTTGAGGACAGTAGGAAGGGTACTGTTACGTCTCGGATCCTTGAGGGCATACAATGTCGAGCAGCTCATACGGTTAGGTGTACGGTATGCAGCTGCTCGTTCTCCTTACACTGCACAAAACATCTAGAATGTAGAAAAACACACAATATCATCTGCATTCCCTGGGTAGAAAGAATAAGGCCCAATCAGCATGTCACTATCAGCGGATTCCCGGCTAATCGACTCTCGCAAGGTGGGACTGAACCATTATAAAAGGAAAATGAGCATTACCGTGGATAAAATTCCTTGTTTATTCACGTTTATTCAGCATAAAGCGCTTTATTCTAGCCTTTCTGTGCTATTGTATTTCTTTCTGGCCCGAGAAATACTCGTAGTACCCCATTCCGGGATAAAATCCCGGTCGGAGGCGGTTCAGTTCGACGGTGACTAGCGGTGTCGAACGGACTGTATCTACAACTGTCACTAATGCTTGTTTTTGATTTCTCACTTTCCGGGAGAGCGAGTTAGTGGGGATATTTGGTGGGGTCGGCGCTATGATACTCTCTCACCGATGGTGCAGTACGACATGGATGAGCAAAGGGAACCAAAGGACTTTGCACAAATACCTGTAACTGGAATGCAATAAGTCCCCAAGAGCTCCATATATTAGTGCGAAAGAACGGCTGTTCGAAGGAATAATAGTACTACCAAGGGAATAACCAGGAGGCGAGTTTGCTGACGTTTTTGTTCACATCTTTCACGTATTGCCGAATGCGTCCTTTTTAATATTTTATGCATGACGCTCTTTGGATTAATGATTTTTCTGTTCCAACTTAGACCTTGGATGGGTAATTTATCCCAAATAGAAGGAAGGAGGAAGAATATACCTTGATTTCGTTAGGTCACGAGGCATCACAGTACAGAAACAGCGCGAATTTGTCTGTGCTTCAAGTGGTCATCGATTACGATTGATGTGCAAGCATACATCAAGTTTGGTGCAGGATATTGCCAGGTGTATAGGCACAAGCTGAAATCTCCCTACTTGAAGGCCGAAAGACTATAGGCCAACAGAGAGCCGATGCCAATTGCTTGCTATGCCGAAAACACTAGGTGAGGCAGATGCCTACACAGCGTTTGATGCAAGACCAGCGGTCCCTCGATACGCCAATTAGAGGATGACCAATGTTCAAACAGACCCCTTTCCTTGGGCAGGACACCACGCAACAGCCTGTTTGTGGGTCAGTGCAGAACGACATTGAGGGGGATGCAGACAGAAAGCGGCAGATACAGTTGTCTTAGAATGCGGTATGTACTGCGAAGCTTACATTGGGCTTTCGTCGTCGAGCCAGTACAGATTGGGCGGACCGCTTTCATTTGTTTCCGCATCGACAACTTGGTGACGCACCAAGCAACCTCATGGAAGAGCCCGACATGAAAATCCTTGTTTCTACATTATACGAAAAATAAGGCACTGCCATTGTTGCCCAAAGCTTCTACTTCCAATGCTTGTGCAAAATCTACCTAAAAATTTGTACATCTCACCAATTTAGCAGTGGTCGCAATTCCAACGGAATCCCCCTAAGTGCAGTTCTGCAGCGAATAGATATGGAGGAGAGGGCAAGATTAGCGCCGGCTCACTCTGGGTCAACTTATTAAGATCCTATTTAAGTTCCAAGTCTTGCGAAGTTCCATGCCGTCTTCTTTCCCGAAAGAGGACCGTGACGGGCATGTCGTGGGTGGACTAGCTCTGCACCTGTTGCCGTCACGAAAAGTGGCTAATGGCAAAGAAGTTTTTAGCATAATGAGCAAATGTCGTGGAAGAAAAGGATACAAAATCAGAAAGCTTTGTTCCTACCATGGTGGCTACAACACTACTGAAGAGAAGTGAATGTCCCTCGACGTTGGATGAAGAACAACGCTGGATTGACCTTACTTGTGAGCGTCAAGATCCTTCTTGCACAAGCAGCATTCCTTGGTAGAAGCGAACGCACAACGTGCATGTGGCTGGAAAGAACGCCCAGCTTCATCTGTATCTTTAAAACGCCGCCATCAGTGAATCATGGCGACCTTAAGCACTAATAAACGAAATATTCTTGCTCAATAGGGCATGTAATAGCAACGCCAAGTCATGAGGAAAAAGTAGTACGAGGATGTTCCAAAAAGTGAAACGGAAGAGAGAGCCAAGCACAGTACAGGAACCTTGGAACGGCGGAAGCAGCTATGGTTTCCAAACAACCTAGCTTACGTTTTGGTACACATTCGCCTTTGCTTTGTCCCAAATTACCAGAGTCTGCTCCTTTGGCCTCAAAAGTGCAGCACTGATTGTCGCCATTGCATACTCCTCACGAATATTCAAGGGATTTTCTGTAATGATGTATTATTTGAGTCTGGTGCCAATAGTCTTTATGCAGGCTTAATGAGCAGAACCGAAGTTCCCGTTGGCAATTATATGCAACATTCCCAACAGTGTTTTCAACAGCCTAGATGAGAAGGGCCAGAAGCCCCAACCTTGAAGTCCGGATGGGGTAATAGCGTCGCACAGTTTGCCAACGCGACTCAACAAACGCTAGATAAGTGTGACTGGATCTCCGCTCTCCCCCCGCCAATCGGCTTGCTACAGAGCGCAGCTAAAAAGCTGAGTTAGTGGATTTAGGGAGCACTGCATGAACTAGACAGCCTTGCGATAAGCGCACATGTTCTGGTTCCACACGCACACCCCAATAGATCTAGCAGGAGGCTCCATGCAAAGGCCACACGGTGGGTGTGGAGAGTGATAAGCTCAACCGCTCGTAACATTCGCGTGCAAAATTGTGCAGATACACTCTGATAAGATACTGTTATTGTGCGGATGACTTTGCAAAACTGCATTTCCCATAATCCAGAATTCATTATCAGACATACCAAACCTTATAAAAGCAGGCACCGCAGCCAAAGGGTAGACCCTAAACTCTCGAACACTTCATCATGATCCTTGTTGGCCTTCTAAAACTGGCGTCTGGTAGCCATTTCTGTACCTTCACCTCTGTCAACTCTTTGTATAACACAAAAAAATGCGTCGTCTTGCCTTTGTGTTTTTCACTGCAATGTTGCCCTTTATCTTGGGGCCTACTCTGTGATGCTTCAGGTTTCATGAATTTATCAAGCGTATCCCCCAAACCTGGCTTTGCTAGTGAATAAACATATAACTGCATGGCCCACATTTGCCAATTTTATGGATTTAGAGCTTCCTGTCTGGCCTCTCCTGCTTCTGCGCCACTGTCTGCCTCTGCTTCTTCCCCTGAAGGCTCTCCTTCGTCCGGCTGTTCCAGGTTCCCCGTGGGTATGGTCAGGCGAACTATACCGGACGCGCGATTCTGCTGCTCCCTTTCAGCATGCAAGACGTCCCTCATTAGCGACTCCGGCATAGCCCCCTCACTTTCGCCCTCCATGTCTGCCAACGGTGCACAGAACATTCACAAGCCATGAAGAAATAGAAGACACGAAAATAACGCCGGTAAAGAGCGCAAAGGGGCACAGACTGATGCAGAAAGGCCTTCATACATCACATCGATTCAACTGACCAAGCTCGTCTGCAGCTTGTGGCGTTATGAAGAACACGTTATCACTAAGCACTGGATAGGATGACAGGTTATTTGCTACTTCTTCTGTTTTACGGTAAGCCCACTAGCTTAAGCGGCGCAGGAGAAGTGTAGGCACTTACGGTCAGCCGCAGAAGATTTATTGCTCCTTGCTGCACGCGGGGAAGAGACGCTCAACTCCTTGCTGTGGCTAATTGGGCCAGCCGCAGTAATAAAACGCTGCGCCAGCGCCCGACTGAACAGAAGTCAGAGAATCACAAAGCAGTTCTTTCAAATGGGGTCCACGATAGGCTGGATGCCCTGTTATGTACTTCACCTTCATGGGAAAACAAAAAAGATATAGTTCAGTTAGAACTTCTAGGCTTTATAATTTGTCCAGTGACAGAAGAATTCGCAATGGGGGCTAGAAGGATGCCCTGGTCTGAGCCTGCAACTTCTGTAGGTTTTCTAAATTAGTCTACAGCAGTTTTTATAAAAACCAGCCCTTTCCAGTTTACGCGAAGGGAAGATAGCCAAGAATGGTAGGCCGGGGCCGCCCTTGCTCACCGGCAGACCAAGCTTAGCCACTTGCGTTCATCAGACAGCAGAAGATCCGAAACAACCTGCAGAAATAAAACCATCGCAAACGCAGGCATACCTGCAATAGAGCGCTCTGCGGTGATGCCTCACTCTCAGTTGGTGCAACTTTATTCTTGTGCATTCTTCAGTGGGCTTGGCGGTTTAGGGTCTCCAATAATGCTAAACTGGTGGCACTCGCCCTCACCCTCTGCAAGGCAGTGCTGGTGAAGCGCAGGTACGCCTCCTTTCCGTCTGCTGTTGCAAGAACAGAAGCCCAAGGAGCACCGGCTGCGCATCCTGAGGTCAGGTCGGCTTCAAAGGTGCTCACTGGGGTAGAATTTGCTCTGATTTCCGAGGAGGCCTCATTTTGCTGAGGGGGAACACTGGCATTCCCCACGGTGGCCACTGCGGCGGGAGTCAAGATGCCTCCCGCCTTCATGACGCTAGGCCGGCGCTCATGGCCTGGGGCCAGTCCTGGAAATGGAGTATCTTCCAGTGCGCTGCTGTGTGCCGCGTCTCCTACTACCAGCAAGTGGCGATCTGTTCCCCCAGATACATCCTGTAAGTTGCCCGCTGCCGTTGATGCGACTGCAGTCTCCTCCTCTGCTGATCCATTTGTCCCGTGCGCTGGAGTTACGGACACAGTTATGGCAGGGTGGTGCGCGCCTGGCTTCACTGCGGGTGCTCCAATGAAGTGGCTAAGCGCCTGCTCTTCTGCTTGAGAGGTTGGTTCGCAAACTTCCAAGACGTCCTTGATGATGAGCTGATATACGAGTTCAAAGAAATCGTTGGAAAGCATTCGGCGTGGATACGCTGTACGGAGTTCTGTCGGCCTGAATGCCACCGGGAAAACGGAAGCCACTTTCGCCATCATCTGTTCCTCAGGTAGGAGCCTCTCCACGGTAAACATGCATGTAGCTACGAGTTGAGGAACGAATGGCAGAGAGTTCAAGTCCGAGACGACTCGCGCCTCACTGTACCGCGTGATACCCCACCCTCCCTCTCCAGACTCCTCCTGGTTCACTATCGGTTCATCAGCGTCACTATCCCACTCCACGTGCTTTGCCTGCGCTACGCGCCGACGGCGACTCCTCCTCAAAGTGGCGAGGTCTTCAACGTTCAGAGCCATCCACGAGGGTCTAAAGCAAAGCAACGCGAATTCTGCGTCTGTCAACTTCCCCCTACGAATGCGGCGCATATCTTCTTGACTCATTTGCTCCTGCAGCCCCATACGACCGTGCCCCCCTCCTCCACCAAGTGCCTTGGTTTTCCTGTGTCGTCTTGAGGCGAAGCGCCGAGCCAGAGGCTGTGCTTCGTGCTCGCTGCCTATCTCCCTCCGGTCTGTTGACGCTTTTTCATCGTGTGTATTCGAAGGATCCTTGGGAACCCAGTCCAAGAGCCGCCGACGGAAGTACTCGGCCAAATAGAAGGGCGAACGTACAGGCTCCCCATTTTCGTCCTCATCCGGTGGCAGACACACTGCACTCAGCATCGAGACTGGAGGCGGCATGAGCTCAAGAGCCGCAGCATCCGGGGGCAGACGGTCAGGGGCCAATACGTCGTACTGTGCCTGAGTGCGCCAATCCCCTCTGCAAAAGTACAATAAAATCGAAAGCACAAATGCAACGAGATAAGAAAATTCACCACCACCATGTCGGCTTGAGAAAAAAGGGCTGGAAGCTGGATGCATACCCAAAGGCAGTGGGTTGAGGACTTTCACGATTCTTAGGATGAATAACGACATTCATCGTTACAAAAAGACGTACAATCGCACTAGATCCTACCACAACTAGCACCTGTGGATTTTGCTAGGAAGGGCACATGACTGTGTTAAGGCCGGCTTACTGTTCTGCTTCCGAGGAAGCCGTGGGAATGAAGACTTCGTCCGGCTCGAGGCCTAGGGATATCCGTTGCTGGTTAAGCTTTTCAAGTAGAGCAATGACAGCCACAATGACTTCATCGTCAACGTACCGCACCTCTGTGTCGTCTTCGTCACTGGAAACAGTGTCAAGGGCTGCAGAACCAGTGGTTGCCTCCTGCAACGCTCCGCCGTTCCTGGGGGTCAAAGGCGTGGTCGAGGGTGCCTCGTATTCTTGTTGCAGGTCCTGACGCTGCTTGCCCATACGATTGAGTAACAACCGTCTATACCGCAATTCGAAGCTTCGCGTGTTTTCCCTTAGAAGCTCGTTACACGCACGGTGCTTCCTCTTCCGCTCCTTCAGCACTACGTGCCCATCCGCTACCAACTGCTTTGCCGTCAAATAGATGTATTTGGGAATACCTGTACAGACAAACCACCACATAAAGACGCACATGGAAACGCAAGGATAAAGGATAGCGCAAACAGCTATGCCTCGAAGAGGCAACAAATAACGCTGAGGGGGAGGCAAACTGTGTGTATGCCTTGGGTCTCATCGTAGACAGCCTAGACAGCAAGGAAGATTGCAACAGTGCAGATATACTATTGAAGCAGAAGAAGGTGCGATCAGTACGCCCGGTAAGGGCTGCAACAGGCAAGTAACAGCTCCAGTGAAGTCTGCTTGGTAAGCGCAGATTAGGGGCATCAACAAAGAGGAAATCATCAAATACCTCCCAGATTTTTAGTTTACCTGCAGAGACACGATGAACATAGCGCACGAGTTCTTGGCCAAGACACTTGCGATTGATGTGTAGACAATGAGCCAAAAAGCTGGCGGTCTCCTCCTCAGTCAGTTTACCTATGTACATACACCACAGAGCAGTACAAGGAGCTCCCGTTCATCAGAGGATGATGCGTGCAGAAAGCCAAATAGACGCTAATTAACTTGAACGCTTTAGCGTCTCGCGCATCCGCGGTCAAATAGAGCCGGTAGTCAAAGCCCGTCCTCGGGCTCCACAGATCAATCGCCACAGGCAGAAGAATATAGGGCTTTTTGTGGGTAGAGGCCCTCGATTGCGCGGAGAAGGCAAGAGTTAGAGTTTAGCCTACGAAGCTCGATATAGGCATTGTTTTCCTTAGCCATTTGCACGAGTTGCTGTTGTTCGGGAACAGAGTCCGTGGTGTCGCTGAAAAACATTGGACAGAGTCAGCCAGCAGTCTAGCCGTGCATACAATACCAGTCCCGTCCTTCCGTGTCTACAGAACAGCACGTGGGAGGCAATCGGATTTCGCGTAGAAAATCAAGGCCCCCTCGAAATTTATTTTTCTTGTCACTTGGACTTAGTTAAGCACTCCCCGAGCATTCTCCAAAACATAGTGACGCCTCTGCGCCGTAGGATACTGCTCCATTAGAGTAGCTCAGCCGCCCAGGGAGACTGCTGCGATTAAGTGGCGCTGACGCCTTTATCTCTTGGCCTAGCCCTGAACCAAAATGCGCACCTGCAGATGAGGACAAAGACCAGGGGCTGATAGAACTGCGATGGCAGGGGCTTGCACAAGCTGGTGGACTGAACAGAGACCTCCTTCCCACTGCTATCGACGACAGTTGCAGCACGATATCCTTTGCCTGCATGCAGCACATCACGTGCAGCCCAAACAGTGGCACAGCTACTGCAGGTCACGTGTGCCCGCCAATAAGGCAGAAGCTCCCCGAAGGTGGCTATACACCACCATGTGGGGTGTCCTACCGAGGCTCATCAAAAATAGCATCGCCACTAGCCCGAGGCGTAAACAGTGCATTGCCACGTAGAGAAGGCACGAAGAAAAACAACGCAGGCGACTCGATGGAAAGCTAAAGCTGGTACAATAGCTCAATGAACAGCCATGAAGAAAGTAAATACATCTTGGCCCTTGTAAGTTTCATTTTGCATAGTCAGATTGGACGTACACCACCAGCACTTCCGCGAATGCTTGCATCGCCATTCCTTCAAATTACGCAGATCGTCGTCCAGACGGTGCTGGCGGCGCACAAGGGATACACGCGCGACAAGACGGGCCACGCGCCAGCTGTCACGGTCCATCTGCATGCAGCAATGCAAGGAGTGAGAACTTGCGATTCGCAAAGAAACAGACCCATGCAAGAGCGAGAAAGAAAAAAATAGATCAATTTTCCACGATTGTATCAAAAGAAGCAGACAGAGGCAAAGAGGCACAAGCCAACAAATGCCGAGAAGGGAAGATCCATGGAGGGGTATAACGAGAGGCAAGGACCAAACTACTAAAAATGCAAGAGGGTAGCCACAAGAAAAAGGCTAGAAAGGTAGTGAGACACACATAGCTCGAGCTCCAAGATACGCACCTCTGCGAAGACACTAGTGCCAGTACGGACGTGCAAGACCACAATGGAGCTTTCGAAGAGGGAAAATCCGTTCACCAGGGACGCAATAATAGGGGCGATTGACTCGCCACTTGGCTGTGAAGAAGCAGGCAGAAACACAAAGAGGCATACACTTTGAACGTCATACTGCACGACCAGCAAAATGCCCAGTCCGCAGAAGCCTGCAATAGCAGCGATCGTCGCAGAACAATCCAAATCATTCTTAGAGGGCTTTCCGCCTGAGACGCTGATAAATTTTGAAGCAGGGACGGACCTCATATAGCCTTGGCGTTTGATCGTCGCTGTCTGACGAATGAGTGTCATCTGCAAAGGCACCACCGCAATTCGCCTGCCACCCCGTTGTTGGCCCAAGTTTTAATCAGACATTCCCTCTTTCTTGCTGTCGCATGTACAACTCATAGAAGTGCCGAGCTGACTGTGAAGCTCAGCGACTTCACCGACAGACTGTAGCTGCATCCGCGCTCTGCCAACTCCACAAACCAGATCCTGAATTATTCGGAGGTGAGTTGGAAACGCGTGGAGCCAATCGACAGAGAACGAATAATTCACGAAGCAGGCAAACTTTTATCAGACCCATGCGATATAAGTATATCAAATGTTCTAATGATTGCGTTCAGTCTGCCATGCACGAAGGCCTTTTCGGTGACCCCATTTGTTTGTTTTTGCCTCTACATATACATACATATATGTACAACGTCTCGCAAAGCTGCTTTTTGCAGTTCCGTAAAGGTAATTAAACTCTGCCTCTCTTCAAAGCCTGAGTGCTAGTCGGCCTTTGCGCACTGCGGAAAGCAGTTCAGTCTAGGTGCGCAGACCTGAGGCGGCTTCAGTGAGCCCCAAATCGGCTCCTAAGTTTTTGACGAATGTCTGTACGGGAGTTATACGCCTGCCAGCTTCTTCGACCCAATCTGCCGGTTTGTGCAGCAGCGCCAGAGTGGGAGACATGGGCGTGTATCCCTGCAATACCAAGCAGAGCATGCATCAACACAAAAGAGCACGGTGTCAACTACTCTATAATGCCCCCCCAAAAATTTTGGAAGCGTACTATGGCGTACGCCTGGAAGGAAAATTATCGTTTGACAACGTGTTAAACACCTATGTATTCTGGCCATACGCCGCGCTGCCTCTGGCCAAGAGGTGCTGAAGTTGAGCACACGGTAGGAACGCAAGGCCCAGGGGTCAACCACAGGGCTTGTTCGGAGCACCGGCACACCTGCTTGCGGAGACGCTTGATGCACTTGCGGCGCTCCTTCGCAAGCCGCTGGTTCTCAAGTAGCTCGTGTGGCAGCACTAGGCCGTGCACAACAGGCTTCATCTCTTCGAGGCGCCTGCGAAGGTATAGACGGAGAGATGCAGGCAACAAAAACCACTAATGAGGGCACTGACAAGACCCGTAAAACGAAGAGGCGGCTGCGGCTAAGAGATCTGGAAAGCAGGGCATGCCGACCGACCAGTGGAAAGAAGGGTGAATGAGTTCTTTCGTTAGGCCATAAACGGAGTTGTCGCGGTCAATCTTGGAATACCCCTTTTTCTCGCGGTTGTCGCTAACGCGCCAACGCTGCACGTGCAAAAATTGGCACCCTCACTGTCAAGCGGATATGCTACGAAGAACTTCTAGGGTCCAATGCATGCAGTACGCGGTGAGAGGTGTATGCGTAAGTCCGCTGCGGAATTCGGGCACGCTGAGGCCGCGCCGCCCAGCGAGGTCTTCCGCATTACTCGCGCGAACACATGGGAAAACCCCTAATAACGAGTCGCAGACCCTTACTTCGACCATTTCTGTGCAGAGTTTCCTCCAAGCGAGGAGTGGAACATTGCCGATATTGAGATTAGGAGAGTCTGGCATGTTGCTGATGCAAAACATTTGACGCTTCGACTTTTTAGCACCTAAGAAGTCACCACAACTGTCTGTTCGGAGCAGCTGTACTCAGGCTGCCCGGAGTTCCGTAGGTAGGCAGTACATGCATGCACCCACCGGCTTCCCAGACACATCCTGGCAACAGCTCCCTCGAGCTTGTTACCCCTTAGCAGAACGCAACCGCGGGGAGTTCTTCGCATGCAAAGGATAGAGGATGGACAGGAGGAAAGCCGCAGGCAACGTGGGGGGAGCTGGGCGCGCCTCACAGAAATCCCGGAGATAGTCTCCGAGCTCTTTTGCACCAAGCCCTTCCCGGCCCCTGATGACCATCACTCCGCCTACTTCCAGTAGCGGTTGCAGCTGCGGCATGTACGGCTCGTACCTGCACCACCACGTATGCCCTGGCGTACATACACTACAGCCTTTACTGGAGCAGAATTCAGCTATGTGCGCCGATCGCAGCTTTACGGCTGCCGATGATACCTTTACAGAGTAATGCAGTATGCGGCTCACCACTCATGAGCAAAGACCGGTCCACAAGGCACCTGGTAATCCAAGGGGGGCCTGACAGCGCGTCCTTGCTTCTTATACATCGTAGATGGCTCTAAAATACTCTGAAGCTGGTTCCGGCATGGCCATCCTGGCCAAGACAGCAGTGGCCCCTGAGGCTCACAATACACTCCACCGGAGAGCCGCCGCCCCTAAAAGCGTGTTCATGGAAGCAGAGCAGTCATCCCATACATTCCAAGAATACCGGGGCGAGCAAGCAGTAAACGCAAGCATCAAACAGCAGCAACAGCAGAGCGTAGATCCCTTCTTGCTCGCTCTTCACCAGTACAACCTGCTTGAATCCTGTTTGGGGTGGTACTTGCAGAACAGCCTCAGGCAGTACATCTGCGCCAGGACCCGAATTTGTGGCTTAAGAGTCATGAACCTACCAGCTCGGGGCCTGTCTGAGGCTTGTGAATAAGAGCGCCAGTTGGCATATAAACCTCGATGGGATTTTCTTTCCCCTTGACCAACATACTCGGCAGCTGCTTGAACTCCATGGCATGCTCAGCCGAGCGGTGCGTGTTGCTGTTACACACACAAATCACGCTTAACACAACAAAGCGTCCGACGTCTCTCCCAATTATATGAAAATTGGTCTGCCGCTTGCCTTCGTAAGGCAAAAAGCCTGTGCCCCACCCCAAGGCATAATGCGACAGCGCTATGCCAAACCTCCTGGATGGAGAGCAACGGCCTGCCTCTGTCTATTCCTGACTGCCGCCGCCTTACGCATCAACGTAGATCTCGCGAGGCCCTGCCTTGGCCATCAGTCGAGCGGCCAAATTGACAAAGTCTCCGAGGGCTGTGTACTCCTTCCGCAGGTCGTTACCCACGGTCTGTACAACAGATGTAAGCGTAGTGCATCCGATTGTACGGCTGGAGAAGGCACATGGCTGGTCAGCCGATGTTGCTAAACAAGCTATAATTGCAAGACACCACTCGCAGTGTGTTTCGATACAACACGGACGCCTATAGTCGAGAGTTATTACGTACACCACACCAGACGCGGCCGCTGGTAATCCCGATGCCTGCATCAAGTCCAAGAACCTTCATGCTGTCGATCACCCGCAGTCCTGCCATAATGGCTGAGCAAAATCATATGCATACGCAATGCATACGTGCCACGGCTTTGGCCCTCATCTGCCTTCGCACTGCATTTGAGCAACTTTTGGCTCTGCTATGGATGTTGGTAGCGCCTCATTCTTCCAGCTTTGGCGGGCACCATAGCTGTTCTACCGCTTCCCGCAGTTTCACCTCTGACGGGGTCGTCCAAATGGTACACGGGTGGCAAGCCAAACATGACGAGAAGCAATACGCCCTTGTCATCCACTAAGAACTTGTTGACGGATCCTTCCTATGAGAGACAAAACGAGTCTAGCCACATGCAAGCTTATGACTGTCCCTTTAAGCAAGACGCGACACCCAGACAGTCTACATAGCAGGCAGGGTCTTAGGGGCCAGACTTAGGTCCGCGGCAGCGCACCATTGTATACGCTGCCCTCTGAGTTATCTTCATAAGCTTATGGGCAATCTGGCTGCCAGTTGGGGAGGACACGTCAAGTCCACGAACACAAATGAACATAACAGACACCTGAATAGGACCAAAGACAAGCAGTGCCAGTGTGTCACTCCTTCGACCCCTCACGAATTCGCAGCACCACAGCATACATAAGCAGCTTATGGGTAGCGGGCCGGCACATCACGCGAGCCTCACGATTCGCAGCTCGTTTAGAAAGACGTTGCAGCCGGACTTAAGTCGTCTGAAAACGGCAGGCGGGATGTATCTGGGGTCACGTACAAGCAGCAAAGCACAAAGCCAATCTCAATGCTCTTCAAATATGTTGCCAGCCGCAACCAAATCTACTTGGACTACAGCAGTGCGTAGAAACTTAGCTTTCCTGCCCCTCCCTCGTTCTTGCCATCCGATTATGGAAAACTCGGGGAAAAACCCAAAGGGCCAATCAATACGTGTACGTGGTATGGCCAGCTACCTTCGTAGGAGATCGACATCGTCAGCATCTACTTCAATAGCAGCTAACGGCGGCGGAGGATCCACATGCCAGTCGGCGAGCTTATGAATAGCAGCTAAATCCTCCTCTTCCTCTTCGTTATCTTGGGCCTCTGTTCCACTAAAGTGGCTGCCGCGCCTTCTCTCCTGCTCTAAACGAAGTAAGTCATCTGCGTGAGGCAAAAGCCGGTAGAACTGGCGGCCAGGTGGGGAGTCCTTGACAGGCTCAAGGGAAGCAACACCATGCATTGCAGCCGCCATTGTTGGAGAAACCACCGTCTCCCCTGCGCCAAATTTCACCGTAGGCGTGAAGATGCCACAGAAGACCCTAATGGAAACGACCTGATGGCCATTTGGCTAAAGAAAATCGTGTTCTCAGAACATCAGCAGATCTGTACTGTATAACGTGGATATGTACAAAACGCAGGTTTGATGATTCGCCGCCTGTAGCATTGCGCATCCTTAGAGTCAGACAGTGAACGGTGCTGCCTGATGAAATGCTCATGGTGAGCCGAGGTAGTCTTTCTGACACTGCACTCGAATGTCTACACACGTGCCTGTGCTGGCGAGGGGCTCCGCGATCGAAATCTCCTCAAGGGGAGCTCCCGCCACCACATACTCCCACCGGTCCATGATGCCACCAACCTGAAGAAAAAGACCACAGGCGCATGAACACGGACGGCAGCAGTGGTAAGTTTCCACATGGAAGGAGTCTCTGTACGCGTGTACTTACACAATGCGAGGGCGGACTGTGCAGAAATTAGAAACCCATGCCTCTGTTTTCTATGCATCAACATCGTAACGTTTTCATGCGCTTTTTCTGATCTCTGTGTTTAAAGGATCATTATAAGACGCTACAGAGTGCAATACAGCCAAGCGCTGGGCCCCTCTTCTGGTGTCGCTAAATGAATCTATGCCTCCTCAGCACTCAGGGAAGCAACTGCCATGCGCAGAAGCAATGCCTTTCGATGAAGGTCACTGACCTGAAGAATGGTGACAAGGCCGAATCCGGCTCCAATGTGAAGTGTCAGCGTCTTCCCTGCGAAACCTGTGGGGTACTTATGAAGAGACTGATGCAGGTTCATGCAGCACTTAGCCGCCATTAAGCAGGCCTGCCTGGCATCGACCCTGTATTCGTCGTCTTCTGTAGCGCCTGCATCTTTTTCAACACTCCGCAAACATAGCAACTAGCATGTCTCCACCAAGTGCCCTTTCTCAGAAAAACTGTACCAGGGAGGGAGGGACCAAAAGAAATTGGGGAGCTACGGCGACGGCATGGCGCCTCAGGAACGAAAAGACGCACTCTCTCCTTCATTCTCTTCATCGTCTACTGGCCACACTATTGTCAGCGCATCGCCACTAAACTTGATAATATCACCTCCCCAAAAGTGCACAATTCGAATGATCTTGTCGAAAAACTGATTGATAATCTGAAGGGAGCGGACGCCAGAAAACACACTTCCGGCGGAGCGCAAGCCGTGCACATTCCAACGAGTGCAGATGCAATTCGAAGCCAAATAGAGTTGAAGCTAGGGCCTAATGCTGTGCGTCTGCAGCCTTCAGTGCTTCACACACGTACGCCGCCAAGTCGCTCCGCTCCATTGGGTTGCGTGTCCAGTGCCTCCGTTAGAGCTGTGAAGCCACTGGCGTCGCAGAAGACCTGCAATGGTCCAAGCACGTCGCAGGCATGGCTGCACCCGCTGGCAATCATGATGCACGAGGCCGCAATGCCCAAAGTCAAAATCCCGATAGACAGGTCCCCTGCAGGGGAGCTGTGGAAACTTAGAGCTGTGCATTAGAGGCCACAAAGCAGGCGGTGGGGGCTATCAAAAAGAAGTGTCAGTTCCGTTCGCAGCGGTGAAGTCGGGAGGCAATCCCAACGGAAGCCTATAAAACCTAAACAGCGAAGCAACAAAGGAGTGACCAAAAGGTGTTGAGGTAAGAGTTTTTGCCTTACGACGGCAGCTGTAAACCGTTCGACTTGCACCTCGAAGTCGTCCGAATACCTGCGCATAGCGCACGCAGTCAAAAATACTGTTCCTGCGCCCTTCTCTAAATGCATCTCGGTGCATGGGTCAGTTGAGTCGGCGTGCGAGTGCGAGACATGATATAGGGACAGTGATGTCCGTCAAATGCGAGCTGAGTGCAGGCGCTTCACAACTAACCTGATGCGTCTGTCCGCAATGGCCTCCAGCACAGTCCTAGGCACGAAACAGGAGAACTGCTTGACGTCCAGTGAGTGCCCTTCGACCGCAAGGCAAAGAAGCTACACTATTCCCAGTAAAATTCAAGTCTCTGGGGACATACGGGGATGAAGCGCTAGCGCAATGAGAGAGCACAACAACCTTGTTGTGGGCAGATGCAGCCAAAGCGCAACGCCGATCGGCGGCAGGGGCTAGGGCCCTGTGCATGACAGACGTCATCGTTAAGCAGCACGGCAAAACGAGAAGAAAGCCACTATGCCGAACCAGTGAATGCGCGAATGCAAGTCTACACGCGCCCGCCGAAGGCCAGTTTACCTAACGTGTCTGCAATTTTCGCCTGTTTGGCGGAGCGCTGTTGCATGGAGGCATTTAGGCGGCGTTCACAACGTAGAGCAAGCCACCGCCAGTCCTGAGACACCGAATCTCCCTTGAAAGGTAGAAAAGAGACACGCAGAGATGCAAAAAAGGCAGTGGAAGTAGCCATTCTCGGGCTGTGGGCCTCTTATTGCCGCGAGGCAAGACCGCGCTGCTACTAGCGCGGTTTTACGGAAGGCATTTTAAAGGCGAGCAGTCAACTAGCCCCACAGAGAAGGGCAAACGCGCAGCAGGCGAGGGGAGGACGCACCTGCGGAACAATGGAATCTGATGCCTCCCCAATTGGAGGAGGCCTTTCGGGAGCTCGCGCATGCCGCACCATGGTGTCCGCATTGCCGGACTGCAGTGCTTCGTGGAGGCCGTCAGCCCCGACCGTCAAAATTCCCCCTACCAGAGAAGTTCAGACACGCCTCAGACCTCCTCATGAGACGAGCGAGCAACTAAATGCACCCCCCGCCACCCAGCAACAGACAACAGGGCTTGTGTTAATGTCTCCCAGTGGCGGCCAGCTGCGTTGGGTGCGAGACAACAACGCCGTCCAAGACGGTATTACTATGTGCAAGCTACGCGTGATTCGTATCGACAAGAAAAGGGATCAGAGCCCGTGAGGCCTCGCTAGAAGACAGCGAACGTAAGTAAACTTTGCGGTATTGGCGAAAAGTGCTCCCACTGGCGAGAAAACGAACGGGCTCGCAGGTGCAACGACGCACACAGGCGCACGAAAGAGCCCTCGAAGTGGGGCATCTAAAGTAAGGCAGGCGAGTTCGTGGAAAGGTGGTTGTTGAGGCTTGCTACCGAACACGCCTTAGAGGAACGCCCGTTGTACGGTTACCCCACCCCCCTAAATTTGCGGCTCATCGGACTCAAACCACACCCCAAGTGCGCCTTACCATAGTTTTGAACGGTATGATGTAGGCGGTTCCCCATGGAGTACTGGGATGTTTCTATCTAACGGCTTGCTGTCAATGGAGGAGAGGCGCTGCTTCGACAGGCTGCAGTTGCGTCTCAACTCGCAGGGCTTCGGCTTCAGTTCCCAGTCGAGATGCATCACTGTTAGCTTGGTGTGAGAGTCTCTCTCTTCATGGGTTCGCTTCCGGTGATCCTACACAGAGTGACGCGATCAGGGTATTCGTTCTCAATTAGCTGTCTGCTGCGGAGGGGACTCGCCGGTGTGATCTAGCAGGGACTTTCACAAAGGTAAGTAAGTTCGAAAATAGGGACGGGAGACTATCAAAATTATAATGTTTCTCTGCCGCGGAAAGTCGCTATCCGGAGTGCCACGCAGCCGCCCCGGTTTCGATTGACTCGAAAATTGGTATGAGCGCAGCGGGTGTTAGGGCATAGCACTTCTACACCCTGTCTGTTCAGCGCCTATACTACTTTTGAATTTCATTTTTTTAAAGAAGTCCTCAAGCTTTCAGGATTCTTCAGCGAGGTTTGCGAGAGGCTCACATTCAATGAGGCGCTCGCCGCTGGCTGCCACAGCCCCGATACAGCCGCATGCGTAACACAGAGACTCCCGACCTTGCAGCACGGTGGAAAACCGTGCACGCGTGTGGTAGAACCAAATGCACAACGTACCAACTCGTACATGTACTCATAGAATCCAGGGAACACTGAGAAAAAGGCGTTCCCCGGGCACATTGGTGCGTCCTGATCTCCCAGCGCATCTACACGGCTTATTCTTCGATGTATCCAGGAATCTGAGGTCGTCCACTTTCATGTGTCTAGGGCACTGCTGCAATAATGGCTCATAAGTGCAGCTTCAGCAGGCCCGCCACCGTCACACGGAGAGCAGATCAATTCTTTCTTTGGGATGCTGCTAGCGCTGTTGCACTGCGACTGACGTCAACGCAGGATACAGATGATCTCTCCGCGTGCCCTTTGCTCGACTGAGTGCACCGTAGTGCCCGGAGTTATCTCCATAGTCCAGGCAGAGGGGGCTTCGTCCGTGGCATGCAGGCGAGTCAGGCGTTTGGGAGTGCCCTGTGCTCACAGCCTTAATCCCCACCCTCTAGCTCACGAAAAAGATGAGTTGGCTCCTTGGTTGTCAACTAATAATAACACAGAAAGGTCTCAAACTCTACGTGGCAGTTTGTTGATTGCTGGAGTGTAACTGGCGGCCTCCAATTCCTGGGAGGGCAAGGGGGCGTTTGGTCGTCAGATGCGTTGATGCCACCGAGACCAGTTCAGCCTTCCGCCTTCTGCCTCCTCAAATCATGTGGCAACACTTAAAACGAGGAACTCGTTGCATCCCTTGCAAAGCGGAGGATCCGCGCTTGAGAATCCCCCACGGATGCACCCTGGTCAGCCGCTTTCCGCTGCTGCACCACATCCAGGCGCAGGCCGAGGCAAGATTGCTTTCTTGTTCGCGGTTAATTTCGAGAAAGTGTTCAACAAGTGCAAGCAGGGGGGTCCCCTTCTTCTTGTCTGGAGTGGCTCGTCAGGCCGCTGACAGCCGGCCAGAAGCTTTGTGGGGGGAAGAAACTGTGAGCACGACGGAAGGAACGGATGTCTGTGTCACTGTAGCATCTGAACTGCCGCCTTCCCAGTGTACTCGTCCTTTTTCCGACTCCGGAATCGCGGCTTCCTCTGAAGGGACCCCAATAAATAGAGATCCGGATCTCCAACGATTGCAGAGCCGATACGACTCCCTCCTGCGTAATCCTGAGATGTTCGGACTCCAGGTTCGCTTCCTTCACTCCGTTATCCAAGAAGCTCAGCATGCAAACAGTAAGTGCAGCTATTTGAAGGAGGTAGCGGAGCTGCAAGAGAGGATTAGAACGCCAGGAACAAGCGCATGTTTAGAGGTGCACCCCGTCGTTTACGCAGCGTTCTGTGTGTACTCCCCCAGTCACATTCTAGTAGCAGTTGCTAAACGTGTAGGGGCTGCAGAGCACTTCCTCCGTCAGTACAGGGCTGCGAAAACTCTCAGAAGACCTAGAAGGCAAGCGGGCGTCGCCTGCAGCGCTAACGGTCGAGTCAGAGGCAGCGAGCAGTGGCTTCAGGACGCCTCGCTCCAGAACATTTGTGTGTATCCCCTCGAAGCCCTTGCTCCTAAGCTGCGCCTTTTCCATTCATCGGCACCACTGCGGTTGGCCGTTTGGGAAGAAATTCTTGTGAAGGCACTCGCGCACTAATATCTGTTTTCGCCTTTGGGTAGGCCCTTAAGCTCCGAGTTCACTGAACTGGCTGCACTGGCCTGATTCTGCTCTCTGCCTTGGAGCACCATGCACTCTAATGGAACTCTCAAAACGTCTGAGAATCTTGCCCTAGAATTAACCTCTCCTAGCATAATGACCAAGGGGTTCTCTAGTGCGAATTCCGGGGGGCCTGCGAGGCACAAGTGTAGCCTTTCTTCAAGAGTTTACGCAGTACACCCAAGCAGTGCGTTTGACGCCCTCAGAATCCACCAGAGCGGTCATGGGGGTGCTCCACTATCTACAATACTGCACTGATCAACGCCATTTCTGAAGTCTCGCACGGCTCGGCGGCTTCCTATGTGTCGGGCTAACCTATACATAAGTGTTATCCATTGTATCCTATATTTGTGCAAGATATAGTGTAGAATTGATTAGTTGTTTTATCTTCTCGTATGTGTAATTGCGAAATAGCGTGAGCTCGTTGCAACAGGTCGCAATGCTGTGCTTGTGCACTAGATTTTGCGCGTACCTTTGCTGTCCTTCTTTCCTATTGTACGAGCTTCGAGGTTCGCTAAAGGGAGCAGGACGGTACTCTTGTGGAAGGGAACTCAATGTGCTCCGAACGTTTTAGTTGAATCTGGAGTTCAGTGTCTCTATAAGAAGAACTTAGGTCGAGCTTTACACCCTGCTTGCCCGTATATTTACTGAATGAACGAAGAAAACGACCCGGGAGTTCTAAAACATGTAACGTTGGTGTGGGATCTGCAAGACTCGCGAACTCGTAATTGGCGCCGATAGCACATGGGCCATCTTGATCCTTATGGCATTCTTGGCTGGGCACTGGCTTCACTCGTCCAGTGAGTAGCGTTAATGGTCCGAAAGAGAATCGAAGGGCTGCAAGTTTTCTGTAGCCTGCACCCTTGCGCTGTTCAAGCAATAAGTGGGGCGTAATTTGTGCGTCAGTCTCTTCTTGATCCTTGCACATTCTCCACGCACCACCATCACAGCATCTTGAGGGCAGACAAAGCCTTTCATTAGGGCAAAGGGGCAGTTTGAGGTTCCGGAGACCCCACTAAAGCAAATCGCACAACAACAGATGTGCCTTCGTCCAGCGGCATTGATCATTTTCAGGCATGCTTACCCAACACAAAAAGCAGAAGTCAACGAGTCGCAAATCATTGTGTCGGTCTATTCGTGTATTTCACCCGTAGGTCTACCTGCACATGAATCGACG
Source organism: Cyclospora cayetanensis (assembly GCF_002999335.1). Taxonomy (NCBI): domain Eukaryota; phylum Apicomplexa; class Conoidasida; order Eucoccidiorida; family Eimeriidae; genus Cyclospora; species Cyclospora cayetanensis. Next base: position 96,824 of record NW_020312103.1, on the reverse strand, counting down.
GTGGGATTCGGCTGTATGGCCAAGTGGTCTTGGGCGTTTCATTTAGGCTGCATTCCTCGCGGGCTTGGGTTCAAATGGCATTTCAGCTCTCATCCTTGCTTTTTAAAAGCCTGTTATGGCTTATCTTGTTTGTTTCGTTCACCAAGTAAGCATGATGTTCAACGAAACTTCCGACTGGGGACAGTCAGCGGCCTTGTGGGGTCTGCCATAGTGTTAGCATGAGAAAACCTTGCATTCACTTATAAAACCAGCAGGAGGCATTGGTTATTAGCCCGAGAACTCGGATTAATTGCAAGGGGCACAAGCAGCTCATAAAGAATCCAGAGACTGCTCGAAACAGCGGCCTCGAAAATTGGCTGGATGGCCGAGTGGTCTAAGGCGCTGCGTTCAGGCCGCAGTCCTCGCGGGCGTGGGTTCGAATCCCACTTCAGTCATTCTTGATGCTTTTACCGAATTTTTATTGATACATCTAACTGTGGCGCTGGAATCATCATACTATCAAGGTTCGTAACTCCAGTTTGTTTTGGACTTTTGCTTTCTGGGAGGTGATCCCTTTGCATTTAGCATGCATGCTGTCTTGAGTTGTACCGCGTAATCCTTCCGTCTCTTGTGCATACACTTTCGCGAGAGTAGTGCAGCGAATAGGATTCCGTCAATGAACTATGCTCTTGGCGCCCATGATACGTGTAAAAGTCTCTTGATGGAAACAGGTTTCAAGCATGTGCAGAAAATACATGACTTGTTTTCGGACTATTTTCGTATTTTCTATCTTCCGTTCCACGATATTGGTAGACTTCTCGCGGCTTCGCGTGCACTTGTACTGCAATTCCTGCCGGTTGGACGCGCCACCCTTTTGATGGCAAGATTACTGCGTGATTCAGATTCCATGTAAGAGTTCAACATTGGCAGGCTGTCTGCCAGATTGTCATTCCTGAATTTCCCATTCTATTTAAAGGTTGCCAATTCGAGAGAGAATTCAAGACTTAGCTCGAGTCTATTATTGCTGCCCAAAAAAGAGGCCCTTAAGCGCTTCATGCCAAGCTGACGTTAAACCTACTGCCCCCTTTACTCGCTTGCGGGGGATGGGGGCGTGGAGATACAAAGGACAGTCGGGGTAACAGGTTATCATGAGGCCCTAGTATTCCTGGCATCTCGAGGGGCCTGTGCGAAGAAAGCGGTCGAGTGATGGGCGTGCAGTCACCGGCCATCAGGGGGAGCCATGGTTAGCGCTTCCTTGAGCCGTTGCAGCTCCTTGGCCGATGGCACTTGTGGCCTCCTGAACACCAGCGCATGCAGCACTCAGCATCTCCACTTTACCACTGTACTTGCGTAAAGGAAGCTGCGATAGCATTGGCCAGAGGGTCTGGGAGTCTAAAGGTTAATATGCCCACAACAGATTACTTCGTGAGCTACTGCATTCACTGTATGAAACAAGGTTACGGGGTCCCCTGAGGGGCAGTAGTAAGCCTCGCATTGCACCGCACAAGCCCTAGCTAAAGGAGATTTACAGGGTCTCTTCAGGTAGGAGGTCGCCCTCTGTTCGGCTGGTGAGCTCTTGCACGTGGAGCTTTCCCTTCCATGGCTGATTTAGCGTGACATTGTATCTGGTAGGCCGGCCACACAAGCGCACGAGTGCAAAACGTAGACAGCGCAACACAAGTGCTCACCACACTTCAAAAGGCACCTATATGTAGGGGCAAACAACAGCTTGTCTAAATAATGTACGGAACATATGCATGGGAGCACTACAATGCCCGAATCTTCAGCTCTGGCGCATTGTCACGGTCCCCAACAAGACCTCGGCGTGCAAGTTGGGATCAGTCCTTACTTGGTGGGTGAGAGTCCAAAGGCTGTGGGACTCAAATAGTGCAGCGCTACGTTGATGGGTTTCCTTCTGCGCCACATCGCAGCTAGTGGGGACCGAAGGACCTGCTTGACTCCTGGAAGCTGGCCCAAGAAGGTTCGAGCTGCCTGTGCAGTCTTTTCAAGGCCATGCCAGCCCCTCAAAATGGCAGCGCCTTGCGGAGTAGCCAATAGTCTGCTGCTGGCGTTTTGGTGGAGGCGCTGAAGGAGGCTGAGGCCTTGTTGTTGCTGCTGCTCTACCCACAGCAGCTGCTGCTGCTGCAACGCGGTAGCGGACAGCTCTCGAAGCGTCCCCAGCAGCAGAAGGCGTTCACTGGCAGCGGCTCGCTCCACAGCGGCAGAGACCTCCATGGGCATTGCTGCTCTGTCCGAGGTTGCACGCAATTGGGCGCACGAGGCGGCCAGCAACTGCTGCAGGGCCTCCGAATCCATCGCGCGAAGAAATCTTTGAATGAAATGTTCGAAGTTATCGGCGGTGCGCCGCATCAAGTCGGAAGTCCGTCTGCACAGAAGCGCAGGCAATACACCACAGGCCTCGTGCCGCGAGTGGCCCCGAGGATCGCCGCTACGACAGTCTCAGCAACTGACACATACATACTCGCGAGCGGAGCACTACGCTCAGCTCTGGCGTGTGCACCCACCTCCAACCCCGCCGCCCGCACCCTCTCTATGGAAGGATCGCCTCTGTTTGGATACGCAGTAATGCCCTGAAACGGTGCTCGCTTTGCGTCCTTACTGCAGCGTCTACTTGACGCTTTACTAGCCCACGCCCTCCCGCTACAATCCACAAGCTGTGGCTGTGGCTTACCTGGATAATTCATAGAAGTTATGCCGCTGAATCGGCGGCGACCCTTTCGGCCTCTCTGGATCCCTCTTGCCACTCAGCAGCTGTTGGAGAAGCAGCGCAAAACGTCGAACAGCGAGAGACCGCAGGGCCTCCAGCTGCAGGTGGTATAGCGTCCGTAGCTCTGAGACACACCCCGAAAGCTGCAAGCAGAGGGACGTGGAGCCACAGAGCGCTGAACGGCTCTAGAAAGCACAGAACCGCTACAGCCTAGAGCAGAGCAAAGGGCCTTTAACAGTCACACGGGGTGGCAGGAAGACGCGATGCGCACCGGTAAGGGCTTCGTCCTGCAGGGTTTGCCGTATCTCTAAAATCGATAAGGCCTCGGTTCCTTTTAGATAGCTTTCAGCATTGGCGGTGCACTCCGCATCGAATTCACGCAAGAGGCCCCGCAGCAAAACAAAACCTTCGGCTGGACCTGGAGTCTCAGCCAGCTCTGCTCTAAATCTGCACGCAAATAGACCAGAAGCGCACTGCCGGTTGGGGTGAGGCCGCTACTGCTCCGAACACCTTCTTGCCATGTTTGCCTCTTTGGCTGTGAACGAAGCTGCCCCGCAAGTTGCTTCTCTTGCGTGGTGACATGGCAGGGCCCACGGCGACAGCTTTATTATCTCGTTGCGCTGCACACCTGGCGAGAGCACGCCGTCTGCATGCCTCTGCATTGAAGACAGAAGCTTCTGCTGGGGGCACCTCAACTGCAGCAGCGCCAGCAGCGGCAGGTTCTGTCAGGGTCTGCGATTGCGTGGTGGACTGAAGGCTCTGTACGGACTCGGGCAGAGCCAGCAACACCCGGCAAGCCCTCTCTGCTGCGTCAAGCAGCTCCAGAGCGTTGCCGCCTCCTGCGGGGCTTTCTTTCTTCGTCGCGCGGTGCTGGTGTTGCTCTGCAGAGTCCAGTCTAAGGGGCTGATCTCGCTGCTGCGTTTGTCGATGCTTCGACAGGGCAGCCTCGGGTGCTCGCAGCTCCTGCTCCCTCGCGCAATGCTGCACCAGCAGAGACTCCAGGCACTTTTGTACGGCAGAAGAACAGTCTGTCATGGGCCTTGCTCCGTCAGGCTGCTCCTGGTGAGAGGCGTGAGCCTTGAGAGCCTCTGGATGGCCACGCCAGAACACAACATGCACAGAATAAAGCTCACGCAGGGAGGGCAGCCGGAGGCTCGCCTGAGTTTGTTGCTCTTGCTGCCCCGTGGAAACCTCCATCCCAGACTCGCCCGCAATAGCCTGCCACTGGCCTTCCAAGAGGCGCAGAGCGGCGTAGGCAGCGTTGCGTCTTAGGACCTCTGCTGCTGCTGCAGCCGTTCCGTCGCCCTCCCCTGAGGCTTGAGACTGTCTCCCTGTCTCTGAGCTGCAGAGCTCGGGATCTCTGAGCAGCAGCACTATGGGCCTTGTCGTGTTCGCTGCTGCCGCAAGAGTCGCCGTAGGTGCACGGGCCGCCTCTGTCTCTGCCTGCTGCAGCATGCGCAGCTGCAGCTGCAGCTGCAGCGCGGCGCGTAGAAGGGGCAGGGGCTGCTGCTGCAGCGCCAGCGACACAGGGGAGTCCAGCACCTCGAGCGGCAGTGGCAACACCAGCATATCCCCGCATGTCACAGCAGCGCCAGCAACGGCCGCTCTGCCTGCGGCAGCCTCGGCTCCCTGCTGCATCCAACCGCCATTCACGGCAGGGAGATGCAACACCACGGGAGATCCGACGGCCTCTCCCGCGTTCCGCGGCAAAGGCTCTGAAGAATTCCTTGCTAGCTGCCAGAAAGAGAATACGCGCATGGCAGGCCCTCGCCGCACTACAGTCGCACTGGCTTCTGCCTGGGCTGCACATTGCTCTGCCTCCACGACAGAAGCCCCCAACAAAGCCTCAGAGGCTATCTCAGACGTCTCGCTGTTGAACAGCACATAGCATGGCCGCCTACTGCCCAGGAGATGCTGGCTGCGCTGCTGCACGGGCGAACTGAGGGGATGCTGAAGACTGCTGCTCCTGCAGAGGGGGGCCCTTATAGGGCGCAGAGGCCCGTGCCTCGGGCCTGCTGGAGCAGCAGAAGCCAGGGGCCCCCTCGACGGAGACTGCCGAGCCTCGGCCACCCCAGAGTCGCACTGCAGCAGCACAGCCATTAGAAGACAGCCCAGCAGCAGCACCAGCGAAGAGGAGGGGCTTCTTCTAGGCGTTCCTCGGAGGCGCAGGCCCTCGCGTCCACCAGAGCCATTCTCTGTGCTGTCCATTATGTGGGTGGGGAGGGGGCGTCGCATGCAGCAGGGTAGCCGACTAAGAAGGGTTGAGGGCAGGAAGGGACAGCTGCCGCGTGAGGCGCGAGACTGATGCTGCATGGCTGACTAGAGGGAGTGTGCCTGCGTGGCTCCCGGGGTGGGAGGCCTCCACATGGCGACTTAGCGCCTGTTGCTGTCCTCTATGCCTTCTGATTACGCATACGAGTGCCTGGGGCTTGTAGGGGGCGGGGGCAGGCGCTGCGGCAGCCGCGGGTAGACAAAACCTTGGACTCGGGGTTAATGCCTCCAGGCGAAAAGCGTTTTTCACTGTAGGCCTACAGAGAGGCGGCAGGGGGGCACTGCGCGAGAGCCGTATACAGGGTAAGGCGTGACCTGCGCCGACACTCGGCCAGTGATGTGCCTGCGATGTGTCCTGCGTGCATGGGAGGATTCGTCCGTGGGAATGCAGATAATGCATGAAGAGTGCTCTTGTGGTGAAAAAATTGGTCTCTCATTGGAGTTGTTGGCGTTGGAACCGAAGGGACGTGTGGGGCTGCCAGCACAGCGAGGATCGTGCGTGTGTCACCTCTGCGCTTCCGAGAACGCGCATGGGGTCCCTGCTATGGCCCGACTATTAAGCTTCTTGGCGAAGGCTTGCTTAGGCATTTGTCTGCAGCTCTCCCAACACATCAGGGGGTGTTCACACAAGGAGAAAATACAGGGGCAGTGGGCATGGGGCTACAAGAACTTCTGGTTGCAAGGAGGCCTTTAGCGGGTCTCCGAGGCCCTCTAAAGGCCTGTGAAAGAAGCAATCTCACATCCTTACCAACTCCGAAGAGTAAACGCTTCTACTTCCGTAGCGCGAGATGAGTTCCACTGAAACCAAGATACACGCTTCTTTGACGGCCCGTATGCAGACACACAAGGAGTGCTCTTCGCTGTGTTCCATAGAAGCAACGGAGAGGTGGAGGCGCTGCATGCATCGAGACAGATCAAGGAAGAATTTCGGTTGCCTTCCCGGTGACTTGCAACTACCAGCTGTTCCCCCCTTCTGGGAAGGCCTGGTGACCTCGGCCTCATGTCCTCAGCCCACGCACTCGTCGCCTGCCTTAATCGCTTTTCGATATAAAAAGGGGCTACGGCCTTTCTTGGCCAAAAACTTAAACGCGCATTTTTCCCAAGTTGCTGGTGGAATGCGTTGTACTCCGTACTGTGCCGGCCATGGCAGGAATACATACCCTTAAGCGGGAGGGCTTTACGCGGGGCCAGCTAGGCTGCGCTCAAACGCCTTCTACTGGGCTAGCTATGTATAGCTAGAAGTTGGTAACGACTGGACCAACTGGTTCTTCACTTCATACACCTTCTATTATACTAGTGGCGCACAAATACGTGTCAGTAACGATGCAGCAATGTAAATTGTCCTCATCCTTTTTGCTGTAAACTCGCGTTCGCCCTATCCGACAAAACGCAAGGCTGTGCGCGTGTGCGCTAGGTGTTATGTGCAAGTAGCTGTGTATACTCGAAATGCTTACAGAGCGCGGCTGCGCCCGCCAAAGCCATCCTTCCCCCTCGCATCGCTAATTCTGAGGGACGCGGGAAGGTGAAGAAGAAAGTTTTCCAAGAAATAAGAATAAGTTCCTATCAAGTTTTTGTACTCTGGATTCAAGTGTCCCTCTACAAACACAGATGGAGCGTTACACAGTTGGCAAGTCGTGATCGCAAATAGAGAGCCTCTTTGCTCTTGCATTCACCCATCAACTTCCAAGAAAAGATGCTGGCACTTTAGCAGTGGATCTACTAGGGGGCATAGGGTGAACGTTTCATTTTAGACGGCCGATCATGGGGATTTCGACCTTTAGGTGGATACGCACGGAAGACGATACCCCATCCGGGAGATACCAAAATTGAATTTAAATATGCAGGCCAAAGTCCTCGGTCTACCGCCACCAAAAGTACAAAAAAAGTCTCTGCTTGTCCCTAGGCTGGAAAGGCCATGCAATGAGAAGAATGCCAGCCGATGCAGCCGGCGCAGCCGGGCACTTTTAACAACGAGTTGGCAGATGCAGTCAGCAGGAGGAACGAGGAAACAGGGGAGGTACGCCTTTGGGGAAGAGACACTCTAGCTGTAAACTGGGATGCTCAGGCATACCCAGTGCCTCGTTTCAAACCCCTCGCACGATTCCATCTATTGGCTAGCTGGCCTCATCCGCCTCTTCACTGCTTGGCGACCCGTATTCTCCTAAAAGGGCCGAACAGTCACCCGAGGGCTGCGGCTGCGGCTTCCGGACAACTACCAGTTTTGGAGCCGCCACACAGACTCCCAAACCAAAGTTTAGAACTTGCTTGCTGCTTGCTTCATGCAACTTGGCGCCATGTGGTGTGGACGCACCGCAGACGGCAGCGTCATCCGCTTCACTGCGCCTGTTACTCCCACAAGAGCTGCTGGTGCTAGTACTCGCACTGCTTGTGCTCGGCCTTCGACCGCCTCCCTCACCCGCCTCAGTGTTACTACTACTACTACTACTACTACTACTGCTGGTCGAAGCATCGCCTCCTCTAGAACTCGAGCTGTTGCTTGTGCTGTTCCCACCTGCTCCAGTGGAATCTAACGCGGCCATGGGCTCTCCCCCTCCGACTAATTCCTCCTCTGAGGATTCTGCATGCAGGCGCAACGTAGGCCACACCAACACAAAAATGTGCATCAAGCTCCCCCTGGCGTAAATATGCCAAGAATCCGCAGTTATAGGAGACATGTATGGCCCACACACTACACCTCAAACTCCAAGGCCCTAACCCGTGCAGCGGTCCCCTGCCTTTACGGACGTGGATCAGAGTCAAACTCCCTGGCAGCTCTAAAGAACTTGAGTTCGTCCTTTTCCTCCTCGTTCCATTCCTGCCCTCCTTCTTGGTCTCCGTCTTCTCCATTAATGCGGCGCTCCTTAAGGAATGCCAGGGCAGCATCCGAGGCCGCAGTTTTGTCAAGAAGCCGGCGATTCAATCTGCGGAGTTCCGCCAGCTGCTCTAATGCCAAGATCTCCTGTTGCAAACCTTGCCGCGATGCCTCTACTTGAGATACACGATCTGTCGCAAGCTTCTCCTCCTAAAAACACAAAGCAACGACACCAGCAGCGACGCACGAAATTCTCAAGGAGCGCCTGCCCCGTTCGGTGCCCGTAGGAGGCCTCTAGGGGTACCTAAAAGGCGGCCTTCAAGGCCACAACTCCTAGAGATCCATTTCCTGTGGCTCCCCCTCAGACCGGCCTCATATCCGCACTCGCTCGATGTGCTATCCTAAGGCCTCAAAGGTTGATCCTCCTGGAGGACTTTGGGGGTAACAAAGTGTCAGTTTGTTGCTCTAACCCCCCTACAGGCGAGAACGGCCGTCCTCCCTCTTTAAGAGAAGGCAAAAGCCAAGCTCCTCTGACAGACTAAGTGATCAACCCCTAAACCTTTGGTTCATAGCTATGCCTTACCTCCTCCTTCTGCACCCTCTCCGCAGCGAGAGCCTGGTCCCTCAGGGGGTCACACATCCGCGTGCCGCCCCACTCCAAAACGTAGTCACAGTTTTGAGGATCTAAACGAGCCACACATACACACCGACAGACACCAGCTGTATCGCCTAAGAGAGGCACACTACGCGCGCATGTGCGGCGCAGGGTCACTAGAACTTCATCTTCTGAGGACCGCCGTCCGCTTGGGCAGTACACAAGCGCGCACGAGAGGCGCCAGGAGAAAAAACCACCCCTAATTCAGATGCATGGCCAAGATAAAAGATGCCTCTCCCCCCTAGGCTGTAAGAAAACACCGCTCACCTGTTTTAAAGCAAACTTCGGCGCGGCAATGCGGGCACCGGCCATAGAAGCGCCACTTGATGATGCCCAAGTAGTCCTCACCCTGCACACAGAAGAAGAACAACCCACATGAACATGCGCCAAATCCTTCCATAGGCGTGAGGGTACCTTACGAAGCACGCATGCCCTGAGTACGCAGGAGGCGCATACATAGGATGTCTCATGCCCCTGCAAGCCATTATAGCACCATCCACTAAAGCTGCAATGCATTGGATCCTTGAGAGACTGTCAGCTGCCTCGCTGCGGCCTTCTGTGACCCCTAAGACGAGCGCTCTGTTGCGCCTTATTTTCCCGCTTCCTCTGTGCCTTTCCGGGAGGTGTCCTACGCCTTCGTTCAATCACGCAGTTGCGCACACTTCGGTGTGTCCCCGTATCCGCCTCCTTACCTCCACTTTCTCCACCCTGGAGTTGAATTTGGTGCCGACGTAAATAAACTCGCTGCATGTGCCGCATTTTAACGTAAAAGGGAACATCATGCGAACGTTCATGATCTTGTTCTTGTGCCGTTTCTGAGGAGGGTCAAAGACGTCACCGCGGCGCCGCTTCTGCTGCTGCTGCTGAATACGCAAAGCCTTTTTCTTCGCCTGAAGCTTGTCAAAATCAAAGTCCGGAGGATAATACTTTACCAACACCTTGCGGTCCGCCATTTTCGAGAAGCGTACAGGTCACAAGGGCGCTGTAGATTATAGCGGGGCTCGGATTGCTGCTGCTGCGGATGACGATGCTAACGTATCTGCACCTGGTGCCACTCTTGCTAGGATTACTGATGATATTGCTGCAGGAACAGCTGCATCTGCAGCGGCTGCTGCTATTTGTGCTGCTATTCTGGGTGACCTTGCCGATATGCCACCACTTCCAGTCTCGCGTTCCTCTCTTTTTTCGCTCTCATAAGAACACTGGCTCGCAGCCGTTTTATGATTGCCCTCTCTTTCTTTGAACAGGATTGCAGCGGTTGCTTCGGGTAAGGACGGTGCGAGGACTACCGCACTGGGTGAGTATGAAGAGATTGCGATGGAAATACGGGCCGTTTTGCCAGGATCATGCTTTGCATGGACTGAACCGCAAACATACAAGCCTATTTATTTTTAACTCGTTCCTTGAGGCTTCATCAAAGATGGTGGCTCATGGCGTGCATGCATGCAGATTGGGACCCTGGTAGCGTCCGCAAGGCCCCCCTTCATCGTAGAGCGGCAGTTGTCGAGCCCTCTATTTTTTCGTTAAGGTTGTGCTTCGTCCATTACATTGTTGTTGCAAATGGGTCTAGCGCACTGACAATTTGGTGCCTTTGATTGGTTATTCGAGCATTCCTATGCGCGTTCGTAAGGCGGACTTCACGCACGCCGCGGCAACAGGTGGAAATTGCGCGGTTTTGTTGTTGAGAAACAAAGGGGTATTTCTAGTTGTTGAGCCGAACTCGTGTGCCTCGTTGCCGGAAATCCCGGCAGTAACAGCAGCACCGGCAACAGAAGGAGACAATGTAAGCCACGCGGTCACCCTCACAACGCACTATTCGTCATTCTTAATATTATTCTGATGGTCTGACACCTCAATGCCTTCACCGCTCCGCATCGAAGGCCATTAATTTTGACTGTCAAAAGCTTTCAGACACAGCAGTGATGAGCAGCAACTTGGGCAGGTTCCGTTTGATCGTTCCAGCAGCAAATGCCAAGCCATCGCCTTCGATTGGCCAGACCCTGGGCCCTTTGGGTGAGTATTCGCACGTTTTATTGGCATGCGTAGTCTTTGCTTGCGATTACCGTAATGAATCAAAATTGGTAGCCGCCGTGACTTGCTTTGCGCGTTCCCCCAGAATAACGGCTCGTGTGCCACTCGGCTGAGCCAAGTTGCATTCATCCGCAGCCTCTTCAGGTTGACATGTTCGAGCGGTTTGGTGCCTGGACAGTTTATGTCGCTTAGAAGGCGCACGTGCGACACCACAGGGCCTTGTGTGGGGAACAAGCCATGCATTGGCTATCCGCGCCTGTTTGCGATTTTAGGAATCAACATGATGGCCTTCTGCAAGGAATTTAACGCCCGTACTGCCAAGGTGCGCCCTGATGTTCCTGTGCAGGTTACCATTGTGCCAAATCCAGACAGGTGAGTGTTGGATCTCTCCTCAGGGCTTACACCGCGAACTTTCTTGTTGTTCTGTATCGTACGCGTGTCTCCGTGGTTTTTCGGGTTCCGTCCAGAGCACGCACACATTTTTATTGCTGTGCTTCAGAACATTCAAATTTAGCTTGAGGGCCCCCAGCAGCACCTGGTTCCTTCTGCGCACGGCGCGGTGTCCTATGGGCAGCGAACAGGCGGGGAAGCAGGTGGTCGGCAATGTGACTCTGAAGGAGGTGGGGTCGGTGTTATTTTCCCGTCAGCTGTACCTCTGCATCCCACTTCCTTTTCGCTGGGTGTGGTAGGGCGGCGGGCGCATGTGTGCAAATAAGCAGTTTACCAACTTCAGCGGTTGCAGCAGAAGGTGAATTGTTTGGGGTAACTGCGCACGCAGATCTACCACATCGCCAAATGCAAGAGCATGGACTGGCCCCTCATTGGAGTGTCCCTTCAGGGGATTTGTCGATCTCTTATTGGCTCCGCCAAAGCGATGGGCATTGAGGTAATGCTCTTTGTAGTCAGTACTTTGTTCTCGTGCCGCACCCTCACCGTGCCATTTTCTCAAGTGGTCGGCCCGTTTGAGGAATGGGCTCCTTCTCTCGCAACCCTGAGCAGCATCTACTCGTATTTTGTATAGGGGGATATCCCTCAAGTCCTATGAGTGCGTTTGCTGTGCCTTGACTCAGGTGACTCCAGAGCTGCAGCCAGCTTTCAGTAAGCGAGACTACACCCCTGTAGAGAACCTCGAACAGATGAGAAAAGACTTGAGACAGAAGCGCAAAGCTGCACGCAGGGCGAGCGCAAAGTCATAGAGTTTATATGCGGTACAAGACAAAGGGACTTTAGCCGCAGGGAGGAGGGACAACACTGTTTCGCTATCTTCGTGCTAGCGACCTCCCCGTGCTTCGATGTTTTGAAACTTTCACTACGTTACTCATTTTCAATGAAAAAGAACGGTACGATTTTTCTAGCACACAGATTTTTTGAATAGGAGCTCTGAAAGTGCAACCGAGTGCTTTCCGACGATGGCACGGGGCATCCAACGCCAAATGCCACCCAACTGACACTGCTTCTGGCATCCCGGAACCCTCAGCGAGCCTCAGCCTTCTCGCAAGTGTAGGACGACAGAGCAGCAATATGACAGGCATCTGTGAGATCTAAAGTAGCTGAAGTGGCGCTTCTGAGCCTTTGAAAGCCCCAGCGTTGGCCGGGCTAATAGATGGGGCTTCTGTTTCCAGCACTGCTGCTGCCGTGGTTCCCACCAGCGCATATGCCCTTCCCAGGCTTCAGTGCATTGGCGTTAACGGGCAGTCGTTCCCTGTTCTAGTATTCCTATTTAGATGCCACTCAGGATGGACAAGGTGGCGCCAAACGGGCACCAGGTGGAATTGGCGTGGATTTGGAGTGGCGTGCAGACATTGATCAACCAAGGACGAAGAATGTGATGTGGGAGGCGCTACAGCAGCGCTAACGAGCTGCAGGTCGGACGCCTCATGGAACGGTGCGATCGGGCGAAGTGGTGTCGCAGTTACATGTGCAGCACCACGAGATTCCCCAGCACCCGGGTTCGGTATGCAGGCGCGCGTACGCGGTGTCGTACCTGGCCGAAGTCCAGTTATACTCGAAAGCAACGCTTTGCTGGCTACAGTAGCTGAAAATGGACGATGGCTCTGCCCCAACAGTGAAGTGCCAAGGGAAACCCAGCCGCAGCGGCGGGGATGGCTGGTCCATCCAAACTCGGAAGCATGGCCTCGATCGCTTACAGAAGTAGAAATCGTCTTTGAGCCATATACACGACGAAATGTGGTTACACATATGCAGTTTGCATCCCTTTGTCGGGCCCGGTGCACAACGATGAGGTGCTAGCGGCTCGAATGCATTTTTGAACCGCTTACAGGAGAGTATGCTCAGCGGCAGCGCAGAGTGGTGCACTTTTTTTGACTTCAAAATTGACCTTGTAACAGAACACGTGATTTTGAACGCCGCCCATATTGCTTTGTGATTCCTTATCACTATGGCATACAGCTAATGCTTACCGGCGAAGCAACATTACATCATGGCTAGTCCTGGATTTGGAATATAGTGCGCGTAGCTCAGGCGCATTACAGTGTTGCACTTAGATTTACGAATGGCGTAGCGCACGCAGCCTTTAGCCTTTGGCAGCATCTGGGGGAAGCTTACTTCAAGAAAACTTGGCGCTGGTCACGCTTTCGTATAAGGTAGTCTTTCTGCAGTCCTATTCACTTCTCATCCACATTGTTTCCCTTATGCCGAGGAAATCGGAGCAGTATAAACTAAGCTAACCCACGTGAGGGAGCTGCGTTAGCTTTATCAGTCTACTTATTGCAACCTAATCAAGGCAATCCTTTGATTATAGTATGTACTGCCACCCCTTTATGGCAAAAGCCTGATGGGGCATAACGCAGCTCCACGGTATTCAAGCTGTACCATAAAATTTGTTGGGTCGAGCCACAATAGGAGAAGTTGTTTTGAGTAATTTACGGTGGATTTCGGGAGCTCTGTTCTAGTAGCTTTTTGCAGAGTACATTTAGTGACCTCTACACGCGAGGAGTCGGTTAATTTGTTTGTTTGTACTTAAAAGATTGCTATTCTCTGCAACGAGCTGTGAATGCTCGGAATGCTTTCAGAGGGAGCAGCATTGTCCATGAATTCTGGCTGGAACGCTTCATCTAAGATCTCTGTAGGGAGAAACTTGAGCCTCTGTCCTAATACAAATTGAAGTTGTTTAGTGTACCTCAAAGAGCTGCCCGTTTCCCTTGTCCTGGCGCCTCAGAGTTCCTGATATTAGGGGTGAGGTCTAGTTAGGGTGCTCGTAGGTGCACCTTATGACATTCTGGCAAACACGTACACAACCTTGCGTCAAGTTGTTCCGAGCCATCCCTGCTCTGCAATAAATAAAACATGCCAGCGCACAGAAATGAAGAGGAAGCCTTTTAGAAGGCAGGTCGAGGCTTGATTTAAGTTATGCATCGGAGTTAGGGCTAATAAAGTGCTTCCTTATAGAGCAGAGAGAGTGGAGGGTTACCCCTAAAGCGCATTGCCCAGCTTCACGATGTATACCCTGTATATTCAAGCACACCCAAAGCGTGCGGTCAGCTCATTCTAGGTTTAGCAATAAAACATAGTATAGGGTAGCAGTTTAGCCGTAGCACAATACCATCCCTCTTAGTGTACCACACGATGTCCGGTTCCTCTTGTAGTAATTCTCCGCGGCCGACTCAGCAAGCGATTGCATTGCTCTCATCACGGCACCCTGCCACCTTGAGTGCATTTCCAGGGGGTATTCTAAGGAGAGAAGCTGTCCTAGTTCTTGCAGCTGCACTGCATGCGTCTCGCTGCGCGTTCGACGGGGTGAGTTCGTATTAGATTGCTACTGCCTTTCTAGTAAAAAAGAGTTCATCGGCTTCTTATTTGTGACTTAGCCTGCTAATATTTTGCACCAATTGTAAAAACAGCACTCCTGGTGTGTGAATAGCACACGATCTGTCCTCCGTAGGCCGTTTGCCGCATGACCTAGCATCAGGGCTCTCCTGCGCGATCCTTGTGCCGTTGGAGGAGCTGCTTAAGTGCCACTTTTTTCCGAGTGGTTTTCATTTTGGTTTCTGAAAAGTTTTGTTATTACAATACCTATGGTTTGTTTGTTGCAACAATCATTCCACCGAGCTCTGTTTATTTGCCTTCGCCGCAACCAGAACGCGGGAAGGCTTGGCTCAAGTGGAGAGCAGGTGTAAGGAACAGTCATGTAGCAGGAGAACTTCTCGCACGGTCCCGAGTCGGTAGGAAGGGCAATTGTGTTAATTTGTGCTTCATTCGCTGCTCTGCAGTAGCATGAGCAATATTTTGGAGAGGCTTTCGAGTTAGCTTCCCGCGGTTTTACATTCACCCCAACGAAGTTTTAGGCGGCGCCACTGACCATTCAACATGTTCGGGACGATCAGGTGGCTTGAAGGGAGGTCAGGCTTTGCCTGGGTGGTTTCGCTGTTCTTCGCTCAACTTTCAGTTGATGCAGCAGCCGTTGGGAGCTACTGGGACACACCTGGAGTGACCGTGTGGGGATCCAGTGGGTTGCAACAGCAGGCCTATGATACCTGGCCTCTGGTGTACGAGGCTCCCTTGAAGACAACATTCGAACCGATGGGTGCGCATCGAACCCCGGCTTCTTCCATGCCCTCCTCTATGCCACATCAGGTGCATTCACAAGTGCCTGCGGGTCTGCCAGCGCATCAACTTTCTTTATCGGATTTACCTGTGGACGCCGAAGGCACTTCTGCTGAAGAACAGAGAGGGTTTCATCTTGGGAAGTATCAATTTAACCAAAACAAGGGCTCCATGCAGCAAGTATTTTTGGACTTCTTTCGGAAACCCAGACTGTCTAAAGTTCTTTTGGTTGCTGCCGTATTGCTCGTCTCCTTCTTCCTTTTCGGCGTTGTGGCAAAGATCTCTCAGGTCCTCATAGCCATTTGGTTAGCCACCAAGGCCCTGCAGCTCGCAGAGCAGGCTATGGACCAGCCGATGGACTAAACTTTCTGTCCTGACTTCTACCACTGCATTCAGCATGCTACCAACGCATGCCAGCTTTGCCTGAAAGCGAAACAAGTAATATAAGGACTCCAGGAGAACAAATGGTACGGTCGGGAGGCCGCATCTTATGCTAGAAGTGTCGATGCATTGTGGTGCTCATCGAATTCAGAACATCTCAACGGAGAAGTGGCACAAGACGTTTATACACGCGGAGAAGAGTAGGGGTGGCAGCAAGGTTTCTTGCTATGCTGATACATGCTCTATCAAGAAGATTGAGGCAATAGGAGTATTTCCTCGTCTTCTTGGGATCCACCGCTCTCATGGCAGAGGACGGGCTTTGTTCCGTTTCTTGGTTTTTGATTATTTGATTCCCACCTTTGTATTTTTCCATACTATGTGCTTTTCGCAGAGGGGGGTCCGCATGTTTGTTTGCCCCGTCAATTTAAGTAGTTTCGTGAGGGCACCGGCACGCACCTCACGGGACACAACCATTTGTTTAAGGCCCCAGATGCGCGGCGAACGTCACGCTAGACGATTGCTCTTTGCATTCAAAGTTTGTGGTCACGCGCAACGTTGTTATTCTGTATAGTGCTGGGAGTGGCTCGCTACTGTAGTTTTATATCAGGGTGGTAGTTCGAAGTGTTAGGTTACCCTATATTCGCATGAAAATGCATAATTCAGAATATTCTCAAGATATGCTGTTGTTACAGTCAATGAAAGAGGCGTACACTAGCTTGGCGTCGGACAAAACCCGTAGGCTTTTGGGATGCCACCTCATGAACGACGAAAATCGCAGTTACGTTGCAGTGGTGATTGCTATGTTCCATCTAATGTCTCTGTGGGGAAGCGCTAACATCCGGCCCAATGCATAGATGACAGAAAGCTATTTCGTGGTTCTCGAAGGAACTTCTACCTTCCCTGGTCTGCGCCTCTCAGAGTTCCCTAAAGGTGGGAGAGATGTTGAGGGTGCGTGTAGCTGCATACTGAAACCCTCCGAGCATTGGCAGGTAGCTACACATACCCTCTGACGCATACTCACACAACATAGCGTCTTACTATGTCAATCAGAAAGTGCGCCGCAATTGATAGGTTATACCGACGAGGTGATTAGTAAGGTCTTGACCATAAACTAGTTCCGGTTAAATACAACTATTGCAAGAGAGACCATACGAGTGAATCTCAGCCTACTATCTCTTCCCCAGCATTTCGGGAGGTAAGCGCACGTGCTCCGTACCTCTACGTCGAGGCAAACTTCAGGCCCTGTCGCCACCATCCAAGGAATGTAAAGCGCAAAAACAGTGCATTCAGGAGAGGCAAAGTGTATATCAAACGCTATACAGAGATAGACTGAAAAGGCGAACGCACAACAACCTAAAACGAACGATGAGCCAAGCCAACACCCCCGCAAAATCACTATGGCTCGATCTACTCAAAGCGCTAAAGTGCATGAACTTCGTGCCAAACGAAAACACAAGACAAGTAAAGTGTGCAAAGGCTACTAAAATTCACACTAGTTCAGCAGTGCCTGTGAACCCCATAGGGCGATCCCTGCATGCAACTTCAGCCGGTACTTGCACGTAGTCGACTTCAAAAGTCGGAACTGAGACCTAAGAGGGATGTAAAGACGATATACCTAAGAGTGGCTGTGCAGAAAATTGAGGGCAGGGGACACCTTTCCAAAAAATGACAACTTCTGAACCAATACACATACACAAAAAATAGTTTGTTCACGAAGAGTACGCGCTGGGGAAGGACGACTGCCAAGAAACGCAAGGAATACCATGCATGGCGAATAGCGCTGTGAATTAAACAGAGAGCAGAGTTTTTCCACAGGCAGCGGGGCCTGCAGGTGCTCTTCCTTCAAGTGCTGAGATCGGCTTTCCCCAATGCATTTCACTAGAGACACTCGTCGAGTGTGTCCTGGACACTCGCTGCTTTACTCCAGGCACCCCTGCGGCTCCCTGAGTATACTCTGCTTCCACATGGGTTACATTCCGGCCGGCGCGGCGAATTTCCTGAAGGATTCGGGCATTGTTGATACTTCTCTATGAAGCCAATATTGGTAGGTCTGTGGGGCCTCGAGCTTCAAGGGCAATAGATAGACTGAGAAAGAGCATTGATTCGTGAGAGGACCACAGATGGTTAAATCCACGTGGTCGCCAACGCCTTCGTTGGTCGCACGGTGCAGCTCACAAAGCCTGTCAATCCACGAACCAGATATCCAGACTCGGAACACAGAGCACATAGTTGCTAATCATAATTCCGTGCTCGTCTACCCTGAATTTTTGCGCATACATTCTTGTGCATTTGCCATTTTTTCCGTGAGCCCCTGCGCTGCCAAGTGGTGCTGACCTCGGACTACCACGTCCCCTGACCCGGATGGGAATTGGGCATTCTGGTATTAACCAGGAATGCGAGGGTTCAATGGGTAGATGAGTGTACTGTTGTACTGTGACACGATTCAGCAGAGGAGGAAGGAAAGCAATTTAATCAATCTTTTCGTGAACATAGAGTAGTAGATACTGCGGAAGAGCGGGTTTGGTGACTTCTATCTGTCCACCTGCGTTCTGTTGGTTCGCAGTGGTCATAAAATGGTCAATGTGTGGGCAGGTCATACAGGCGTGCCAGGATACGCTTAAAGCCACGCAATCCTATCCGCAATGATACTCCTGGCGAGTTCATAAAGCTTTCAGATATGAGTCCATTTCCTGAGCCGTGACAGCTGGAGCAAGGGAATGGATAAGCATGTTTGGTGAGTATTGGCAGCGACGTGATGCTATCCTAACACACAGCAGCCAGCTTCACATTCAAATCACTCCAAATCATTCCACATGGTTGCACAAATACGGGCTTGGGAGAACAACACAGTTTTAGTTGCGGACAGTCTGGGCATGACAGTGCATACTCCTCTGCCGTGGGATGCATCTCGGACCACCAAGACGACGTTGCGAGGTTTTTCACTGTAAAGCAAATCTGAACATTATCAGAAAGGCGTGATCATGTCCTTTGCTTCACACGGCACTGCGAAGTAAAGTCGCAGTATACAAGCGTTGGAGTTCCTGTTTTGTTTGAACTAGATCGTGCCACGCTCAACCTGGTAGTGGTTCACCTATTCGCCAACCCGAATTTTGGTACTAATAGCGTATGTAAATGCGTCGAAAGCATAAGACACACACAAATTCGATAAAGATTCTGAATTGTCGAAAAAAAGAGCGGTTGTGTTAGATGATCACCTGTCGCTTGGGTGTCGCGAGAGCGCATCAGCGACCATGTCGGTAACGCCCTTAATATACTTCGCCGAAAAAACTTACTGCAAGAGGTGCAGAGACCAGCTCTGAATTCTAGGTTTATCAAAGGTATGAAGTCCTCTCTTAGGGTACATCAACGACTGGTAGTTCGCCTGCAGAGTAAGTGTCGCCCATATCAGTGGTGCTGACATGTTTCACGCTCCCTTTCACCGCATAGAATATCATTTCCTGCAATGGAAACCACTGCTCGGTTTCGGTGAAGCAATACGAATAACAAGCGAAAATTTGGTGTCTTCGGAAACCCGTGTGCTGTTGGCAGAAAATAGGACCAAAAGCTCAGGGACTGGAATCAGTTTTAATGAAGATAAAGCTTCATTAATCCAGCAGCACAAGATCTGGAGGCATTGAAAGGCGGCCAACAAGTGTCCTTGCTACGGAAAACTATGCCCTCTGTGTCCAAGGAATAGGCCGCATGTTCCTGAGGAAAACAATAAAAGGAGTATTGATCTGGGCTGATCCGGGATTGCATTTCTTCGTATATAAATGCAAGTCCATTCAGCTTTTAAATACCCTTGAGATTGCTTAAACGTAGAGGGCATGCCTTGATCAATTTGAATTTTCCCGGAGCTGGCTTGCTTCATGAAACCGTAAAGCATAATCCCCAAAAGAACTATTCACATTGACAGCAAACATTGCATGCTTTCACATTCCATTGCTTGCCTCACAACGGCTAATGTGCTTGAGACCGGATGCAATCCATTATTTGCGGACACTTTACCGGTGCGTTGTTTCCGCGCTGATTTGCTGTACATCCTGGGACCACTTGGCTTAACGCTTAAAGGATGACTAAGATAAACCTCCGATGCAGCAGTTCTTCGTCTATGCCGTGGCTCATGCGGATAATTGCTTCATACCAATTGATGGACTAATCCAATTTTAGTATCCCCTACTGCATCGCTCTTAATTCCCACCGAACTTGGTGTTGTGCAGAACTCAAAATACACTTATAGGTCAGGATTCGCATGATGGCTTGAGGTGTGGAAATTTCTGCAGGCCGACGATTTCCTCCCAGATGGATATGCAATCATTGCGTGCTTGTCATTCCACGAATGTGCTTCGAGTACTGCTCGTTTTTCTTCGTCATGAGGGATAAAGCAAGGTACATCTTTGGCGACAAATGAAGTCTTTGAGTAATCACCCTTCCTTATGTCCGCCGTAGGTTTTTGATAGACATGAGCTTATTGACACATTCAAAACCTTTCATAAGCTTACAAAAATGCCTTCTAACCACAAGCGGAGCTACTGCGCTTAAATTAGCTTAAAAGTCGGCCGCTGCCTCCCCGACAGGCCTTCCACCAAATGCAGCTTTCATCACCAGAGGGTTTGCAAAATTTTGCTTTCAAAAAATTCAGATTACTGAGTAAATAACTGGCTTAATAAACAACAGGCAAACGTTATAGGAAGCTAGTACATCCCATTATATTCAAAACTGGTCGCTGAACGGCGAACAGCTGAATCGGATGCCTCCTCAGCGAGCCATTCAACTCCTAACCCGATTCAACGATAATGGAATCTTATTGCGCTTCCCAGAAGAGCACCGCCCTTCTCTTGCCCATGACACTCAGTGTTCTTGACCTGAGGAAAGAGGGACCGCTAGGATGCGCGTTGCTGCACCCTGTGGGATCTTCGAGTATTGGTAGAAAGTAGCACTGAGCATGTAAAGTACACTCACACAGTATTGCATGTGGTTGTATCCAACAGACAGTCCTCTGCAAAAACTGAGACACATGGGCAGACATGTCAAAGGATAAGCGTTTTACTTATTCTGAGTCAAGCATTACAAATGCACTAGAATGGGTTTAAGCGTAGCTTACCCCGCTAGAAGAGCAGAGAAAGGGGCTATTTGGAATTTCCTGTATAGTATCTAGTGAGACAGCGGGGATTTGTCCTCTTAATCAGACCCCTGCTGTATTCCAGATTAGCAATCCGCTGATACTCCTAATTGAGCAACGAGTAATGAAAAAGTCAAGCTGAACTCGACGAAGGTTCGTTAGACTCGGAGTGGGAACGTATAGAGACCTTCCTCGTCTTGTTTCTCCTTACTGGAGTCCGTTATCCGCTAAATCTCTCATATCTGTTATTTCCATATCGCTCTTTCCCTAATTGAAGCCTAAAGTGTCTGGGTGCCAGGGTTCGTTCAGCGGCCGCTGGGGCTGCAATAGTCGTTGCTTCTTGTTCACCCGAATTGTTTGGTTTTGTTAGAGCCTTTGGGAGACACTGTGGCATTTATTAACATACTTTCCTGAATTATGTGCGTAATTTCAGCAGTCAAATCGCTTCGCATGGAGGGGCATGCCCTCTTTACTGCCCAGCTGGCCACATTGCCACAAGGAGCTTTACGGACGGTGGGAATTCTGCCCTTGCCTGCGCCGTTTCTGCTAGCTGACCCCGAGGCTGTAGTGCACCTTATCGTATAAGGTGTTCTGTGAGTCTTCATTGCCTTCAAAGGCGCCCTGGGACCTTTGAACTGTTCGTGGTCCCCCTGCACTCATCCCCCGCTTCCCCTAGCTAAGGTTCTATAGATGGCTACCGTACGCTCCGGCCTTAGCCGCTTATCGGCGTCTTACAAGGACCTAGGCTACAGCCGACGGCTGTCTTACGTCAGGGGGCTCCCCGCCAGTTTTGGCACTAGCGGCTTCAAAGCAGCGGGTACAGCAGCAGTACGGGGTGGCCATGGCAGTGGAGAGCCGATAGCGTTAAACTGGACGAATTCCTTTTACCTACCCCTTCAATGGAATTGTCTGGCTATGGAATATGCAGTCGACCGCAGACTCTGTGGCAGAGCCAAGGGCCAGTCCGCCGCACATTTGAGCCTGCGGAGCTTCGGCAGTGGCACCGGAGCAATGCATGTGTTACGAGTTCCGCCCCTGGGTGATTCCATCACCGAAGGGACAGTGGTGGAATGGCGCTTTGGGCCTGGGTCTATGGTGCACGCAGAGGACGTTGTCTGCGTCTTGGAAACAGACAAAGTATCTGTGGATATCCCTGCGAAGATTTCGGGCAAAATTGTCAGCATTGCTGTGGAGGTGGGTGGAACAGCATTTGTGGGGGGTGATTTGGCCGTCATTGAACCCAGTAGTGTGGAGACAGGAGGAGAGACAGTTCCTTCCCCTACTCCACCCAGCGGGGCCACCCCCGCACAGCACACACCACCAGCTGCTTCCTCGGTAGCTGAGCCATATGGGCTAGCTGCAAGGGTAAGCACTCCTGTATCAGATGAGCCGCAAAAACCGCTGCGTTACAAGCCACGTATTATGTTCAAAAGCGTTCGCAGCAGGCTGGAACGGCTTGGGCTGCTGCCCCCGCAGCAGCAAGGAGAGGCCCCTCCTGCGGCAGGAGCTCCATGCAAGGCAGCCCCCCCCCAGCAAGGGAAGGGAGGCAGTGAATGGGAAAATGCCGCAGCTTCTGGGCCCAATGCAACTGTTGTGAAGTGAGTCTTGGCTGCTGATGACTTCACGAATGGATGAGTGCCTCCCTATTCTTACCTGCATTCATGGAAATTCGCTCTTTATTGTTAGTGCATCACGTGGGTAAAGGAATGACGGCAGAGCATTTCTACGTGTCTTGGTGTGTTCGTTGAGCCCAAGGCAAATCTAATGATTGCAGAAGTGGCTCTGCTCTGCACGATGCGTGTGCGTGCTATTGTGTCTGCAGTTACAAGGCCATAGAGGACTTGCCCACTTTTCTAATGCGACCGGCCCTTAGCCCGGAGGAGGTAGAGGCGATTAATGAGGGGGGTTTGACGGACGTGGATGCCGCTGCCAGTGCTTGGACTGTATCCCTTGCTTTTCGTCCGGTGGCCTCCAAGAAGAGCTCTAGTTCCAAGAGGTCTTCGGCCTAGGTTGGCAAGAGATCGGGAGTTGCGGACTGCTCTTCAAAGGCTGAGCCGCTCGGGCGACTGTCGTTACTCCTTTCCTATTTTTAGTATCCGCCTGGAAGATGATCACAGAGGACGCCTAGGAGAGCAATTTTGCCTCCTCATACCCAATAGGGGACTGGCATTCACTGAGAAGGGGAGAGATGATGCGCAGAAGAGGGCCGCCTATTAATTGGAATGTGTCAGGCACTAGCGGACACTGTGTTAGATGCAAGGGATTATTAATCGGGTGTCTGGCCAGCCACTGGGGTGCAGTTTGTATGGAGGCGGAGAGGCAGTCGGCCTCAAGGGTGTTTGCTTTGTGCCCGGTCTTGATTCATGCATCATTAAAAGCTTTCTTCGGGCTAACCTGGGTAATTACCACACTGAATTGTGCGTGTATTCCAGCAATTAGGCTCCTCTGCCCATGAACCTTTCTCATTCCTTGTGAAAATAAAGGCAGAAGAGTTATCCATTCTGCTGGTGTCCTGTTTCTCAATTTCCAGTCGGATAGACAGCATGGCTCATCCTAAAGGAATATAAAAGCCTTTAAAGGCATGTCTACACGCTCGATAAGGAGCTGGCTAGGCTGGTGGGGTGTGCGTACAACCGTGCCCCGGTGGCTCGTGGCCCGCTCGCATCGAAGGCTCCCTCTATCAAAACGCTACTGTACTATCATGTGAAAGCAGCAAGCTAAAGCTAGCATGAGCCATTTCTAAGATCCAGTGCGCTATTCCAATGATGCAGCTGCGTGCTAGAGGCGACCAAGGGCTCCTTGATATCACCTTAATTTGTTTACACATCAACAAGGAAGAGGGCCGAATGCCACTTCCCATAGCTTCCCAAAGGCGTGAGGGCAGCTGGTGTGTGAAGGCCCGTTGATCACCTCGGCAAAGGTAGGCCCCTGAACCTTCGTGCAGTTGTGCTTAGAGTAGCATACGAAAAAGGCAATATAACATTCTACGGCACCTGTGCAACCCTCTAGCTTTCCCCCACTTCAGAGTGTGGCTTCTATACAATCTAGAGAGATACAAGAAGGCGAATGAAGCGTACGAAGGGGTTTTAAGCCATTCGTCATTTTAAGATGCAGAGACCGAGAAGGCTGTGCAGCAAATGTACTCTAGGTGTGAGAGCATGGACTGCCATTTAGAGGGGAAAACCATGCGACCGAATCAGGCCTACAGAGCTACGTAGTAAGTGGCCGAAACGAGCGAAAGGCTCTATGAAGCAGTGCGTGTTGGATGTTGCACCAACACCAAGCGGTACGAACTCTATCAAACAGGCGACCCGCTGGCGCAGACTTCCCCGGCGGTCAATAGCTAAGGGATGCTGTAGGGACGCCGCAGCTCCAAAGAAATACGTGTTTTGCGCCAAGAGGAAAGAAAGTAATGCACTTCCCTGCGATAGAAGCGCAGGCTGCAAGGAAAGCTTAGCACGCACAGCAAGTGCATCAGTCTGTATGATAGCCAGGCCATGCCCACGCTGATTTTCGCTTGGTGTCTGATCAGATAAAAGAAGGACTCCCTGATGCATAAAGCAGTCAGCTAAATTTGTACTCAGATGCATTCCCTAGGAATGAGGTAACAGGAATGCCGACAATAATAGGTTTGTGGACTTCAAATTACTGCCAGCTGTAACGGAGTTGGAGAAGCAGGGTGCTGATGTATTCCACATTGTCAAGCTGGCATTAGGTGGCCCACGCTCGGTTGTGTTGTACGCTTGCAGTGAGAGGGCTCAAGCCGCCATTTCTGTGCTGCCGCTCAGCTTCTAACCGGAGAAGTAACAAACATAATAAGGAAACGAAATACACTGCAGTCAGCACAGTTGTTTCGGTATACCTCTCCTTGTCCTCCCAGGCTCCTTGAGCGGCCTCTTTTGGCGCTATTGCTGTGTCTTTCTTTCTCGAAACAGCAGCAATATTACGATGGAACAGAATGGCCAGCTGCTTTATTTTTTCAGGCTGACATAAACACCCTGTGCATTCGCCAGGGTTTGAAACTGCGACTGCGGCATCTCCGGCACATCAAACTTCACAGCATTAGATGGCGCGACTACGAGACTGTCGAAAGATGTAATCTTCACCTCTTGCCCAATCTTCACAGCTTTTAGCTGCGTACATATACACATGCGTACGCAGCAATTGAGCGTCGTTCAGAATCAGCCTCACCCAAATCACGAATCTCACCCAGAAGGCTGGCTGTGCCCACACATCTGTCCCCGAAACAACCTCATGAAGCACTCCCTCCCTTTTCCAGCTCTTACCTTGCCCTTATTTGCCAAGACGATCTTCACCTTTGGCGGGGGCTCCGCGCCAGCAGCCGGCAGTAACGTGATGCTACCACCGCACGATGAAAGCAACTTGAAAAAAGAGGCCCAGCCCTCATAGAACTTGATGCGGTCTGCCGGGAACTCGCTGGACATAAATTTCTGAGGCACACAACACCTCAACCGAGCAGCGGTGCAATGTTTACTGACACCCTAAATGAAAGCGACATCGACAATGCGAAAAGGCTGGAAAGACCGAGCTTCCAGGTCCGGTGGCATCAACTGCTTCACTTGGGCCTCGAAAAAGCCCAGTGAGACACCATAAGCCCACATGGGGTGCTGAAAGCTAGATATGACCAGCCACATTTCAGTTATATACTACAAAGGATGGCTCTGCAGGACAACGCTTCCATCTGCGCGTGCTAAGTTGTACTACACAGTAAAACTTCGTATGCTACCATACAACTGCGCTGTGTGATATTTCATTCGTGCCCCGTTATCGTACATTGTCTCACACTCCACTGCACTGTAGCAGAAAAGCCACGTCTTACTTTAGTACTCCGCAAAAGTGCCAGTAACCCTTTTTCGCTACAACTCAGTACCTGGCAATTAGTGGCATGAACCTCAATCGCGGATTTCTTCTCAAACTTGTAGTCTCCGACCTCTTTTTCCGGCCGAAGATATGCCAAGACCCCGGCACCAGTCAAGGGTTCTTTGCTCCATTGTGTTAGCAACTTCCCGCCATCTGCGTCCTTGTAGACTAAGTAGGCACCCATCCCGACGGGCACTGAGGGGCCCTCCACTTCTGGCGGAGGTCCCTCGCAAGCCTCCTTAGACGGAGGCGGCAGACCAGCGGCCTTGCCAGTAAAGAAGGTGGGAGAGCTTTTTGGTGCTTTCTTACCAGCTGGCTTTGCCAGCTTCCGTGGCCTCGCCTTAGGTTTTGCTGCGGACGCCGATCCCGTGCCTCCAGAAGCTGCCGCTGCCCCCGCGACCCCAGCAGCTGCTACCTCATCTCCCGCTGTCTCCTCTACCAAGGCTTCCTCTTCCTCTGATTCCATCTGAGTCATTCCCTCCATGCTTTCCTGTGCCTCTGTTGAGGATACTACTATCTCCGACGTATCCACTTCCTTTGAGGCCGCCACAGGGCGGCAGCAGCAGCAACAACATGGGAAACAGAAGTAGAAAAAAGGGCAGGGAGC
The DNA here is from genome assembly GCF_002999335.1 of Cyclospora cayetanensis. Taxonomy (NCBI): domain Eukaryota; phylum Apicomplexa; class Conoidasida; order Eucoccidiorida; family Eimeriidae; genus Cyclospora; species Cyclospora cayetanensis. Next base: position 70,794 of record NW_020312103.1, on the reverse strand, counting down.
CCCTGCCTTGCAACAGTTGCAGCAGTTGTAGCATCCCTTGCAGCAGCAGCAAACATCCGCTAAGCACGGGCAGCACCACAGCGTGGTTGCCGTCGGAGGCTCAAGCCTTTCCTCTTCCGAGCGTGTCCCCTTACTCATCTTCTCCCACCACAGCAGAAAACACAGAAACCGTGTGTTATTTCGGGGAGAAACCAAGCCGGTAAGGCAGCCGCTGCACCTCAAAGCGGGTGGCCACAAGAGGGGTACCACGGACTACAGAAACGCTAAAGAGAAATTTAAAACGCCGGATTGAGCCAAAAATACCAAAGAGCACCAGAATAATGTATGGAAGGAGGCCCTAGGCGCACCACAAAAAAACCATTAGGAGTTGTGGGGCCTGCAGCAAAGCTAGCGATGGCCCACTCGCGTTGTTGAGGGCTCGTATAGAGCGACCCAAATTTTGCACATTCAACTTGCTAAAGAACTCAATTTGTTTTGGACTAATCATCTGTTGATGAAGTTCATAGATGAAAACGTGACACACTGCCACAGAAAAGCGGCACAAAGCAATCAAGGGATACATTGAATTGTCACTGTCCGACAGCCTTCTGAGATACACGGGAGCGCAACTCGGAACATCCAAGCTTACAAAAAGAGCCACCAGAAAATAACATTGAAATACTAATGAAGGACCATAGAAAGTCAATAAGCGCCAATAATATAACACCAGTACCGACACACCCGGAAAACCCCTAGAATCTTTTCGAACACGGTTTCTCAGTCAAAAACGTGCAATCCATGCTAGCTCAGTAAGCTCTGTCCGGGCTATGAATCTTCCAAGATGCATGTCCAATGCCCCCGGAAATTCCTTTGTTGCGCAACCCCTCAGCAGTTAACTTGACAGTTAGGTCACGTACACAAATTTCGAGGAATTCTTCCGACTGCAGCCGCCGTTGGCCTCTACGTTATAGTCCTGCTGTTCTAGTTAAAGCTCCGTTCTGTACATGTGGACTCGGTGTTTGCGCAATGCACACATAAAAAACAGAGTTTCACTGCACCCCAAGTCCCTAACAGGCCCTTAGGGTTTATTTCATTGTTCCGAAGAAAGAGCGATTGATGCGAAAACACGATTGCCAACAGTTTTCCGTTGGTAAGGAACAAATGCTTACGACCGCGTTCATCAGGTCATTCCAAAACCTTGCCTCTTTAATACTTCTCCCGGCATGTTTTTGCCTCCGCATGTGTCTTTGCTCTGAGGGACTGCCACTTGGCAGTTCGGAGGCGTATTCCTCAGAATGCAATTTTTCATCAGAGGTCTCCACGAGCACTATTACACGCATCCTTTAGTGGAAGCATCAAGGCAGAGGGGTGTGTAAAGGATGAGGAAGGGGTAGAGAAGCACTCCGAGATGAGACGAGCAGTCTGTGTGGCGTTCCGTGCCGCTTGAGCCCACAGATCTTCTCGAAGCAGCGAGGCTGCCCCTACCAACTGCAAAACCAGCAAAACCGAATCAAACCATGGTGCTGGCACAAAGACCGAGGGCATGGGGGTGAGTTACCTTCAAGCGCAAGCTGTAATAGCTCAAGCGTGTACGTATGGCGCCTTTGTAGACAGGATGCAACTATACGCAGCCGGATAACCTTTGCAGATGCAAATTACACAGCCTGACCGCTGCACGCTCATTTAATGTGCGACAGGGTGTGCAGCGGGAAGTTGACAATGTGAAATATATATACATGTACAAATACGTACTCCCTATATACCGCGTAAGGGCGAAGCACTGCAACACGCATTGTGTGTGTGCCATAGATGGATCCTACATTTTGAGTGAGTGCTCGGTGGTAACGTTCTCTAAGGGAGTTCTAGCTCACAATTTGGACGTTCTTTGCCTCTTTGTACAATTCGCACTTGGCTGTCAACTGGAATTCGAATTCCTAAAAAATGCAGCACAGTAAATCTGGCAGAAATAAAGAAGGCGTACACACCAAGACACCGCGACAAATGGCAGAGCAACACGAGTAGAGAAGCATAGACAGTGAGGCCCCTTCATTCCCATGCTTTTTCTGCTGATGACTACGCTTAGAATTTTGGCTCGATGCTTCGTGAGGTATTGCTGCTGATGACTTGTTCGAATATTTCCAGTCATTAACGGGGATCTAACAAGCTATAGTCACGGCCTCACTGAAAATGCAAGTTGCTGCATGATATCGGCGAAAGTCCGGCCCCTGGTGTCCAGGGCCCCCTTATCCAACTTGCCCAAGCTTTCAGCTGTGACATCTACTACCCGCATCACCACCTAAAGCAGATCATCGGATGCTAGAATATACCAGAATGCACGTGTGGGAGCTCACGACTCTAAGGGCCCCGTTGCTGATAAGTGGTAGGTAATAGAGAAACGAGGAATTTCCCGTTGCATCATTAAAAAGTAATGGGAAGGCCTTGGGTAAAACCACAGAAGCATGAAGACACACCTGTCCCTGTTCTCCAAGGGCGACGCAACTGAGAGTTCCTGAGACGTCGATGAGCTTCAAACACAGCATCCAGCTGCAACATAACACAAGGCAACCCAGAGCGCCCAGAGTGGTATTGTGATTTGAGTCCATGCCTCACATAGATGGCCTGTGGGGGCGTAGGGTCTTGGTAGCGACGGGGTAGCAACGCAAAAAGGATTTCACACGGACAAATGGTTCCCCTGGCTAGGTGCTCCTTTTGTCTGCACGGAGGCTTCGCCTTGATTCACAACGTTTCAAATAAATCCAACAAACAGTGAGAGTATGCAGACAGGCCACAGTGTCCTCCTTCTGGAAAGCCTTACCGTGACTCCGGGGTGACCGCCCGCCTGCAGTTGTTGCACTTGAAGGCGCCAGAGGTCGCCGCGGAAGGTAGCTCTTTTTGCACCTTCCGCTTGCACTGGGGGCAAGCCCTGAGCGTCTCCGCACAAAACGAGCAGAGGAAACGTTCTGTAAAGTGTGGATGCCCCTTTCGACACCCAAAGGTTTGATCCAGCATGAATGCAAACACACCAATGCCAACACTAAGAGGTGCTGCTTATGCACTGTGAGGCATTTTTCTCTGTTTCACAAAGATGCCTAAAACAGAGTAGCCAAGCCAAGAGGAGCACGGTAACTGCAGCAGCACACTTCCAGAGCACCATAGAGACAGACATAGGACACGTGCAACACATGTTCCTAGGGAGCCAAATTGCTCATGTAAGTTGTAGAACGAAGCGTCACCAGGGAGAATGTGCATTTACTGCACCCGATCGTAATGCAGTGCACAATACGACACAGCATCATAACCCTAACCGGGTGTCTCCTTGACTCACAGCCACACGAGTTTGTCGCCACGGAGATCGAAGACGCTTGCTACCACTCGGAAGGTTCTGGTGGTTCCCGGCTCCTCCAGCTGCAGCGCGGCAGCCGCTTTCACAACCTCCGCTAGCGTCTTCAGGGGGCGGCACACACAGAAGAAAGCAGCACATAAGGAGAAAGAAATAGAGCAGGTGCCCGGCAGAGAGAGCAACCCACAGGAGCAATGCGGCAAAAACATGCGTTGGCTGTGAAAATCGATTACAGTTCCGCAATACATAGATGTATGGACATCATACAGGGCACATTAGAATGCATAGGACTCGCATTCACAGTAACGCAACGCGACCGGCAGAGTGTACGCAGAGGCCTCATTTAAATGCGTCTCGCGCCGTGTCAGAGGAGCCATCTGGGTCGGTGGGATTCGCAGCGCGGTAGCACAGGGGGCAGTACCTGCAGGCCGACGGCTTTGGCACCCTTAGTGCTAGCCTCTGAGAGGAGACGTGCGCCCGCAGTGCGCCACCACTGCCACTCCCGTTCCACCTCACTTTTGTCAACACCGCACTGCTCTCCCCCATGCGGCGCATCAGCTGCCTCTGATGCGGTTGCAGCTGCGTGGAAGAAGTGGATTTTCATTTGTGCGGAGGAACTTAAGCAGGCGCGGCCGCCGTATTCATTGACTCTGACGCCTGTGCATACAGCAGAGCGCGATATTCTGGACCAAAGGCAGGTCTAACCACCACTGCTACATGTCTGCAGCAACTACAACCGTACCACAAATTCACCCCAGCCGCCAACGCCGTCCACTACGAGGGATTGTGTGAGAAGGTAGAGTGCCTGTCCGCACTTCGGAGGACAGAAGGACACAGGATCGAGAAACTCAAGGAAAGCTACGGCTCCCCAAAGGGGCAGTGGATGCCAGTGAAGGCATGTCAAGATGTGCTCACCCTTGGCAGCCACTAGCGGACAGTTCGAGAGAACTTCCTGACGTAGCGGCATCGCCTGGGTCCCGAAAAGAGAAAGAGATACAAAGGCTCCAGAAGAGTCTAGCAGCGTCAGCTCCCGCCGCACCAATTCTTCATTCTTCGTCTTGACGCAGCAACACACATGCATGAAAATCAAGCTGCTGTGGGTCGTGAAAGTATTTCCGAATACCATGTTGTTCCCAAGGTGCCTATTTGACTTTGGAGCAGCAACGGCATAAACCCTCCTCGCCTCCTGGTAGCTTGCAGTGCACTGAAGGGGGCATTTCAGCCTGTACGTAGCCCTCGGGGGGCCCTCGATGAACGGATCCCTGCTTTGCTCCTCTAAGCTGCTGTTACAGGGTACAAGGTAGTCTGTTGCATCGCCAGTCTGGGAGCCATGCTGCAGGTGGTGTGCACTATCTATATGGCCGCTAGACTTTGGACAAACCCTAGAGATGATGGTCTGTGGCTCCTTGGCCTCCACCACAAATGCAAGGATGTCAGCCAACGTCCCCGCTGGCCGCTGCTGTATATCCGCGAGGCTGACGCGCTCAAACCTACGATGCGCACGAACGGAAAAAGAAAGCTTTCGTAAGAATGCGTGAGCAGGATCTGCGTGTGCCTTTCTCTGGGGTGCACGCATGGCTGCGTTCGTTTTACCACATTGTGACCACACAAGGACCTCTTCCCCTCAGAGTTGGAGCCACAGATGGCGAGAAGCGGCCTGGTGGGTGGTATTGTAGTACAGTTCTCAAGGATGAGACTGGAAAGGGATAGGGCACCGGACTTTTGGTGAGGAATACGAGGATCGTCTGGTGCTTCGTCTATTTGTGCGGCTGCATCGAATTTGATCTCCACCTCATGAGGTAAAGGGTTATGCAGTCTGAACGACAAGCAACGCATAGCCCTTTGGAGATTCACCAGGACGTGCCACTTCAAACCCCTAAAGTCTCCATCAGGCCGATGGCATTCACTCTCAATAACGCGTCATCCACCCGGCCGGCGGAGTAACAGCTAGGATCGGAAATATTTGAAGCCTAATCATGGACTTTCATGCGCAAGAAGCTGGTAGCAAGCTCTTCAGAAAGGCATGGCGCTTTAAGGGACAAGCAAATGTACGTCTGCACACAATTTCCGGCACGCGGTACAGACTGGCACATCTACACCTCACTTATTGGCTCTTTGCAAAGTGCCCTTGCTAAAAGTATACAGCCCTCCAACATGCAGCTTGGAATACCAGAGAGCTACTGCCCGGCCAAAGAAGGTTGCACGAATTTCAGTGGCCTGAGAAGACGGAAAGCATAAGATTAAAAGAAGTCACCAGTGCGGGGCACTCGGGCGCGTGCTGTACAGATACTACACATCCCTAAAATTTACACCAGCCGCCGCCTTCATGAAAGCGAGTGCAAACATGCAAAGAAGCCCACCGCGTACGAGGCCAGGTTGAGGCGAATCAAGGAGTAATAGATGGGAGGACAAGGGGGAGTGCGGGGAAAGACACAGTGGGGAAGGCACCTGAACAGACCACTACTCACCTGATTGTCGATCAGGTGAACAGTAAAGAGACTACTTTCTCCTTTGGCATTTGCAAAGCTCTTCACCTCACTCCTGCGAGCACAGACACCCGACCCCAGCTGTTCTTCCAACGCGCGAATGCGTGAGTGCCCCAGAAGTACAGGAGCGCAATAGAACAATGGCAAGGCGTAGCCTCAAAGGCCCAATAAACGCCCGTAGTGCGACACGCAGAAGCAAGCCCACGTCCTTGCTTTGCAACAAATACACTGCAAAGGCACTGAAGGAGGCAGTTGAGGATCCCACTGTGCGGGTGCCGGCCGGATCTGCCCTTCGCTGCCTTCAAGCTTTCGCGAAAACACATACTTGTACGAAATGCGAGCAAGAATCTCCCACTGATGAGAGTATAGGTGCAGATCAGAAAGGGCTGTGCGAACACCCCGTTGCGCCTTTGCTACAGGGCCCGACCGGCTGTGGGCGTAGACAAGCGACAAGCAATTTGTTGATTTTTCTGTCAGACACACGCACACAACTGTACCACAGCCAAGCCCCTTTTAATGTGAGCTTCAACGAATCGTAATGCGATGGTGAACGAGCTTCTACGAAAAACGCAAATGCGTTTCCGTAGAGGTTGTGCGCCTTCAGCGTCTCACGAACCCTCTGAGAACGCTATGCCAGATGAGGCTGGACCCCCCATTTACCTTTGGATCCATCTCCCCTCGCTGCCCTTCGGCGCTTTCTGGCAGGTAGTGCGCCTCCTGGCACCTCCGCCGCTGTCGGTGCTGCTGGGCTATCTCCCGATTGCTCTGCTACTTTTGATTCGAAATGACCAGTGCCGTCATTGCTGCTGTCTGTTGCATAAAGTGAGTGACTCACAAGGGGTGCATTTGGCCGAATCCAGTGCCCTGGTAGCAGTTGAATACCCGTCACCACGGGTGTCTGACGGCCCCTGAAACCGCACCAAGAGGCGAAGCCGACACACTTGCGAATTTCCTTCAATCTGTAGTGCGCTTCCCAGAGAAGGAATTACCAGTCCTCTAGCAGAGAGAGGCCCAGCACTCCTGCAGTGCCTGGAGGAACGAAGGCGTTGATGGACAGACGCGGGGAAGATGGATGCCGCACTGTGCAAACGAGGGCCTCTCTGAGGAGTACGGAGATGCTAAAAGACATACTTGATGATGCACTTAGAATAAACCGTTAGAGATATCAGTCGGTTAACAAGCGATCTGGGCTCGCACGGCAGTGTCTCGCGTCTCAGCAAAAGGCGGCCATACTGGATCTCCAGGCACTGCTGCTCTTTTTCTGCCTGCGGTCTATTGCTGTCATTGCTACTAAAGCTTGCTAGCTCAGAAAGTGCCACCCGAAACCTTTTCAGGTGCTCCTTGCTTTCTGATCCGTCAAGTGGAGAGCTGCCATCAGTGGCAAGGATCCTGCAGAAGGCAAAGGGTGGGAACCCTGTGAGAAAGCTAAAAAGAGCAGCAAGCAGACCGTCAACGCTTCGAAGCGGCTCGCATTGTACAACGGGATCATTTACTTCACTCTCTGTAGGTCCTTTGGCCTTTAAAGTGAAACTGTTGTGTGAGAAGAGGCATGGACCGCTCCTCTCTACTTCGGGGGAGAGTGTGTAAGGAGGTAACAGGTAAAATGTCAATTATATCCGGAACACGTCTTGCTATGAGTTCTATGGCTGTGAAGCCAGTGGGGTTGAAGACTACTCCAAAAGGGGCAGAGAATGAAGAGGGGAATGCGCCTTACAAGAGGTGATCCCTTCCAACTTGCGAAAACGTTAACACCGCGAGGACGGGTGCAGTCCACATTGAGCCCGAGGCAAATGCATCCCAAAACCCAACAGACAGCGGCACATCAGCAGGCGCCAAGGCCTCGTGCTGCTGGCCTGCATCTTCAGCAGACATGCGTGTGTACAAAGGACGGCCGGCAAGTGAGCTAAACTGGACCCATGGGAACGGACTGCGATCAGCCGTGAAAGCTTCCCTTCCTTCTCACGAAGGGGTTAGCCAGACACGCCAGGTCTTGCCGCTGATGGGCATAGAAAGGTGCCCACAGCTGTCTGCTAGGTGACTTCGGTCGAAGATGGGCCAAACGACAAAGCCTAGTTTGATGAAGAGACATACCCACCACACAGCGGCCCTTTGGAAAATGCTTAAGCAAACACGGAAATTTGAAATAAGGTACTGGAATCTCCCCGCTGCCGCCAAACTCTATGCAAGTCCGATGCAACGGCTCATCGCACGCGGGGCCCGATGCTGCTTGACCGATCCAGTTCCGCATCGCGGTGAAAGGACGAAGAGTGTCGCTTCTTCAGTTTGAGGACTTCTAGTAATAATTTCAAAACTGAAGGGGCTGTTCGGAAGTTCAAACTGCAGTGCTAAGCGAAACCGTTCTCTGCCCCTCCCATCACTCCGTGTCATCGAGCATTGAGTCTCCCATCTAGCAGAGGAAAACAGCGCTCCCGTGTTTGGGGGAAGGCTGCTATTTAGACAGAAAAACGGGTCCACCCCTCACGGGAAACAACAGCCTTTAGAACTAGAGCTTTTAGCCACGAAGGTCAGACCAGAGCTGGTGAGAAGACTTGAAGGGCTGCGTAGCTCCTATAGCTTTGGCCAATGTAACACACGAGAATGTCATGGGAGATAGTCCCACCAGAATGCGCCACGAACATATCAGACGTAGAGCGGAGAAAGACGCGCTGACTATGGGTATACGCATCACCCCTACATTCGATACACACACGCACACGGCTGCACTCGTTCACGCCGCGGCAGCTAGCTTCAGCTATCCACAAACGCCCATACGGCCGTCCAAAATTGGTTCTTGGCCCTGAAATCCCAAACATGGTGGCATCTGCTGCAAACCCCAAAGAGTTCTCATGACTGTGCGGTAGGGCTCTCCCTGCACTAAGGGGTCGAAATTATTGCCCTGGAGACGTCGCTAGTCGCGTAGTGCTCTTAGATACAGCCAACAAACACATGTCCTCTTACAAATAGAAAAGTTCCCATATCCAATCCAACTGTAGCTCCACACAAGATCTCGGCAGTCAGGGATCCACTGCAGACTCGATCAAAACTCGATACCCAGTTATTGAGCGGTTCTCGAAATAACTTCCAACTTCTCCTACCCGAGCCCCTTCGTGTTACCACACAACGGGAAAAGGACTGCCCGGAAGCGCGTAGATGCACCCTGCAAGCAGTCTTCCCATACACACCTGGTTGCATGTTACACCTGGCACAAAGGCACACGCCACGTCTTCTTGCATCTAATTAAGGTACTATGCAACAAAAAAATGTACGAACAGACAAACCAATTAGTCATGGCAAAATTATTCAAGTGGAGCTTAGCTCGCTACACTACTCGAGGCTCTTTGTTTGACAGCCGCTTCAGCGTTTCGCAACTACTATTGCATCAGCAACCGATGGGACCCAGGAAGCCTCCTGCCGCGTACGCTGTATGTGTTCCTATTGTGTTGTGGTCAACCTAGTGAACCACATGACGAAAGCCATTGCTTTGCTAGGAAGTAACCGGTCACGGAACGGCACGCGGACGTCTTTGCATTGCAAAACGGCAGTATGCAACCTTGTTGCCAAAGGAAGACCTTATGTAGCTGCCAATTACACACTTACTACCGTCCAAACGGCATTCTTCTTAACCGGATACGCATAGCCGCCACCATACTTCAACGCGCGGGAAACCTTTACTACATGCCGTAGCACGTATGCATTTAGTATTCGCGCGACGTAACACCCAGCCGGCACTGTAAAAGCCGCTAGGCTGACATTGCGCACAATTTTCCGCCAGTCACTAAAAAGTGAGGCATGCAAGGCCCGCAGAACGCAGGTATGCAAGCCGCAGTGAAGCGCCCACGTCTGGCTTAGGACGTGACTTGTGGACGCGCCACACCTGGCGAAAAGTAAAGCTGTGAAGCGGAAGTGGCAGTTGAATACGGTAGAAGCGCCTCGCAACAGCCTTAAGAAGCGAAGTAAGCGCAACTTGAATCTAAAGCATAGGAAGTACAGTTACATAACTAAACGATAGGGTCCAAGTGTCGAATTCAGCACTGCATCACCACTTTCGAGATGCACCAGCTACGCTTCTGCAAAAGCATATGCTCTTGAAGGGCTACCCGTGATGAACTCCAGAGCCCTCGCATGTGAGGAAGTGGCAGACCCCAAGAAGAATTGGTGATTAATCAGTACCTACAGAGATACTCCTAAAAAAATAAATAATACACGGCACACCTCGTGGGGGTATTCGCGCGACGTAACACCCAGCCGGCACTGTGAAAGCCGCTAGGCTGACATTGCGCACAATTTTCCGCCAGTCACTAAAAAGCGAGGCATGCAAGGCCCGCAGAACGCAGGTATGCAAGCCGCAGTGAAGCGCCCACGTCTGGCTTAGGAAGAGACCTGTGGACGCGCCACACCTGGCAAAACTGCAAGTCTGCACACCTCTAGAACCAAGGCGCACGATCTATGTATTATGAGTGAACATTTAAGCAATGCCTGGACCTTAATTGTCCTTTCAACTCTTCAGGGTGAGTACCAACAAAACAAGCCATTTCACCGCCATGGAAAGAACAGCAAAGCCCTCATTGCCAATTTGGTGGGCAACAACCAACGTAAAGCATGTACGCACGCACTTAAACTGCTGGTCTATTTAGGACCACCAGTGGCTGGGCAGCGCACCTGGCTACTGTCCAGGCGGGAAAATTTCACTTTCGCCTCTCAGCTTTTTTAAGGGACGCCGGCTGCATTGTTTCCCAGCTGACGCGCTCCATGAGGCATGCGGCAGTTCGACGCGAACAACTATTCCATATGCACGAACTACACACTTGAATGCAAGATTACTTCTCAAGTCTGTCACTCCTAAGACATACGGTAGGTTGCTGTAAAGAGGGATGCAAATTTCTGCCTTCAAACCGTAAATGAGTTACAGTGCATCAAAGGCATACAGGAAAAGCGCAACTTGCGAGAGTTGCTTCAACCAGGGCAGTTTCTAACCTCTGCTTGCCTCCTATGCCAACTTATTCAGGGGGATAGAGAAGAAGCTTTCATGACCCCATCTTTGTGCAGCCGCACACCACAGCATCAGCCCAACATGCAATGGTGGGCACGCTGCGCTGACGTCAGGCCCATCGGAAGCTGCCCGCTCAGCGTCAGCATCGAAGGCAAATGCGGGGCGTCACAGTCAGTTATACGTGAGCGGGCTGCTAAACTTAATGCGGAATGGATCGCGCACGTCCTGGTTGCCTCTGTGGTCGCCTCGTTCTCCTCGGTTTTCGCCACGGTGATCGCCACGGTAGTCGCCCCCTCCCCTGTTGGTTCTAAAGCCACCCCCTCTGAAGCCACCGCGTCCAGTGCCCCGGCCCCTGGCCCCCACTGGATTAAGACCTGCTCGGCCTCTGAAACCTGGTCTGTTGCGGTAGTAGTTGCCATCTTCGCGGTCGCGTCCACCCCAGCCAGCGCGATCTCCCTCCCGCATGAACCGTCTCTCGTGAGTCAAAGCAAACCTGCAAACAACACCCATCGAAGGATGCCCCCATGTGCTGGGCTCCACGCAACAGCCCGACCACCCCGTCTCACCAGAATCAGAGCATATCGACTGCATATACACTGCCTAGCTACCAAACCGCAAGGATGACCTATGAGGTGGCACAGCCATCAAAACGCAAAAGACACCCAAACAGCACGATTGATATGGCAACCAATCTGAAATACTGACTTCGGGTTCTTCATGTTCAGCGTCAGCTCGTTCTGCTCAACAGCGTTTGTGATGTTTTCTGCGAGCGTGAGCGCAAGTTGCTGCAGGCGCGTGTGCTTCACGCGACTAATCAAAATGAACTGGCTGGTTTCATCCCAACTCGCGTGGATTTCCTCGTTGATCATCATCTGCGCGAGAGGGCATACGCACACGCACCTGCACTGTGTGATCTCAACAAGCAAAATCACTCTTTGCGCAGGCAAGAAATGTCCACAGCGTTTCCCGCCGTCCCTCCCCGCATGTGCCTTGCTTTCTGGGCGGGGTTTCGCGCATTCTAGATCACCTTGCTGACAATGGAGTGCACGGCATTCAGGGAGAGGTCGAACATGCTCGCGAGCTGCCCGATGGCAAACGAGTCATAAAGCGACAAGAACTGAGAAGCACAAAAGCAACCACATAAATCAGCCACTCTGCAACGCAGGTTCGACGAGGGATTGCCTGAGAACTCGCTAGTCAACTCTACACGATATGCTTTAAAGAAGTATGCTTTGGGGTAAAGCATCTTACTGTGAAGATGTAGGTGCGCATAGCTTCGGCCTTGATCTTTTGCAGAAGCATTTCTTGAATGTGCTCCTTGTTGATCATCTTCTCCCAAATAGTCAAAGTCCACAAATACCGAGCGCATTCGCTCCAGTCACCCCGTTGTAGAGCCTTCGTTGCGGCCATGACTGTTTCCCTCGCGTTTTCTGGAGGCCCCATAAACGTCTGACGGTCGTACATTTCGAGCATGCGCCTAAAGTGCTTGCTGATCAAGCGTTTCCTGGGGTCGAACGCGTCGTGCGCCATGTGTGGCACCTCAAGCAACATGGCGCAGCTGCAGAAACGAGGAAATTCGACCGAAGTTTATGCACTGAACAGAATTTACTCTGCCGCGGGGTTGGGCGCAAGTCTGCAGCACTCAAATAGAGATTCAAAGAAGCGGCCTTACATGTTGTGAACACATTCGATCAGTTCCATGCTGATATGCATGTGATAAGGCAGCAATCTTCGCTTTTCTGCACGTTCCTGCTCTTGTGTGCGCTCGACATTTTTAAGGTTGGAGAGACCCTGGGCTAGCAGCTCCTTGTGTTTGGGGCATATCTGCGACAAGCATGCGTGGGCATCTTGGATCAGTCCATTGCGGAAAGCACATAGACCGAGCTGCACCAAGTTCCGGTTGTACAAGATCTGGGTGGAAACATCGGTCTGCATAGCCAACTCCTGGATGTTAGGCGTGTGCATCAGATCGCGGGCCTGGTAGTAGTCGTCGTGCAAACTCTTGCTATACGCCACATGCAGTAGCGCGCGGATCTTGTCGCGCTGGCTTTGCGCTGCGAAACCACAAAAAACCGCAAACTGAATTGGGCAAATAAAGGCGTCAAGCCCGCACCTTTCATTACTGACCGAATGGTGCGATGGACAAAAAGTCGGTGCGTAACCGCCTTCATGCGCGAACACGCGACATCAGTAGGGTAAAGCTATTTCACGTCTGTACACTTAAAGATCTGATGATCCGCAACGATAGCACTGGTTACATCCGTATGCGCCGCGCAAGAAAGCGGAGGATAATAGTGGGACCGTCGCACAGTATTTGAAGACGTAGCGCGTCAGTGTTTCAATGAAGGCCGTGGGCGCCATATTATTTTCTCCGGGAAGGTTAACACAGAGTTCATCAGGCAACTCCTTGCGCAAGACATCCCACATCTTGGTTGCGATCGCATCAGGCCTGCAAAGAAGCATGCAGTGCAATCAGAAATGCCTCAAAAATAGGGCGCGCTACGCGGAGGGGCACACACACGCGGTGACACCCATCAGCTGCTACCGAAGTGGCACTCACTTATAATGCATGTGCTCGTTGACCTTCAGAGCGACCGTTGCCGCCTGCGTCTTGAAGCCCCGACCATCAAGGAAGCAGAATGTGCGCCAAAGGAGGGCCAAGATGTCAATGCTCTTGCCAAGCCGTTCCTTGTATTCGTCCGAGTGGACGTCTGTCGACTGCAGCGACTTTATCAAATCGTCGTCAAGACGCTCCACAAATGAGGCGAGAATGCACGCCGATACTTGCTGGATCTCTTCTGGGGTCGACCCCTCTGCTATCCCCGCTATGGGCACCAAGTACGAGCCCTTGTTCTGTTCCATGATGGTAAGGAGGAGCTTAACGCCGGCGAACGTTTCCATCCAAATCGCAAGTGGCATGCAAGTAAACACGCCAGACGTGGTGTCGAACTCCGCACTGATCAAGTGACCCAACGCTTCAAGGTGGCACTGGGGGCTCACGGTTTCCGCGAGTTCGGCCAGACGCTTCAAAATGCGCATCTGCTCCATCTTGTCAACGCCTCGCCTACCGCGTTTTTCTACAACCATCTGTACGCGTTTCGCAATGACTTCCTCATTCAGGTCGCTGGTGTCGAACAAATGCTCCATGTCCTTCGTAGTGAATCCTGCCTCTGCTCCAGCGGGTGCCGGCTCTTTCGAGGCTGTCTTAGAGGGCTTCACTGAAGGCTTCTTCTTTGCAGACTTGGACTTCTTCTTCTCCCCTTCCTCGCGTACACCCCACTTCGCCATGGCGTCTTTGTGCCGGTCGCCGTCGTCGCCTAATGCGCAAAGATGCAAGAGCAAGGCTCAGGGATCTATGAACGCCCAGATCACAGAGCTGATGCATGCAGACGCAGAGAAAAAGCGATTTCCAGGTCCATATCCAAGCACTAGATTCCATACGCCCTTTCCTGCACTTCGAAAAAACACTCATTCCTCACCTTGGCTCTCATCGTCTGCTTCCGAATCCGACCATTCGCTGCCGTCCTCAGACCCCTCCGCCTTCTCCTTGTGGCTGCCCTCGCCATCTTCGGAGTCGCTGCTACTTTCTTCACTCGATTCGCTCTCCTCGCTGCTGTCCTCACTGAAGTCGCTGTCCGACTGCACCCACCCACCACGTGCACGAGCACACATGTGCACACAAGCGTGAAGCCAACTAAGAATTCTCGCCGCGGGTCAACCCTTACAAACAAGTTCGCAACAGCACCACACACAGCCCCCAGGTACGACAGCAGTCCCCCTGTACTGCATGTAGAGACCGCAATGACTTACGTCACCCTCGTCGGAGTCTTCGCTTTCCGTTTCGAACTTGTCGGGATTCTCTTTGCACTCAGAAATGTTCGTCGCCCACGGCTCGGTAGTTTTGCGAACCTTAGCCCTCAGGGTATTCAACGCAAGGGCCTTCGGGCGAGACAGCTTTTTGAAGCTTTCCTTGTCTTTGTGCTTCTCCTCGACGAATGTCTCAAGAGCAACAAGGGCGCGAACAAAGAAGTTCGGCACGCCCTCCTGCTCAATAACCTGGTGCGCCTTGTGATAGCTCTTCAACAGCGTGTCATAATCTGACACGCAAAATGCACAACATTTCCACCGTGGCGGGCCTCATTGATCGCCTCCGTCTCGCCACAAAGCCAGTGCTTTGCACACTACGCAACGCGACCAAGCCCTCGGAGAGCATAGCATCCGTATGCCGCCATCGATTGCATACACAGCATTCATATTCACACCCACATACCCTTTCCGAGTTCCGCAAAGTCCAAGATCTTCATGTGATTTTCCATCTGACGGATGACTTCGCGCATAGCGCCCCAGCGCCTATCTTTCAGACTCTTAACAACACGTCCCTCATCATCGCTAGACGAGGTCTCAGCAGCAGCCCACCGAGAGGACGGAGCAGCCACCTTTTTCTGCTGCTGGAAAAACGAAGAAACAAGCAAAACACGTACTTAAGAACTCTAAAATGTTCGTAATCCTCGAATGCCAAAATCCAACAGCCCCACGGGCACACGTCCAATAAAGAATAACAAAGACACAGTTCATACAGATGTAGAAACAAAGCTTATGCACAGAAGTACATCACTTGGCTATTACCAGATCCGTGAAGAAACACAAGGCAGAGGAATGCGTATAACTGCAGCGCTCCAAGTACAATGCAGTTCGTCCTGACACCAGGGCACCCCTTTTGCATGGGAGCACACGATGCAACAGTCGAGAGGTCGCCTTCAATCATATGGTAAGTAATGAGCTACCCTTACCAATCCTTCCTACCCAGGCTACCCCGCGTGTGCATGCTGCATACATGCGACATGCGTCGCACGCGCGCAAGTGCATGAAGGGTCGGCACACGCGGATAGCGTTGATATATGAGTCCGCTTACAGAGAAAAAACGTAACGACAAAGTGGCAAATGCAAAAGTCTGCACTGTGGCGGTGCCTTACCTCCTGCTCCTGGTCGTCACTCTCC
Source organism: Cyclospora cayetanensis (assembly GCF_002999335.1). Lineage (NCBI taxonomy): Eukaryota > Apicomplexa > Conoidasida > Eucoccidiorida > Eimeriidae > Cyclospora > Cyclospora cayetanensis. Next base: position 55,001 of record NW_020312103.1, on the reverse strand, counting down.
GAGGAGTATTCTGATTCCGAGGATTCAGCCCCCGCCGCCCAAAACTTCGATTGCATTTTCAGCAACACCTTTTGTACGGCAGTAGTGGTTCAGCACCGAGAGAGTATGCGGTGCGGGAACAAGAGCCCGACACGCCGTGGGGTGAAGTCTGCGGCTGTGAATCTCAGTGCAGAGGACAGTGGCCCTATTGTGCCAACAGCAGCATTCCCGTTCTGTAGGCAGAACAGCACGGAATTCTCTAGACATCAATACAGCCGCATATCCTGGGCCTTTAGACCAACTTCTGGCTGCTGTCCTGGTGCTTTTCACGCAGCCCCAAATTCCTCCACCAGCCACTGCACTCGAACAATTCAACAGGACACTGTCCTACCGTCAAAATTCAAAGCTTCTATGATCTTAATCGGCGGCATGCCTATATCGTAAATGACATTGCGATAAAGGCTTTATACCGGACTTTTTCAGCCCTAAGTTAAGACTACATTAAGAATGCCAGTGCCCACCATGTGGGGCGGTGCAGGCGCTGAGGCGTTACTTCATACTTTCACATAGTTGAATTGCGATAAAAGTGTGAGTGATCAAACGGAATAGTATTCTCATTTTAGTTTCGACGTACGTATCCCACATGTGGTTGACAGCTTATCCCTGCGTACAGCTCAAGTGTATCGCACAACTTGGGATGCTGCTGAGGAGGCGCGCATGCTGAAAACCAGTCAAGTCACTAAAAAGAGTAACCCTGCTTTATTTTTTTAAAATCTGTCTCCCATATGCCACAAGCCAGCAAGGTCTCGGGGCTCAGGGCCGACCGGGTTGTTGTTAGCGGGACCCCAGTGGAAGTTCACAGTATAGAGCGCTGTCTCACTGCTGTAGTGCTGCCCCTACGCTGGTAGTCATATGAAACGGTTTCTATGAGGTAATTGCATACTTTAGATGTCACAAGCGCAATCTATGGGCGGTAGGACTGGCTTTTCTTGTACGTTCCTGTACGCCAGGCAGTTTTGAGGGTACCACATCTTTCAGAACACTATCAAAAGTAAGGGAGGTATGCATTTTCCAGAGGAGCTTTGTCCTTTACAAAGCTCTGAACGGCTACGGCCCCAGTTGAGAAAGCACAACCAGCAAGGAACCAGCTGCATACTGCAAAACCCGACGGACATCCGTAGTAGTTTACTGCCCAGAAAACTGCGCGCATTTGTAGAACTTGGAGTTAAATGCGATATGCAGCAAGTGCAAAGCACAAAACAAATTGCACAATCATTTTTCCCGAAAAGCTTGGTAGAACTAGTGGGATGGTACCTTACCGAGCGTGGTGTAACGTTCCAGAGGTCTCCGTAGGGATGCGCCAAACTCCAGCCTGAACGCACTGTGATGCCGCTTATGAGCAGCTGTCCAAGAGAGCTACGCCCTTCTGCCTGCACGCCTCAGACTTCCCACTACGAGGGATGAGGGACACCTAGAGTGCTCCTGTAAGCCTCATATTAACTGTACCTAGCCGGTTGGACCAACTGCATGCAATGGCGCAGAAGAATGTTGGCCCTATCGTCACTCCCCAGGCACATAAACAAGCGAATGCAGTGCGAATGAGGGCTGCGAATCGGCATTAATTGCCACAAAGAAATCGACGGGAACAAGCGCAAACAAATTAGCCAACAACGTACGCTGGAGAAAGCCAACATGACATCGCGCGATCGTCCAATGTTGTCGGAGTGCTGAATTGTGTGAGCCTGATGCTACGAAAAGCCACAAATCAGGTAAAGACTGCGAAAGCTTAAAATGTACACTAGTTCAACCGTGCCTCCAGGCCTCATGGAGCATTGTTTGCGTGCAAATATGATGGGTGCATGCAGCCTAGTCGAGTGTAACGCTCCAAAAGAGGCATTAGGAGGAATGAACAGACGCGATATCTGAGAATGCCTGCATATGAATCTAATGGCATATGACACACTGATAATAACCAACGACTGCAAGAAAGCAACGGGTAGGGAAGAAAACTGTTGAACTCTAGAACCACTCAGAAAAAGGAAAATCCCCAAGCCGAGCACCCGCATCTTTGGAAATATAGGCTTGCAACTACAGAAGAATGCGGTTGGTACATTTTGTGTGTCCGTCTGCCTTTGGCTGGTTGGTAGCGGTTATATCAAGGTCGTTCCGTTGGCTGTTCGTAATGTTGCGCCAGAGCCCACTAGCGAACTTCGTATCGCTTTCTGTGATGCCAATACTGGGACATCTGTGTAGCCATATCGTTGCGACTCCAGCTTCTGACAATCTGCGCATGACAAAGCATACGTCTCTGCCACCAAATGCATCTCAGTCCCCCAGAGACTGGGAGTGTTTTTCCACTACAGTGTGAATCCCATCGTGGCAAGAAAGAACATGATCATGTGCCTTGCGCAAAACGGGACTGTCAAGGTGAGGCGGAATATATAGGCGATGGAGGGTCAGTATTATTTTGCGCCACAGTAGGCCATCCTCAACGTGCTAGTGCTTAGCTCTTTTGCGGTTTTGTACTTTGGCGAGACTAGCGGATGCAAGGGTGTCAAAAGCGTACGACTTGAGCAGTTTTGGTAGAAAGCGTGAATCATCAGAGACAAAAGCGCATTGCGATGTGCACTAGAGACTCGCTGGAATATCTCTAGAGCACATCGGCGACCACGTCAAGGCCTTGATATGCTGCGTTGTGCAGGTGAAGTCATCTACAGAAGGTGCCCCATCCAGGAAGTTCTGTAGAGAAATCAAGTCCCCCAAATCTTTGTTAATATACATCAAGAAGCGGTCTGTCTGGGCAGCTCCCACCCCAGAGATTTCCTTTCGCCACCCTCGAAGCAGCTACTCTGTTTCGGTTAAGCGGTGCGAATAACAGGCAATACCCTAACAGTTCGAAAAACCCGCAGTCTGCTTGGAGAAGACGGCAGCCACCCCACAGTCAGTAGCATCGGTTGTTCGGAGCATACGACTTTTCCAATGCAGAAGCACAAGCATCGGGAGGAGTGGTAAGGTGGCTTAAGCCGTCCTTGTTGCGGCATCAACCTTCTTTGTTCAGGCTATAGACTGAGTTTTCTTTGGTAGATCGGTCAAAGGAACGGTGATGCGAAGAAGTCCGGATTTATATATCAATAATAAGGTGCAAGTTTATAGAACTTCTAAGCATACTTGCCGGCGAGTAAAAGCAAAACTATGGCTTGAATACTTTTAGTTTTGCCGGATGTAGCTCGATGCCTGCAACCGAGCACCGAACCCCACGAATGTCGATGTACTCATCCAAAACAGGCACTTGCATGCTTTACATTAGCACTGTTTCTTCCGCAGTAGCTGTAGAGCACGCCGTAGTTGTAGGTGCTTTTGAACGTTTCACTTGCATACTAGGCCGTCGTCCATGTAGGCAACCATCCACTCCTCCTTCATGGGTCCCTTGAAGTTCCAAGTAACTAGCCGTTGCGGTCAAGCTGGAGCACTGAAAGGATGAAACGTCATGCAGGTATACTCGAGTTTTCGAGTGTCGGTATTGGATGCCACAGTGCGCTTGCCATCAAGATGAGGACGAGTAAGCAAGCGTCTGTGAAGCCAAAACCCATATACACTGTTGATCCGTGCAGTTTGCCGAGTATCTTGCCAACACAAGGCATGGGGAACTTTTGTTTGAAAGAAGTCCTATTTAGGGGCTCACAGATAGCGCACACGCGCCACCACCTTCCGTCCTTTCTTGGCACAAACACCGCATTTTTGCCAGGCAGCGCGCCGATTCTTGCGCTTACCTTTTATAATACGTCATCTGCTTGCAGTGATTCGCAGTGGCATCTACCTTTTGTAGCTTCGCCTTTCGTTGCCTTCCGGCGCTCGGTAGAAGCCTCAGACTTCGGGACTCCGCCAACGAGGGAACACACAAATTGCAGTTCTGCGCCAACTCCTCAATTGACAGATCCACTTCATGTCCCATATCAAGTATCGCTGCAGCGATATCCTCTAGGCCCACTCCCTGCGCCTCAGTCTGCGTGGGGGTGTTCCGTCACTGGCTTGCCATCTTTGCTCACCAAAGATCATGGCTCCGCTAGGTTCCGTTATGTGCTTCAATGTCCTTTCTTCTTTTTACATGCACTCCCAATTATGGATTGTAGGAACCCATCTCCCATAATGAAAATATGGCGTTGTTGTGGGCTGTCTGGGGCTGCTCAAAAGTATGTGCTTCCTCGTTTCCTCTGGCTTTCTTTTCTCGCTCATCTACGACTGTTGGCTAAGGCTGGTTGAAACAGAACGGGCATCAATTAGTTCTAGGTCCTGACGTGGCTCTTCCCTTCCAAGTGCGTAAGAGCTGCGCTCACTTGCTATTGAAGCCTCAACCAGTGTCTCCTCTGTGATTACTTCACCAATGTGTTCTTTAGTCATTGAGTCGCTAACCACCTTGCGACCACCTGATGGGACAGTTTAGGTACACCTGGAATTCACCACTCATCTGGTAGTTGCTCGTCTATCATGCGCCTTTGGCGACCTAATGCCCAAATCTCTCGATTACTAATCTATTGATAGATATCCACGCTTCGGCTTTCTCAGTTCTCCCTTGAAGCTTGCTGGTGCGCTGCACTTGGAACAACCGAGGTGTTTAGGCATTTATGATAGCTGGCTACAGAAGTCCCTCTACGCAGGCGAATTCGGCTTAATAAGGCAAGCCAAATAAACATGCCGCACAGGGTATTTTTTTAATGATCTGGTGGGAGATAGCGAGGTACAACTCCATCCGGCTGATGAAATGTTTGAGCACTTGCCTACCCTTCATCATGCTTTCGTCGTTGGCATAACCCCAACGACGCGTTCATAAACATTTTATCGGCAGACGTATTATGCTTTTCTACCAGCTGTAAAGCTACTGCATGCGCATCAGCTTGCAAGCCAGCATCTACCGCACCAACAGGCGATGGGTCTCCGGCAGTTGCCATCGCCAGAGGCTTTACCTTCCAGCGTCTTGCCGAGTAATACCATATATTGGATTACCAAGTAGCTAAATCGGAATCACATAGCTGCTGTAGGAAGCCATATATCCTGCAGCATACAGGCTTAGTGGGAGAGCGGGGAAAAGCTGCATCAACCGTGCGGCGCTACCAACTTTACCTGTCCATCTTGGGTCTACGCTGAAAGATACTTCACTCTTAATAGAAAGTTGATGGAAAGTTCTTGGGTATTTTCCCAGACCCGCTCCTGCTGCCTTGCCCCCGCCTTTCATAGTTGCCTTTTGAGGGGAGAGGGAGAGCCAAGGTGCGCTCAGCTGACTCTGCACGCACTCCAAGCATTGGCAGTTAGTTGCACATAGCATGTACGGCTCACGCACACAACATTATGTCCTTTTCTATCAGGCTTACAGTAGTCTACAATCAAAGCCATCCACGAATAGACAAACGTATTAGATAATTTTATAGTACTAACTTCTCAAATAGAACTGGTGTCTTAACCAGTGTTTTGGGGTACCTTAGTCGGCTACATGCATCTAGATGTAAATGCTTACAGTGCTTAGAGGGTACAGCTACTCGGCGCCCACCTGCGGCGGGAAGCCAAAGCCCGTCTTCGGAAGAACAGTCAATAATGTTCTATTACCCCCGTATTGAGTCTGCTAGTAAGTGTCCTTCTACGGATCGCCTGGATGGAGCCCTGCACGCATAGTGTGGCTTTCACGTTGCCCTTTCCATTTTGGCTTTTATTCACGGTATGTTCTAGTGCAAACTGTTGAACATCTGTGGACACGATTCACTCGTAGGATGAAGGAAGCGGTGAGGACAGGGGATTACTAAAGAGCAAGACAGAATGCTTCAAGTCCAGGTTTTCGCAGTGTGAGTCGAAGTGGAACAGCACATGCTTCTCGGTGGCTCATGTACTTTACTATTTGGACACATTATAGTCTAGGTGCTTGATTCTTGTTAAGGACATTATGAGAGGGCGCTGCAGAGAGCAAGTAGTCAAGAATCTGCTTACCCGCGGGATGTGAACAATGAGCAGGGAAGCATTATCTGATATTACACTACTGCTATCCTCAATGAAGCCAGAAATGGTCGTTCTTTGCATTGAGTAGTCCATCAAGAGGTGCCGGGACAAGGGAACAGAGTCTTCTACGCAAAGGAAGTAAGGGGAAATTAAAACAACAAATGAATAACACGACAAAGCTCCATGGACCAGGAAGATAAGAAGAGGAAGCGGTAGACGTGCAGACACTGAAAAATGTAAAGCCAAATGCAGCTACGCAAAATACGTGACAAACAGACAGCTTATGCATGCAGCCAGCGCTACCCAGCGCCAACCAGCATCCATTGATTCAATCACTGTACAACCTCCAGCAACTGGAGTGTTACGCTTCTAGTCTGAGCTTTGAAGGACGGCCCTAAGGTCTACGATCCTATCGATACACCAGAAACTTGTAATATATCCCCTTCAAAAAACCCTGCCTGTTCTTTGCCCTAGATACATAGGGTTCCACCCTGAGTGTGGATAGAAAAAGTTTGCGTTGACTCATATCCCCAAACATCCCTACTATTCACACACCCAGTTTCACAAGCCAACTTGGCACACAGGAGGTTAGCGCTTGTTCCTACAGTATTGAGTTTCACATGACATGCGAAATTTTGCGAGCAACCAAACAAGCGAGCCCACATGAATAATATACTTCATATAATATGAGCTACCTAACGTTAATTTAGCTTTATAAACAGAAAAAGTTCGTGAGCGGGCTGGCCTACGCATGAAGATAAAAAGGTTCAATTACCTGATAGACAAAACTTGGATTATTGCCTAAAGAGAGTTTCATTCCCAGATGATGTCAAGTCGAACGAACCGATGCATTTGTTGCCCAGGTTCGTACCTTCCCAGCAACAGCTGTGGGGGGCAAGACTACATCTAATTGCTGGTACATTAGTTACATGTGTTTAGGCATCAGCAAAACTTTGACTAGATGGTTTGTTTATTCGTGTACCTCATTTATTGCAGCGTGCTGTTAAAGCGACACAAGAATTCCCAATGTTGTGTGCATGTGTGCTAGACGTTGCATACAGGTGGCTGAGAGTGCTGAGTGAGCTGACAGGTTACAGCTACTCGCACATTAGCTGCCCTTCTCTCCTCTTATTGCTGTTTCTGAGGGAAGTGGGAAAGAGAAGGGAGGAGTTCAATAAAGAACATTCAATATCTTTTCAGTAAGTCCGCATCGAGTCTGGGGTGAAGTGCCTTTTTAGGGGTACGTCAGACCGAGCGGTACATCATGTACATTTTCCCTGTCCGGAGCAGTCTCACGCCCCCTGTCTTCCTGAGGTCTCAGCCTCGACGTTTCTCTCACTCTGCAGGGTAACTGTTCTGTCGACACGGTGAGAAGTGCATACAAAAGAGCATTCTGCGGTGTGTTACCGTAGAATGAGACGAGCTCCAGTAGGCACACGCAGCAGAGCAACTGAATTATGGATGTTCATGGGAAGACAGAAGCAAAGATAGCCCACTAGCTATCAAAGTGAAGCAGGTGATGAAATTAAGTATAACGTGTGTACACTAGCGAGGAACAAGAGGCAAAGCCAGAGGCGTCATTGGCTGCTGAGTGGAGGTAGATCGAGGTCGCTCATCCTAGGAATCAAAAGAGGGCTAGAACAGAAAAGCCATCAGTCCCCTTGAGTACAAATTGACAATTATACAAAAAACAGAATAAAGGCCACAAAGACTGCTGCAGGATGTGAACAGCTCCAGCCGCCGACGGCGGACAGGGGCTCGCATGCCGTTTCTGCCAGCGGCTGCTGCTGCTGTGTCCTGCTGTTGCCCGAGCAACAGAGAAAAGACTGAGTCTTCCACTGCAGAGAGGAAGCAGTGTCCCTCATCATTCTGTCTGTCTGCTGCCGCTATCCTCGCCCCGTGAGTGCTGCAGTGTGCAGAGAACTCCGACGGCGCCTCGGGCCGTCAGTCTGGCCGCTGTGCTGCCGACGCCTCTGTGTCTTCGTTCTACCACAAACAGCCAGAGGAAATAGGAAAGCAATATCGGCGGCGTCGAATATCTCCCTGGGCTAACCTCTGCAGCAGGTATTTCCTTGAAGCAATTGCCGCAAGGTTCCCAATTGTTGACTCCTGAATTTTGTCCAACGAGACTCTCGTGCCTTAACAAGAAACCAAAGCCTCCCAGCGACGCATGCAGCAACAGCATCTCTAGGAGCCTGCAAGGCTCCCTAGCTAGGGGCCGCAGACTGAAGATTGCACCGTAGTAGCTGCTGCGGCGGAAAGGACAGTGGCATCGTCCATCGGTGTGGAAATAGAGCTGCGTCTGCTGCCAGTGGAATTTTGCCTCTACCTGATCTCATCATATTCAAATAGTCTGCTGATCCCACTCTTTGAGAGGCGCAGCGGCAATTTCGCCCGGGCCGTAGGACCAGCGGGGGCAGAAACCCCATCAAGAAAAGCAGCAGCTGCCTTTCTCACCCTCGACTGAAAGGAAGGAAGGGTGGAGAGCGTTTGCAGCCACAGACACACAGTCAACCAGAGTGAGGCAGAGGGAGCTACAGGGGCGGCAGCGATGTCTGTGAAGCTCAGAGAGTTCATTCGCCAGGTCCGTGCCGCTCGCACTGCAGCGGAGGAACGGGCAGTCGTCGCGAGGGAATGTGCTCGTATCAGAACCAATTTCAGGGTGAGTTGGTTGTGTTATTCCTCTGATCTTGTGCCACCACCGTCTTCTTGACTTCTACCTCGGCTTTTTTGTGTTTCCTTGAGGGCCGCTCCACTTGAGGTAGTCCCCTGAGGCGGTTGCAAGACAAGAAAGGAGAGAGAGAGGGAGGGCCTTCATGGCTTAGTTTACCGCGACTGCGAGCTAAAAAGGGAGTCGCGATTGTCGCTGTTCGTGCTCTCTCTTCTCAGGAAGGGGACAGCCGACACAGACACCGAGATGTAGCGAAGGTATTGTTCATCTCCATGCTTGGATACCCCACGCAATTTGCGCAAGTGGAATGCCTCAAACTTGTTGCCAGCCCCAGGTCTGCATTCAGGAATCCTAATTTAACTCCGTCTTGTTTGCCGTTTTTTCTTTGGTCGACTGCCCTCACCGTCTGGCCCTTTCTGCGCATGGAGGGTCCCCAAACACACGTGGCTGATTCGTATGGGTATTGTGCCCTCGGTCTTGCCATTCTTGCGTCTTGTAGTTTGTGCATGTCTTGGGGCACATTTTGCTGTGATGCGGGGGGATTTTTGGGCTCAGGTTCTCGGAGAAGCGGGTGGGGTATCTCGGCTTGACGCTCCTCCTAGACGAATCGTCTGAGGTGTCCATGCTGGCGACAAACTCCCTAAAGCAGGACCTTCAGCACACAAATCAGTATATCAGCAGTCTTGCGCTCTCCGCGCTGGCTAATGGGGCGTCTCCGGAGGTGTGTCGCTCGCTGCTTCCCGAAGTGGAGCAGCTGATCAACTGCAGCAATCCCTTCATTCGGAAGAAGGCTTCCCTCGCCGCGGCCAAGTGCGTGCGACGGCTTGGGGAGGAAGCAGCTCCCCGCTTTCTCCCCGTCCTCCCCGTCTTGGCAGCAGATCGAAGCCACGGGGTGTTGCTGGGAGCCTGTGCGCTGCTCTTCGCGCTACTCGACGCACAGCCGCAGCTGCGTGAAGAGTGCCGGCAGCAGCTTCTACAGCCACTCACCAAGGCTCTCAGGACTTGCAGCAGCGCTAGCTATGCGCAGAGTGCAGAATACGACATTGCGGGCATTGTGGATCCGCTGCTGCAGTCGAGGCTCCTTAGGGCAGTGGCCCTTCTGGCCGAGGTATGTGCGGCTTCCGCTGAGAGAGGGAGGCTGGGATTTTTCGGCGTTCGAGGAGATGCTCGAAGTACCAAGCGCCTTTCTGCCAGAAGAAGAGGCAGCGTACCGTAGCTCGAAGCAGTCCAGCCAGCTGTTTACGTGGGGGTCCCCATAGGTTAGGAACGGGGAGATGGGGACCTTACGCGCTATGGACTCCGGCGAAACGTTGCTGCCTTGTTTCTAAACCTGCAGCTGGCATCGGCAAAGCTAATGCAGCGGAAGAAGACAGCAGAAGCATGCGGTGGGTAATGCGCTTGGTTCTGTGCGTTTGCGGATTGATTGCCTCCAGGGAGACCCCACATCGAGCGCGGCTGTGACGGACCTGTTGGCGCACGTGGCCACCAATACCGACGGGTCTAAGAATGCTGGCAATTGTGTTTTGTTCGAGTGTGTAAGAGCGATCGTTTCTATCGACACGGACCAAGGTATGCAGTGCGTTGGTTTGGAAAGTCCGTTGTTTCGCGTTTATTTTGCCGGTTGCTGCCTTACACTTGATGCCTCCTTGCCACTGCCTATCTACCAAGCGTACTTCTCGTGCGTTCTCCTTGAGTATTTCGCCTGAGTAAGGAAGGACTCGGGAGGGCGGGAGGGCGGGGGGGGAGAAGGCGTGAATTTCTCTTGGAATTTAAAGGGTCCCGCCTTTTTTACAGTCTTGCTCAGAGAGCTTCTGTGTAGGTCGCTTTGTCTTGCTGTCCAAAGGACTGCGCGTTCTGGCATTGAACATTCTTGGTCGTTTCCTGTCTTCACGCGAGCAAAATCTCAAATACGTTTCCCTGGAGACGCTCCACCAACTTCTCAGGACAGACACAGACGCGGTCACCAGACACCGAGACACACTTCTCGATTGCCTAAAGGTGGGACTAAGGGGGCTAGCTCTTCTTCTCTCTTCCCGCCTCTCCCTTTCCCCGGGTTACAGCAACACTGGCTGGCTCCCCCAGACCAGTGCAAGCAGCAGCAGCGTCGTATTTGCGCTGCTGCAGCAGCTGCAGCTGCTGCCATGTTTACGGCAGACGGAGCGTCAAAAACGCCACTTCGGAAATTTCAAGCATGCGTGCACCCGTGCTTGATGTCGTGTCTCTGCACCTGGAAAGTGTCCTACTTCATTGTTCTAGTAAGCGTTGTGCATCTCCTGAGTTTGGCATTTCTGCGTGCAGGACGGAGACGCATCAATCCGTCGTCGGGCCCTAGAGGTACTGATAGCTCTGCTTTCGCCTCAAAACATTCAAGTGTTGGGGCGTGAGCTTCTGTCCTTCTTGCTTGTCTGCGACAAGGAGCTCAAGCCCATAGTCGCTTCGCGTTTGGCCATGGCCGCGGAGACGCATGCACCAACACGCAGGTGGCAGTTTGACGCAACCTTGAAGCTCCTCTGCCTGGCAGGTACGCGGCAGGTGCAGGGCGATCTTTTCACTGTTTAGGGAGGATGCTGGCACATACATAGGGCCCCCTCCCCCCCCCGTCAGAAGTCGTTTACTTCAGGAAGAGCGCAGTCAGGCACAGACAAGGACTTATGCGCAGCCAAATAGAGACGGGCTGCATCCACGCACGGCCAGAGGGAAGGGTAGTCACAGCCTGTTGCGATGAAATTCCTGCTGGGGGACGTGTTTTGTGCAAGGCAACTATGTGGAGGAGTCCGCCGGCAATGAGATGCTGACAATGGTGCTGACGACGCCACAGCTACAGAGCTACGCCACCCATAAACTCTTCTTCTGCCTCAGGGAAGGCAGCGCTACGAGTGCTGTCCTCTGTCGGGTATGTGCCGCCCTAAGGCCCCTATCTAAACTTTCTTCCTTAGCCCTTAGGCCATCTATTGTGTCTGGCCGACCTCATGCATCCCTCAGTGCCCCTAAACTTTACCTCTTATGTCTGTGGGTTCCTGAGTCATTGCGCACTTCAGGTTGCGTTGTACTGCGTCGGGGAATTCGGAGATCTGTTAGTCGCCGCTGACAAATCTCAGTTGATGTCTTCGGACAGGGGCCAGTCACAGAAGGGCCCTCTGGATGCTCCAGGGGCGATCGAGGACCCCTCTGCCGCTGCCCTGTCTTTGACTGCCGGAGACGTTGTAGAAACGCTTGCAGGGATCTGCCAGGCACTCTTGTGTGGACATACGAAGGCAGCACCGGGTGCTGTTGCTGTTGCTGGAGCGGCAGCGACAAGCGCCTCCTCTTCCAACTCAGTTACGGAGGCCCTTCTAACCTGCCTAGCCAAACTTACTACAAGACTGCCGGATCAGGTATTGTTGGGGCTTTTTTCCTTGTGGTTCTCTCTGTCTGTATGTCTGTCCGTCTGTCTCTCGGTCTGTCTGTCCGTTTATCGCTTTCTCTTCTTTGCGTGTTATTTACCACGCTTGTCCTTGGCGCGTCCGTCGTGGGTGGACTGCGCATTTTATCGTCTCGATAGGTTGTGTCTGCTCTCACGTCCCCTTCGAGGGTGTCGCTCGTGCGGGCCTGGCTTTCACCATACGACTTCACTGCCACTCCTTTCTTTCCAATATCTGTGCTCCAGAGGGATCGCCTACTACAGCTGTTGAAGGGGTTTGTCGGCAGCAAATGTTTGGAGGTGCAGCAGCGCAGTGCGGAGTTTGTGGCGATCTTGGAGTCCAACGACTGGCCCCAGGCAGAGCTTGCCGCTCTCTTTGAGCGCATGCCACTACCGCAGCAGCAGCAGCAAGACTTGGGAAAGCAAGAGCGGCCTGTCGGTGAGACTTGCTTCGACCTGGCTGACCTTCCTTCAGAGCTCTCTCCCGAAACAGAAACCGCAGACTCCGCTACAGAAAAGCTTCAAGGCACACGAGGCGAAGGTTCGTGGGAAAACACTTCCGCGTCTGAATCATCCCGAAAGCCCCTGTTGCAGCTCTTTAGCCTTTCTTCACCCCCTAGGTCCCTCTTCATCCTCCGCCGCTGCAGCCTTACAGTCAGCGGCCGTGTATCCCGCCGTCTCGTGGTGCCATATTGCAGTCCTCTTTTGTGTATCTACTTCAAGGAAAGAAACCCGGAGGGAGACCCTTAAAGCTTCCTTCTATCAAAACGTGTCCCAGCCCTCTTCCTTATGCCTATGTCTAACATTCACTTACTGCCCGCTTCGTGTCTAGATGTGCCTCTTCCATCACCGCATCATCATCATCCTGCATGCGCCTCTAGCGACAATGTGGCGGCCGCCTGCTTCGGTTTGTCTGCACAGCACAACTGTTGGAACTCGATGATCTCCTGGGTCTTGGTGCGACTCCCAGCGCTCCCTGCAAAGCCTCAACTCCGACAACTGCTGCTGCTGCCTCCATGGGCAGCAGCAGCAGCAGCAGCGGCCTAGACCTCCTGGCTGATTTGTTAGGTGGCGCCTCCGTTTCTTCTCCGGGGGCAAACCTTCAGGGTCCCCAGGTCCCCACCACAGGCGCAGCTGCACCATCAACACCCACTGCCGCTACAAAGCCAGCAGATCCCTTCGCTGGTCTTTTAGATCTCAGCAGCCCTCTCGCCACTTCTGCCGCAGTCCCCGCCTCGCTTGTGCCGCCTATGCTCGCAACGGAGCCGCTGCCTTTCCTGCTGGAGTCTGCGTCGAGTTCCACCAACATAAACACCACGGCCCCTTTGGCGAAGCCAGCAGGAGACCACACGGACCCTCTCGCAGCGGTCTTGAATGCACGAGCATCCTCAGGCGGCACAACCCCTTCTCCCTCTGCAGCAACGGCAGCAGCAGCTACTGCGGCTGCCGCACATGGCGATGTCGCTATAGTGCCAGTTATAGATGAAGAGGGCCTTCGGGTGGTGTTCAAGTGCCGCAGGGGCCCCTCGGGGACCGTAGTAGGTGCTCCTGCGTATTGCGATATCCTCGCGGAGTTTGCGGCGGACGCAAGCAGCAAGCCGCTACAGCAGTTTCGCTTCGAAGCAGCAGTGCCAAAGTATCTGCAGCTGCAGTTGGAGCCTCCCACAGACTCAACAGTGCTCCCGGGGGCCCCCCCAGTACAGCAGCGTCTGCGGGTCAGTTGTTGCTCGGTAGGAGTAGGGGCAGCATCGGTTCCAGCGAGTCTCCCGGGTGGCCAAAAGCCACTGCTCATGAAGTGCCGGGTTACGTTTTCAAGAGACGGCTCCACCGTGCAGAAGTGTGCAAACGTCTCCGCCTTTCCCCCTGGTCTTCTGGATGCGTAGAGTGCTCTCGACTTACTGAGGGCCCCCTTGGACGGTATGTCGGGGTCCCTTCGGTCAGGCGAGCACGCACTAAAGGTCTCAAATAGCGTTCTCCCGAGGGGTTTCCTCTGAGTGACCCCAAGAAATAATCGGTCGAGGGGTCACTCCAGGGGGCCTTGGCATCAGGGGGTATTCTTCAGGAAAATTAGAACGCACAAAATCACTGGAAATAAGGACGATCAGAAGAACGCACAAAGGGCGAGAGTTCCGGTAGTTCTGCGCTTTGCGTGCGGAGCCACCGAAATCGGCAGTCACAATGCAAGGGAACTGTGGCGAGCCTTACGAAGGGCTGCGCGGTCAAGGCCTACTACGATATAGTGAAGTTTCTACTGTTGTGCGGCTACTTGGCCCTCCTGAGCCAGGGGGCTCAGAGGGCGTCTACGGAGAGGCTGGAGATCCGAAGGACGCTCCAATGAGGCCCCAGATTTGTAGTGAGGTAGAAGGATCTGTGCGGTATCAGTGTGGCAGACTAGGGGATGGCGCTGTGGTACTTGGGTCTTTGCGGCTAAGAAAAACCGGGAGTGCCACGAGCAGACAGTACGTGTGCCTCCGGGCCTAGTGTGTGAGAAGATTCGATTTCACTAGAGTAGGGTGCTTTCTTTGTAACCGTTGTTCCCCTTGTTCGACAAAGGCGTGTAAAAACAACCCGGAAATCGCAAAGTCCGTGGGGCCCCCTGGGCCCGAGCATAGGACACAGGCGGCACCGACTAAGGGAGCCCTGCGCCTTCCCCATCTCCAAAGCAGGCTCAGCAGGGGTGGCCTTACAGTATGCAAACCTGGGTTGACACATCAGGGGCCCTGTTAATATTGGAACTCTCCTGCTGTTGCTACAATAGGTCTAAGTATTGTCGGATGCCTAGCCCAAAGCACAAGCGTCTACACAGTCCTACGCCATGCCTTCCTAAGCAAGAGATACTGCTACTAAACCCTAAAAAAGAGGCGCTGCTTTGCAGGGGCAAATTCCCCGCTATCTAGAAATCTTCATTCACGTTTCCTTCCAGTTCTTAACTGCGAACTGCTGTACGCATGACGATACCGAAAACATGCCTTTGAGGGCTCCCTCAAGAGTTTGTCCGTCGTAACATGAAATAGTAAATTGCATAGGGTACCGACCCCATTCCGGGCATGCGGAAATAGATATGGCACATGTGCTCACGCACTTAGGATGTACAACAGAGCCGCCCGAAGTACTCGTTCCCACATAGACAAATCTTCCATCCCTCCAACCAGCCCGAAGACCTCCTGCCTTCGGAAAGCCGCAGGCAATACCTGCCGTCTCGGGCGTCCTATGTGCAGCAAGCGATTCAGGACGGGTAATGTGGATACGCAAACGGGTTGTCTGGAGAGCAAACATTCGAAGTTGAGAGGCCACCCCCTGCACCAAACTGTTCAGAGGGCCCCCGACCTCTTTGAAGGCGACTTGACTGCTCCATATGATGAGTATCCATCTGACTTGAGCCTCGTATCCCTCTGTTTTGACTGAGGGACCCTGGGGACGCTTTGCCCATACTAGAAGGGGAAAGCCCCCTGGAATATGCAGAAGCACGACCGCCTCCTCCAGTTGTTGCGCTAGTGCTACAAGCAGATGGAGATGGGGGCTGGGCAACTTTTCCTGGGTGAGAGGCTCCAGTTGATTGGCCTCGCTGGGCCGGACCCAGACCCCCGCCAGCGGTAGCATGCTGACCAGGAGACAGCGGCCTTAATGTCATTTCCCTCCCCAGGCTAGACCGTGCACTACGGGTGGTCATTGAGTTTGCCACGGAGCTCTTGGTAGTTTTGCTGTTGCGATGAGAGGCGACCTTTGGGGGCTGCTTGGCAGCAGCAGTGACGCTTCTTTTTACCCCTTCCACTCCACGCACCCCGGGGACTCGAAGTTGGCCTTCCCCCCGAATAATAGCATTATCTCGCTTGGCTGCCTGATATGCTGCCTTGCTGTTCAAGGCTGGGGCAGAGGAGTAATAAGAACGGGCAGCAGCGACTCTACTGATGCTACCACCACTGGAGGTTGTCGTGGGCGCCGCCCTGTGTATGAGAGGATCAAATTTTCTTTGCTTGAAAGAGTCAAAGACTTGCCGCTTCTTGTGAAAAATGGACGCGCATATGCTTTGGTGCTTAGCTACCCTATCTGCGGCGAACCAACGGTAGCAAATCGTACATTGCAGCCGCCCCGAGGAATCAAACAAACTACTCAGAGGTCCACTAGAGGACGGGCTGCCGCCAGAGGCAGGCCTCGCCTTGGGAGCCTTTGAACAAGTAACCAGGTGTTGCTCCAGCTGCAGCTTAGGCACCTCCTGTTGGCAGTGCTGGCATGTGAGACGTATGTGCTGCTGCTTTGCTGCGCAGGCTTTCTGATGTATAGGGAACGAGCGCTCAAAGAACTCCCCACCACACATCCCACAGATTATCCCCTTTCGCGGCATCACGACAGCCCCGATGAGCTCGCAAGCGAAGTCGAAGACGCTGTCACGTGCCAATTAACAGATAGACTGAGTACCAAGAATAACACCGAGAGACACAGGACAGAAAAGTGGCGAATAGGTACGTCGAGTCTCTAGTGGAAGTGGAGCCCCATGCACAGTAGAAGAAGCTAGAGGCTGGCTTGTGGCTGGAGAATAGACCTGGATCAGCGTAAATCAGCAGCACAGGAAGAAACAGGCACTGCGGAGGGGTGAGCGCCTTGTGAGGAAGTGACTAGCAACGTGCGAGAGCAAACCAACGCAGCCAGGCGTCCATCCCGAGACCACGAGTGGCGAATCGAGCCGACCCTTGTCACCTCGAGCAGTGGCAAGTCATAAGTGCCCAGTAATGCGCGTAGTTTAGCCCTGCACAACCAAGCGCCTGAGGGTCCAAGCGCTAGGGCGATGAACGGAGTTTTGGTGCACGGTATTGCGAGGTACTTCATGCGCCTTACCGATGGAAAAAGAAGCCAGAGCGATTGGAAACTACCAAATACCTATTTGAGCCGAGCTGCAACATATTTCAATGCGGGCGAAATGATTTATTAAGAATGCATGTCGGAAACAGGGGAGCACAACAGCTTGTCGCCGCGCCTCTTCCCATGGCGACAGCGAGCTGCTTTCATGAGTGTATAGACACGGATTTCCTCGTTTCTGCTGTGTATGAGCTTAGCAAGAAGTCATGAAGCCAAGGAGGAGTGACCTTGGCGTTTTCTGGAGCGCCGCGGCAGCGGTAGTAGCTGCCTCGTAGTACAGTCACCTAAATGGACCACCCCACGAAAGTCCTGCACTCCAGGCAATTCCTCAAAGTCCTGAGTCATTAATTTTGTAAAGTAACGCAAAGTGCAATGGCACTCTAGCCCCCGGGAGCCGAAGGCTGCGAAGAATTGCGAGCCATCAAGACAGTAACACCCCGAAGGCCAACCAAGCGATTTGGGCATCCCCAGCCCTCGTTGCAGTGAATAAAACCAAGACTGTACCTCCTGCACCGACTATTCCTTGGCAAAACCGAGCAAAATCAGCTTTGGACGATTTGGGAGGCCGGTGATACATGAACCCCCCGCCCACCTTCTGGCGTGACTCGCCTCTGTAACGCCGCCTTTGTGCGCGCGGCTGCGCCTCCTGCGACGCAAGGGGGGCTCCCTGCCTCCGAGTTACTGGCGGCTTGGCCCCATACAGGAGCCTCGTGACGCTCAGCGGGTGACCGAAGCCGTGAGGCCCCTGCTGTTCAGGGCTGCAGTCCGTCGGACTGCAGTTCTCGCGCTCCATCTCCTGCGCATGCATCGACAAGAGGGGTGGCAGCAACAGCGATGGTCGCGTGCTCCATGGCTGCTCACCCCCTGCAGTGGAGCCCCTTTGCTCCCAAGGGGCGTAGCAGCGAGATGATGCTGTGGTCAACAGCTGCTCTGCTCGTATCCATCGTTGTTGCTGGCCTTCCGCAAGCTGCTGCCAGCGAACGGAGCCATCCTCGAAGCCCTCCAACGCAGGAGCCTACCCAGGAAGGAGTCTCTCCCCTTCCCGCGTGCAACAGCTCTGCCCCTTCCGATCCCATCGTAGGCCAGTGCCCTCTTGTCACGCCTTCCAACGACAGGGATGGCCAAGTGCCCGAAAGCGAAGCACTCCAGGAAAGCCCTGGAGACTTCTCTCAGAGTCAGCCCGATCTGCAACTCGCAGGCTTTGCTGCCCTTTCTGTCGGTGGAGGCAAATCCCAATCGGATGCTCCCGCTTCCCCAGATGCGATGGCCATGCCGCTCCGTCGTGCGAGACCTTTTTACGCCTCAAAAGAGGCGTTTGCACCCGTGAGGCGGGGCTCTCTTATAGAGGGGAAGTACTTGCTGCTGGAGCAGCTGCACTGGCCCGTCTTGCCGGCCTCGCCTCGCGATGCTGTGGAGGCTCTGTCTGTAGAGGGTGAAGGGAACGAGGATTCGAGGGGCGCTAACGTGCAACTGAAGGTCCAGAGGGAGCTGCCCGCGCTTCCCGACATTAGCAGCAGCAGCTATCCCTTCATAGACGATCAACAAAAAACATTCGCAGAGAGCGAGTCCCTTCGTGTGTCGTGGTGGAATGGGGATCTCTTCGCCCCGGCAGACCTTCCAATTAGCCCGCTTTTGCCATCGCCAGCCGAACACGCAGAATCAAGAACTGCTCTTGCCAAAGCTATCGTGTCTGTGTACTCCGAGTTAGTGCTGTCTAGGAAGCCCATGGAAAAGGCGGAGGGATTCTGCATCGACCCCTTCATGTAAGTTACTGGGAACCGTTCGTGGGCCTGGGAATTTGCGGCTACTGGATATCTTTAAAAGGCCTTAATCACCCTTCGAACTGCGAGTGAACGAGCCAACAGGTGTCCGTGTGTTTCACGGGGGAGCAGATGCGGCGCAGGCAAACTGCGCAAAAGGAGTAGACCAGGGCTAGAGAGACAGCGCGCGGCTGCGGCAGTCGCTAATGAAGAGACAGCAAGGCAGCCATCTGCACAAAGAGGCACGGGGCACAGGCAGAGAGAGGAAACAGCTAGCGGACGAATTGCGGCAGAGGGCCTTCTTGAAGTAGGAAGGCCGAGCAGACGTAGTAGCAGCCAGAAGTCACCCATGTGCACCCGTTTGGGCCCCACAGGCCAGCCAGTAGGAGGACGGGAGAGAGACAGAGTTGAAAATCTTTTGTGCTTTTTGCGGATCTGAGGCCACAGATTTTTGAAGGCCTTCCCCTCCTGGTTTCAATTGCCCTCGTTGCCTCCACCTACGAGCAGCAGCAGCAGCAGACGTTATCGTGTCTTTAGCCGTTTAGGAGGTGGAGCCTACGGCGAAGTGAGGCGCATGCTGTTTCCAGGAGCCTTGTGTGCGTATGGGTGTGTGTGCACCTGGATGATAGTCGACACGTATGCATATGTATGTGCATCGCAGTGCATGCCTTCTGCCAAATCCTCTTGCGTTGCATCCGCCCAAGCTGCTGGCGCCCTCCACTAGGCTGCTTCTAGGGTGTCGGCAGCGGCAAGAGCTGACGGGCCAGTATATCCTGGAACGGCAGTGTGTGCTTCTGGTCCTTAGGGTGATGCGACTCGCGGATGCTGCTGGGGGCGTGTTGCAGGTGTGGCGTGCCATGTCGGTGGGAAGCGAGGCCCCTTTTGTTGAGACGGTCCTTAAACGCATGCGTTGCGAGACTTTTGAGGCCCAGGGGGCTTTGGAGGGCCAGCAGCAGCAGGCAGAGCGCTTGCGGCGTGGATTAGCTCGGGAGGTGTTTTTTGGTAAGGCGTTTTCACGCGGTTCTCAACGGTCCACCATGTCTTTAAGCATCCTGGGGTCTCTCGATGCCGCCTCTACTCACAATTATGGGTGCTGCTGCCTGGGCTGCTGAGGCTTCAGGCTTGTGGCTCCGTGGCGCACCTCACGTTTCGCGTTTTGTTGAGCTTCTTCCCGCTCTTCCGGTGTCCTCCTCACCGCCTGAAGGCTCCGTGCAGAACGAGGTTCTTGCAGCAGAGGCAGCAGAAGACTCGGAGTTCGACGCTGAAGTGGCGGCAGCAGCGGAGGCCGCATCCAAGTTTTTGCCTGAGCTGACGAGGGAGGAGCTGATTCTAGCGGCGAAAAGCTTCCAGCTGCCCTGCGGCGGCAGCTGGCTGGTCTTTGCGAATGAGGGGCTCTCCCTCACGCACTTGTTTTTTAGAGCTGATCCGGGAGGCAGCGGGCTTCTCGAGCCGGTGAGACACCAACGACAGACATCTCTTAGCCACCCCCACCGTTATAGCCCTAACAACAGCTGCAGCATTTAGAAGCAGGAGCCTGGTGGGCAGGGCCTTTGGCCGGGCCTGTGCTGTTCTGTATTTTGACACTCGCCTCCTTGTCGTTGTCGCTGCACGCAGAATGCATTGTGGTGGCACTTGAAGGCTTCTTCTTCGCTGCTGGTGCCGCTTCGCGTGCGGGGTATTGCTGCCACCGCTGCCACGGCAGCGGATGCCTCGTTTTACCCTTTGCTGGCGCAGCTGCGGGACAGTCAGACCGATTTGCTGCTCTTTATTCGTTCTCTGCTAAAGCAGCTGCTGACGGCGCTGCAAGTTGCACACGAACGAGGCATAACTCACAGGGATGTGAAACTGGTGCGACCTCGGGCAGCGCGGTGTACAGGTTCCTAATAAAGGCTTTTGCTGCCAGCACACTACGTAACCCTTTAGAGAAGCTGCATGCATGCCGTGCAGAGGGGCTGTGATAGGCACACTTGCCGGAGATTTTTCCTCAGCGCTTACGTGCTCGCAGATCTTCCTGGCCAGTCTCCCTGCTGTCCCCAAGCCAGTGTCTCTCTCGCCTGCAAATCGCTCCCTCCCCGTCAGCGCGTCTCGGAAAATGCAAGGCTTCGTTGTGTTTGCTCCGTTTTCTGGATGTCTGCTGCTTCAGGAGAATGTGTTGCTGCATCCCTTTCTGCCCATATCCGTGCGGCTAGCCGACTGGGGTAGTGCTGTCAGCCATGACCCCTCGTCCTCACTGGCCAGCGGTGAGGCTGCGCTGGACGCTGTTGGTTATACTGAATATACGGCAGTTCGTATCTCAGCGCAGACAGCTTTTTGCGTGGTTAGAGTGGCACCTCCTCTTCATTGTGGAGCCCTTTTTCTCTGATATTGATCTGGCTGTGGCGTCAGGAGGCTCCGTGTTTTGCGTGTTGCGGCTGTGCCGGCTGAGCTTCCTTGCACAGGCGTCCTTGCGTTCCTCCTAGGCCCCTTTGTCGCATTTCCACATGGCCACATTGCTGGCACAAATGCTGTGCTGCTGCTGCTTTTCGCAGCGCTGAGGGTCCTGTGGGGTGGTGAGGCTCCGTCGCTTTTGGAGGAAACAGAAGGCTATCAGCCCCCGGAGGTGTGGGCTGAGGAGGCAGCGCAAGCCGAGCAGCAACAACATTTCAAAGAACAACAAGGATACTCCTGTAGCAACTGCAGCAGCAGCAGTGAGGACGATGGCAGCAACAACAACGGTAACGGCAGGGGCGTGGGATCATTGCATCGCTTGCCTTCGTACGACATATGGGGAGTGGGGTTGGTGTTTCTCAAGCTCGCAATTGGCAGTCCTACGCCTCTGGAGCCTATAGACGCCAGACAGTCTGCTAAGGTGCGCATATACTGCCGCTGCCGTTTCTGCTCCTTACCGTTGCTGCAGCCTTTGCTCTTGCCTTTCGTGCTGCTGCTCTTTTCCTGCCTTGGTTTTGCTACCCTCACTGCGACTACCTGCTTTTCCAGGCTCCTCGGGAGTGTGTGTCTATCTATAGCTGTGTACTTGTTGGGAGTATGCTGTTTCGCTTGCTGTTGTGTGTTTAGTTGGCGCGTGCATCCCAAGGGAAGCCCCCTGAAGTGCTGCGTCGTGATTTATTGGTTCTGGCTCTAGGAGATTTGTGTTTGGTGCCCTGGGCCTCCGATCGTCTGCCTGCTGCTGCCGCGCCGACTGCTGTTGCACCAGCGCCACCTGCCCCGTTCATCTCGACTTTGAAGAACGCGCTTCTCTCTGCTGTAGAAAGCCTCTACTACAGATGGACAGATGTGCTCAGGGCAATCGCGTTTGCTGGGTACAAGGAGGCACAGGTGAAGGAGCAGGGGAAAATCCATCCTCGGGGGTCCTCTGCTGTGTTGGCTATGAAGAAGGACCACTGGAGGGTAGGGCAAGTCCCACGCAAAGCACACCCCTCCACACGCATGCCATAGAAGCTGTAGCCTCCAGTTATTGGTTTTGCTGCAGTTTGTACCGATTGGCGCTTGGCGGCGGTGAGGATGATACAGGTATTGTTACCTAATCATCTGATTGGCCAGGTTGTACAGCGCAGCGCGGCAGAGGGCGACCACTGTCTCAAGTTGTATGCCTCTGCGTGACGGCTAGGAGACCCATACACGAAAGTCTGGATCTTAGATAGCGCCCCTACGGATAGTTCCTATTCTTGCATCTCATCTGATAGTTGGTTGGTGCACAGGACAGTGAGGTAGATGGTGAAGGCCTCTTTACGCTCCTCTCGCGAGTGCGAAGCTCTGACGGAGGAGGGGAATTGATATTGCGACAGCAGCAGGCCTTGCAGGGGCCGACGCATTACGGCCAAACTAAACGGCTATTTGGGGACCCCGACGACTCTGACGATTTTAGAAATCAAGGGACCCAATCACACAGTCATCAGGACTGTAGTGATGCATTGGTATGTTACGCCTCATGGTGCCATTATGAGGCTCTGCTGCGTTGCATCTGAGCACCTCCTGGTCGAAGGGGGCGGTGCGCTACTCCGTCTGGTTTGGCCGCCAATTGCGCTTCTTCGTGCTCACGCTGTTTGGTCTTTAGATGTTATAATAACCACGAACGTATTCGTGGACTCAGTTCAGATGTGAATTTCCAAGGCGGGTGGGGTGTGCGTGGCCTTTTTCTGTTGTAGTTTGCCGAGCTGCTAAGAGCTCGGGATCCAGCGGGTCTTGGGGTGCCAAATCCCCTCGCGAGAGATCTTTTAAGAAAGCTTCTCGCCTATGATCCTCAGGTAATGTGCATTGCCTTCTCGCTGACTATCCTCCCGTTCGATATTCTCTCTCCTCGTTCGCCTTCCCCCCGGACATGCTGCCCGTTGCTTCTTGTTCTGCACACGCTTTGCTCTCTCTTGTGCAGAGGCCTTCCCTTGTAGGTGTTCCCTTTTGCGTGCATGCTCGTGCCGAATTTATGGGTGTGCATGCGTATCTCTTGAAACGCTTGTCTATGCAAACCCATGCGCATTTGCAGATATATGTTTTCTACCTTATATTATGAGCCTCCTGCTGCAAGTATGCACTAAGGATTAGCGATTCGGGCTTTCTGGTTCTTTCCTGTACACCCACCATTTCTCTTATTTGTGCTTGACTTTTTGAAACTCAGGAACGCCTGTCAGCAGAGGCCGCACTACAGCATCCCTGGTTTTCCGTATCCGACACTGCGGCTGGGGCATTGGATGAGCAGCGGACAAAGAGGCTCTGACTTGGCCTGGAGCTTACAAAGTCAGCTCTCCCATTGCGCCTGAAGGCAGCTACGAGCGGCGCAGCTACGCGATTGATGTGCTTTATATCAACATATAATCCGCTTCACGTAACAGGATTATGCATATGTGTAAACGTACAAAATCTGTAATGCTACCGCATGGGGCAGTTAGTAACTGCTATCCAGAAGATTCGCAACCTGGGTAGCCAGGCGAGGATTTAAAGAGAAATGGTACCACGCCTAAGACACGCATAGCCCCCTACGTGCTGCTTTGCCAGGTGGCCCTGGGTTTGCCGGTACGCGAAACAGCAAGGGCGCAGCCAACTGTCACGGCACCTGCCGTTCGAACAACAGCATTTAGGGGACTCCACTCACGCACACGATAACTTTTTACAGGCACAAGGACTTACAGAGTTAGCGTCAATGAGCGTTTGAAACACACGTCTACAATAGTATGGCTGAATGAAGACGCAGGATGAACAATATGCCTGACTTGCACGGCTGTAATCAGGAGGCATAGCCATGCATTCCAATGCCATAGGGCCTTACAGTTGAGAGACAAATTCTAGAGGCAGCCGCACTCTACAGTAGAAGCTGGTCGGACTCTGCATACCATCATAATCCAGTGCCATCTACAACTTGACCCGGTGTTTGGGAGGCCTGGGAAAGCCGAATGCCGCAATTGACTATCAATGCGTCTACCGTGAATAATTTATCCACCATTTCGCCTAGTCCTCAGCAGAATGTTTTGCGGACCCATTAGGTAGATCAAGAGTGGCAGTGCCTTCGAAGTATAAGCAACGGACGTGGCGCAATGGTGCAGGGTTTCACAATTTGCTTATCGGATACACACACACCCCACGCAGGATCTGCTTACTCTCCGAGAGGCGGCCCTGTGAATAATGAACGCTCCTCGACTTTCTAGTGCCAGATGGGCAAAGGGGGAGCCTGCTGCCCGTGCTGGTGTCTTACAAAGGCAGCGTCACCCCTGAAGCTGCTGTTTGTATAAGATCCTCTGCTGTCTGGGTGTATGCATCTAGGCTGCTCTTTTCACAAAATAAATGGTCACCCCCCAACCCCCTCCATTCTGCACTGTTTCTTCTTTTTTGCAATGTGATACAGAGATTGCCCTCCTCTGCAGGGGGATGACAAGTAAATGGCTCTTAGGAAGCATGGTTCTTCGTAGGTAGCAAGGAATACGAACATCATGGCGGTCTCATTCCTTAAGAAGGAGACATAGATAGGGTGCTATATCAGTCTTTGCCGTGGACTGTAGCTTTCTGCTGAGGTACATGCTGCCGAAATGTTGCCACCTTTTGCCACTGCTTTCCAATAAGTGCCCCCTGGAGACCAAAACACGCTATAATTAATCGATTTTCTGGTTTAGATGCTTTCTGTGCTCTTAGTGTTGAAGTGGTGTCAAAACAGCTCATGGGCTGCAGTTGGCGTTTTTTAAATCGTTGAGACAAGGAGGAGGGTGGACCAAGCGGCCGCAACTGAACCTTCACCGGAGAAAGCCTCATAGTTGCATAGGCTCAGAGACGGAATATATACAGAGGTACACCCGTTTGCCCTTGGGACTGCCGGCTTACTCGGTAGTGACGCTGAAGCTGTACTGATCAAGTGTTTGGTGGTATTGAGAGCCTTGCGCGGGGACCAAGGCAATGGGATACCTATCACGGGCCACAATACGATCATGACTAACGAAATTAGTTCAGCAGCAAGTTAAGCCGGTGGAAGAATCTGCGTGTATCACCGGCTCGCCTCCGCAGACCTAACGGGGTCTCGAGACACCTAAGCTCTCAGCTGTGCCCATTGCTCTTCTCAGTCACTTCAGCAGAAAACAGAGCAGTATACAGCAAGCTACAGACAAAACTCCAGTCATCGCAGTGCAGACAACAACAACGTGAGGACTAGCAGCAAGGGCCCCCTCGACGCCTCGGATATCCCCTGCGGGGCCCCGCTTGCGAAAAAGGCTGAATACGCAACAAATCTCGGGGAGCGACTCGATTTCGCCATATGGCTGCACCGTTTACATTTGGTATTTTCAAGGATTAAGGGTCTTAATGGCTGGCCCCTCAACTTGCCACACCAGGAGAGGTGTCTTCAGTCGGCAGCGGATGGCCTCAGATGGACTCCAATGGGAGTATCCCTACCCTGGGGTCTACAGGGCCCCGTGGGTACTTACCAAAGACACTCTCCGCATAAGAAGCAGGAGGGTGCTTTAAAGTGGAGAACAAAGTCGGTGTGTCGCTCCCTGCGGCAGTTGCTGCTGCTCGTGCTGCTGCATCTCTTCCTGGTGACGGCTTGCACTGGGGCTGCCTCGAGTGTGCTGCTGAAATCGCGGCAGCAGCCGAAAGGGCATGCCACCCTCTTTGCTGTTGCTGCGCCAGGTAGTAACAATGTGAGGAGCCAGAGCCGCTGCTACAATGCCTGCATCCCCTGCAGAATTACATGTTGCCTAGCAGCGGCCACAGCAACAGAACCACCTTCGAAAGCGGATCGCTGGGGCTTCCTTAGCTGCAGAAGCCATGCATGCCATGGCTTCGGGGCACTGGGCAGCGGCAGACGCCGTGTCAGCTACACCCGCGCCGATCATACCCATTGCGACTCCAAGCGCAGCATTTTCAGCAGCACCACCAACGCCAACGGAAGCGCTGATAGCAGCAACACACCGGGCGACGTTAAGGCCGCTGATCCAGCCGCGAGCAGTGGGAGGACGCGTGGCAGCAGCAGTTCGCATGCGTTTTCGTCTACGGTGCTTCTCCCGCGCTCTCCCCTGCGGCTTCGTGGGGATATCTGGAGGTCTGAATTAGCGGTGCAACGGCTATGGCGACGGCACCGAACCTATGAGCGGCTGCTCCTGCAGATATGGTGTCTCAACAGATGGGCGCAGGAGCATAACACGAGCGGCAGCAGCAGCAACAACAACTCCAGTGGCGGAACCAGCAACATTGACACAGGCCACATGGAGCAGTCGGAGATATCAGATGCGTGGCTCGACGCTCTCGGGTTTGCGCTTACGCCTCCGAACAGTGAGGATCGCAGCAGCAGCAACGTGCTGCTGCTGGACGGCCCTCCGTATGCCAATGGAGAGCCTCACTTAGGCCACGCAGTAAACAAGTGCCTGAAGGATTTTGCCGTTAGAGCAGCGCTATTGCAACGCCGTTGCTGCCACCTCCTGCCCGGCTGGGACTGCCACGGCTTGCCCATCGAGCTGCGAGCTGCCGCTGCTGAGGAGGCGCAACGGAAAGGAGGGGAAGCTTCACCAGCGCATTTCCCCATCCTCAGCGGGCTGCAACGAAGAGAAGGGAACCCCGCGGATGCCAGCAGCGATACTAGACCGAGCCGCAGCAAAGAAGAAGAGGGCGAGTCTGAATCTCTGCGTAGGAGGGCCCGCCTTGTGGCTCTTCACTTTGCTTCACAGCAACAAAAAGCGTTTGAGCGGTGAGCCCGTCCCGGCAGCTGGAGCATGATTTGCTCTTCCCTGCTTTTGACGGGAGGCACGCAAAAGCACATCCTATGCGGTGCTTTGGCGCGCTTTCAAGAGCTCCTCTCCCGTCTTTATCAACCTACGGACTTCTGTGCATGCATCCCCTGTATTTCCCTTGCAATGCTTGTGTGGCTGCTGTCTCCCTCCTCCCCTTCCGGCGTTTTCTAGGGCAATCGCTCGCGTGTGCGGACGTCTGGTTGAAGTCTCTCGTGGTTCTGTTTTGAGAACTTTCCTAGCACTCCTGATTTGTAGGGGCTCCGTTCCGCTTGCATTTGTCCCTGTACTGCCGCCAAGTGCTTAATGCATGCGCATACATTGGCCTACTCGTCTATCTCCCTACGCCCCCAGTTAACATCTCTGCGCAGCAAGGGTCTGATGCTCCTTGCTTCCTTGCGCCATCCTCGTTTTCCTTATGCATGTATGCATGTAGTTCATGTTCGTATCGTTTCCCACTTATCTTTGGTACTTCACAGCTAGCTCAGTCCCCCTTCCACCTATATGCCTGCTTGCGTGCTTGCCTACATCCCAGCCTTCGCTTCTCATATGGCCCCTCCTCTTGCATCTCTGCCCGCTACCGTGAGTCCTCTCATGTAAATGCATGCGCAGGTTTGGTGTGTGGGCACATTGGGAAGATGCTTACAAAACGCTGGACACCGACTTCAAGGCCAAGGAACTGCGGCTCTTCGCGCTCCTGTGGAACCAGGTCAGTCTGCTGCGGCAACGGCCGCGTCATATTCCACGGAGGATGCTTGCATGGTCACACAGGCACAAAGGGGGAGAGAGTGGAGGGAACGGGGGTAGGAGGCAAGGAGGCAGCTGCAGCTCTGCGCTCCGTTGGGGCAACAGCACGCAGACACATGCTGGCCTGCGGCCAGGGAGAAAGATGCGGTTGTCTGCTCGCGAATCATCCTGACCACTTCTGTTCAGGGTCTCATATCCCCCTCTCGCTTTCCTGTTTATTGGAGCACTGCAAGCCTCTCGGCCGTATCAGACAGCGAGGTGATCTTTAAACCCACGAACAGAGAGTGCCTCTACCTGAAGTTCTTGCTGCAAGAGCCTCCATCTCTCCCAGAGCGAACCTTGCCTCTCTTCAAGCAAACGCGAGGCCCGTGGTACTTCGTTTCGTGGACTACCACTCCCTTTACAGTCCCCGCCAGCAGAGCCCTCGCGCTCCACCCCAAAGCGCAATACGCCATCCTTAAAGCCTCCATGAAAGGCTCCCATGGACTTTCGGACGCGTGCTGCCCCTCAGAGACAGGGGGCACAAAAGAGGAAATATGGCTAGTGGGGGAAAAGTGCGTACCGTCTTTTATGGAGGCTTTGAGGAGCGCAGAGGCCTCCTGGACTGCAGAACAGATCGGCACACTTTCCGGAGATCAATTGGGCGGACTGCGGTGGGTCAAGGCACGTCCAAGCTTTTTTAACAAGCTTCCTTAAAGGCCTCTCGGTACTCGTTCCCTGGTTGCCACCGCAGATGTACGCCTTTTTCTTTGCCGCTGCTGTTCATTTTGCGTGCTTGCATGCATCAATTCCGTGGGTGTGTCTGCATGAGTGCCTTTCTGTCTCTATGTGTGCAATAAACGAACAGACATATGGTTCTGCCTCTGACAGTGTGATCGTTTGCTTCTATGCCTCTAACTCGTACTGCACTGCCTTGGCGCCTTGCTGCTCCTCCCAGATACGTTCATCCTGTGGCGAGCAGTGTGACTTGCCCCGTCCTGCTGGACCCCGTGGTGGAAGTCGATAAGGGCACTGCCGTCCTTCACGTGGCCCCAGCACATTCTCAAGAGGACTTTCGGCTCTGTGCGCAGACGCCCAATTTCCATTGATAGCCCCCGTTCTACTACCTGGACAGCCCTAGGGCTTCCGCAAAGATCAAAGTTGCGCGAAGAAGCTGCCCTTGCAACTTTTAGATTCCTAATGAACGGCTAGACCCGATGGGAGGACCCTTATCGACAAGGCAGACGGCTATGACGACAGACGCGTTCCTTTAATCCTCATGTGCGCTTTCTAGATTGTGCCAATTTGTTTCTGCAGGCGAGCGAGCAGGGCGGGGGACCTTTCTGGTTGTTAAACGAGCTGGAGGCAACACAAGCTCATTCCGGGTGCCCCTGCTCCCTGAACTGGAAGAAGAAGAAGCGGCAGCAGCCGCGGGGGCTCCCCTTCTGTGCCCTGTCGGCCCCCAGGGCACCTTTCTGGGAGGCATCGGCAGCGATCCCTTTAAAGGGCTTGAGGCATTGAAAGGGGGCGAGGATGAAATTTGTGCTTTTCTGCGTCGTAAGAACACTCTGCTGCTGACCGTAAGTATCTCTGGGGGCCGTGCAAGTGTGGGGAGGAAGGTGCCTACCGGTGCCTCTCATCAAGATGCACTGCCCATTCGAGGAGCGCCCCGAAAGTCTCCCCGAGTGCAGTAGCATAAGCAAACACCACTGGACGTCGGTGGTATCCTGCTTGTTCTGGTGTTTGTATCCGTCTTTGCAGCAACGATTGGTGTTACCTTTTCCGTACGACGAGCGACGCGGCTGCCCTCTTCTTCTCCGCGCGACACCCCAACTGCACTATAACTTGAGGGGGCTCCTGCCACGGGTTCTTAGGGACTTGCACAGCATCAGGTGGCTGCCCGCTCGGCGCAGCCACAACGTGCAGCAGCAACATGACATCAAGGAAGGGACACAGGAGGGCGACAATTTCAAAGGTACTTCGACGGAAGACGCAAAAAGCGAAGGCCGCAAGAAATCAGCGGCAGACGAAATGCAAGCAGCACCACAAGCGGGTTCTAAAGGAGCAGCTGCTCCTGGATATGAGCGCATCCGGGCCGCTTTGTTGACACGGCCGTCTACGTGGTGTATCTCTCGACAGCGACTATGGGGACTACCGATTCCCCTTCTTAAGAAACCCAAAGTAAAAGGCCTGGATGCACTGTGTGAAGCAGCCCTCAATCTCGAAAAGGGAACAGAGGCAGGATGGACGCAGCTGGGGCTCGATGAGGACCTGGATGTATATGCCGAAATACCGGGAGCAACAACAAGTAAAACAACAGAAGGCCTACTATCCAGGTAAATAGTGCGTTTCTGCGCCTTTGGAGCTTCGCAGAATGCAGGAGCAACAGAGACAACAGTGGCACACCAAGTGCAGGAAGTTGCATATTCATGGGGGACTGCGGCGTTTGGGTGCTGTGGTTTTGGGTTTCTGCTGTTCTACAGGCTTCGGAGTCGCAACTGGTGTGGAGCGACCTTCGACGTGTGGTTTGATGCAGCTTCTGCTTGGCTAACGGCTCACAAGTTTATCCAGCGGTGGACAGCAAGCGCTAATGCTCTTCTAAGCCAACATCTTCCAAAAAAGCTGCAGCAGCAGGCGCAGTGCAGTCAGCACCAGCAACCGAGCGTGCAGCCTCAGCAGCAGCCGCCACCTCAGGTGTCTCAGCAACAGCAGCAGCGTCACGAAGGAAGGGCAGAGCCCTATTGCTGCCTTGTTATTGAGGGGTCAGATCAGAGCAGAGGATGGTTCCAGAGCATGTTGCTCTCTCACGCAGGCGCCCGGGAAGCCCTCCGTCGGCAGCAGGCAAAGTGGGAGAGGACTGCTGAGGCTTTGCAACCTGGAGACACCCCCGACACGCGATGCATGTTTAAGCGACAAACAGACCAGCTCGCACCAGGGATTGCTGGGCCAGGAGCTGATCGACAGCCGCTCGCAGGGGAAGATTTGGGAGAGTGGGATATACCAAAGCTTCCATTCAACTTGGTTGTGACTCATGGGTTTGTTGTAGACTCGAGCGTAGGTCTACTGCAGCTATGTTCCCCCCTCCATCTTGTCGTACCTTGGCTCTTGAACCTCCTGCTGTGTGCTGCACTGGGGTTCTTGTGTATCATATGTATGTATTTCCTCCAGGGAAACAAATTAAGCAAGTCCAAGGGTACCGCCTTGTCGCCGGCCCTCTTCTTCACTGCTGAACGAGAAGCCCAACAAGCGGTCACAGCAACGAAAGCGTTGCCTTCTGCTGCGTCGAGCATCCCGACCATGTCACAGCCCCAGCAGCTCTCTCAGCAGCGGCAACGGAAGGATGGGCAGCTGATGTACGGGGCTGACGTTTTGCGTCTGTTTGTTGGATCTCTGGACTTTGGGACGGATATGGCGTGTCCTTCCTGGGGTCCGGAGCAGCGACGGAGTAGAGACACTGCAGTGCATGCATCCAGCGCTGCCTATATCAAGCTGAGAAATTTATTTAAGTACCTCATCGGCGCCCTTCAAGACTTTGACCTCAGAACTGTAAGCACCTAGTAGGAGAGCTCGCAAGGGCAGTAGTAAGCGGATCAGCACGCTGGTTGCAGGTTGGGAGAAGCCGCAGTAACAGGCGATAGAGCACTTGTTGGAGCACGAGGGACACCAAGAGCTGTAATGGCTGCAATAATAGCTGCCCGCAAAAACAGGCACAAAGCACTACTTGTGGAGGCGATGTCAGAGTTGAAAATTGGTATTGGGACGCTTCGCACTGACTACAATCCAGCAAGAGTAGCAAAAACATAACCCGAAGGAATTCGATGTTTCTGCAGCACGCCGTCTCTTTAGAGGACTTACCGCTTCTTGATGTAGGCATGATACTGAGGCTCAAGGCCCTGGCCGACGGGATGGGCACAGCCTACGAAACGCTACAATCAAACAAGGTGCTTTTTTATTTGTTGTTCTATTTGCCACAACATCCTCTCGTCCTCCGTAATTCCTTTAAATGCTTTTTAGTGCTCATTTTGTAGAGGGCATGAATACGATATCACTGGCGCATAAGCTGCTGCAGCTGGCGCTGTAAGCGGTGTGTATGCGTGTTCGTGTTGCTCAGGCTTTGCGTTTGCTTCTTCGATTTGTCTCTGAGGATCTGTCAGCAACATATCTCGAAACAGCGAAGGACAGACTATACCTCGACCACTATGGAGGCTACCGCAGACGCAGTTGCCAGGTCATGTAACCCTTTGTCCATAAGCACCTTTCTTTACCGCGTCTGAGTGCTCCTGCTTCAATGTATTGGGGAACCTTTTCCTACACTTCTCCAGTCCTAATTTTTCTACGTGGCTAGCCTGAGGCCCTCTCACGAGTGTCCCTTTGCTCGCTTTTAGTCATGTTGCCTCTTCGTGCAACTGCTGCGGTGCGCAGACAGTACTCGCTATTTCTTTGCTGGCATTGCTGCCACTGGTGGCCCCCCTGACTCCCCATCTGGCGGAGGAGACCTTTTGGAGGATGCCTCACGGACTACGGAGGGCCCTGTGTGTACACCGCACCCGCAAGGTGTGCGACCTGTTGGGTTCAAAAGGAGGCGAATTGGCAAGGACTCTCGGATTTTACGAACCTTTGAAGTCCATCTTTGAGGTGCGTCTTCGTCCTTTATTTGGATCGGTCTCCCCTTCTACAGTCCGCTTGCATCCATTCGTTTTGCCTTTTCGCTTCTTCCTATTTTTTTGTGACTCTCTTTCTTTGTAGCGTCCATATGCTCTGTGTATCACTGCATTTTTCGAACCTCTTCGAGCTTAGCACACAGCAGTCTGATTCTCGTGTTCTTGCTACCGTGACTCCTGCAGATGGGATGGCCCCGCATGCACTATGCTGTAGCACCCCGCAAAGCGGCCGAGGCTGAGCGGCTGTGGACGCTCCTTTTGCTCCTTCGCCAAGATCTTCACTGGCTCTTTACGAGGGCAGGGCAGCAGCAGAAGGATTGCCCAAGGGGGCACTCCCGTTTGGGGTCTCTTAACGACTTGAAGCTGACTATTGATGCTCCGGTAATGCCCTTCTCAGTTCAGCTACTGGTTGTGTCACTGAAAGGTAGCCACTGCCTGGTAATTGTACTACCTTTCTGCGCCGGAACAGGTAGAAACGAACGGAATGGAAAGCATGCTGATCGGGGGTGGATGTGCATTTATAGTTTAGGAGTTGCACGTGCACTACGATATAGCGTTTTTTATGCGTGCAGAGTAGGGAGAGCCACGAGGAACTGCGAAAGCTGCTCCCACAAGCGAAGCTATTACGGCCAGCTCCGCATTTTCAGTTCCCTCCGGGGCAGCAAACCTCGGGGAGAAGAACACCTGCACACTGCCGTTCCTACGTGGACGATTTGCGGTGGCTGTTGCAGTGTTCCGAAGTTGTGCTTAGGGGTCCAGAAGCTGCGGAAGACCACCTAAGAGAAGAGGGAGGTGCAGGAGAGGCCCTCGCGTCGCTGGAAGCGGCCGCATCAAAGTCAGGTTTGGGGCTGAGGCTCTACAGGGCCCAGGGGCTGAAATGCCAGAGGTGAGGAGTCGCTACGCTACAGCGAGAAAGCGCACCAAAAGCTTACCCAGCATTAGACGTGGCCTGATAATTTTCAGTTGAAGCACAACAAAAAGGAACCCAAAGAGGTAGAGGGATAGACGGCGATAAGCAACCGATGAATGACGCGAAATAGCAGTAGATGCACTGTGCTACAGGGTCTCAGGACCCAGCTGACGTATACCGGAAGGAGGCTACAAAGCTCTGAGCCCTTACAAGCCACAGGACGATTTAAGGACTATCAGATGAAGCTCACTTCCTCTGCTTTAGGTCACTGTTAGCGAGTTCCTTTATGCTATGCGTTTATGCTGCTACCGTTCTGCAGGTGTTGGATGAGGGACCCCTCGCATTCTCAGGGGCTCGCGACCACCGAAGA
Source organism: Cyclospora cayetanensis (assembly GCF_002999335.1). Classification (NCBI taxonomy): domain Eukaryota; phylum Apicomplexa; class Conoidasida; order Eucoccidiorida; family Eimeriidae; genus Cyclospora; species Cyclospora cayetanensis. Next base: position 21,490 of record NW_020312103.1, on the reverse strand, counting down.
CCTACCAAATGTCGCATATCCAGCAACGGTAATAGCAGCTGCAGGGAAAGCCGTTGGTTCTGCCGTTGAGGATACCCCATTCGCGTGCGCCAGGTGCACCGACGTTATGTACCACAGCAAAGGCAAGCAATGAGGAGCAGTAGCAACAGGCGGAGTCCGTAAGGCTACGGCTTCGCGTCGTGATCCCACATCTTCCCATTACTGATAAGTGTTAAAATGTTTGCATATTTCCTCTGGAGCACGGCTAGATGGGGGCTGAAGTTTCTAAAATGTTTCTTTACCCACCACCAGTAACTCTTTCGAGTGGCCTCTCAGTCCTATTCATAATCTGAGTCTGTGAGGCCTTTACATGATAAGGGCAGCTAAATAATCTCAATTATCATTCCTCGACGGGGCAGTACGTTGGAGCGCTACTTGGTTGGCCTTCCGTTATCTTTGCCGAAAGAAGTGCGGGGTGGTCCTTCCTTCTAACATATGAAAACCAACAAAAATAAATAATCTAGGGCGTCTCTAAAATTAGACAAGCCGGAGCACACGTTAAAGTTGCCAACAACGCCTCTGCTACAGAGGCTCGCCGATGCACCGCACCACCCCCCTGAACAAATTCATTAATTTCCTTGGCAATGACAGGAAACGTGCCATAGGCCAGTAGTCTACATAAGACTCCCCCCTGCTTTCCCACGTATTTGAAGCTAGAGATGAGCAGCAAGGAGGGATTCTGGCAGTCTCACACGCGGAGCGGCTGGAAGGAGCCTCTTTGAGTACCTATTAAACACAAAAGCAACAAGACACCCCTGCGCCACACAACAGAATGTAGCGGGTGCTAATAGAAGAGAATTGAGTAATACAAAAACATCGAGCCTCCCCGGGATGGCAAGTGGCGACTGGGGCCCTCCACACAGAAACATGCCTGCTGAAAGGGCCTTCCCGAAAGCGTGGCCTCGGGTCTACTTTCCCCCTTCATCCGTATTCCTTGATTAATATTGATGGTAGATTCAGCTCTACGCGATCTCGAAACAAAGAGCTCGACAAACTCGCCAAGTTTACCTCCAGGGGGCCCTCCCAGGGAAGCCCCCTCGGGCTGTTTCTATTTTAGCCGCCTTGCCCCTTGGAGGGTTCTTGCATCTATTGTCCATAGGCGAGGTTGGGTCCTTCCGGGCTGTCCCTTCTCGTAGGCTGCTGCCGTCATCCTTCTCAGGTCCGCACGGCGATGTTGGGGCGGTTTGTAGGAGTAGTGTTAGGCCTATGCCTTGCGGCTACAGGATTTGCCACAAAGGCCCCACCAGCTGTATCCAAGCAAGGGCCAAGTGGCGATGGAGGTGCTCAGGGAGTGTGGGGTTCCATCGTATGCAACCCGTCTCAGATTCCTGGCCTCACCATAAGCCTCAATGGAACGCCTCTGACCAGTGCAACCTTGCTGCGAGCACTGCCTCACAAGAGCTTTCCAGAAAGCTCTTCTGCGGTGCAGGGCATCTTACCGGGTGCCTCTAACATATCGGCCGAATTCCACCTGCCGCCTCTTCTGCCGGGGTCCTACCTGCTGGAGTTCCTGCATCCGAGCCTCCTCTTCCCAAAGTACCAAGTCTCTATTAAGGGCACTGGTAGCAGTATCATTGAGGTATACTTGTTGAACGAATACATGGTCGCATCAAGTACAACTCCCCTGCCGGTGCCCTTGCGGGTGGTGCCAACTGGAGTTCCCCGCTACTTCCCTGTGCAGGGAGGATTTAACCTCTTTGATCTTCTGCGGCAGCCCTTGGTGATCTTGGTGCTCGTATCTCTTGGAATCATGTTTTTTCTTCCTAAGATGCAAGAGGTACAGATGGAGGCAGAATCCCAACTGCCTCAAGAGGAGACCCCCGAGCACCATATTGTCGATGGTCACGGGTCAGAGGCCCCTGAATCTTCCTTTGTCGAGAAGCTCATGCGGCATGGCGGGAATTAGGGACCTTATTTAGAGGCGCTTAGAACCTCCGATGAGGCTGCTGTGTGCAAGTGACTTCTACTAGGGGCAGGGGTTTGCGAGTCGCCCACCACAATGCCCCGTTGGGGGGTCCTGCGAGATTAGGGATTCCCAAAATGGCATTTATAGTCTCTAGTGGGGTTCCGGGATGTACTCAGCACCTCTGTGAGACTGGTCGTGGCCTGCCCAGTATCTAGTCTCATGTACCAGCTCCCTGGCGGCCTCCACTACCCTAGAAGGAAACGACGCCAATTAAGTTGACCTCGTGAGGGACTGTCTTTTTCAATGGAAAAGTCTATCAGGGGATTTAGCTTAATGGTGCAATGAGAAACGACAAAAGTTTTGAGGTTCTTTGAGTGGTGCAGGAGCTTGCACAGGGGCCTCCCCGAAGTTTGGGAGACCCAAAGAGCCACCCGTTGCAAGGAGGTGTGGACTTTGCAAACACCACCGCTGCCGCTTGCAGCTGCAGACATACTGTAACCAGTGCTGTCTTCCGTGGCATCGCCAAGGGCGCATTACTGGGCACCTTCAGCGCCCACAATGTGGATAGGAGCGACTCTTGCTAGTGAATAATTGGTTTTGACAATAGGGCTCGCAGCCTTCTGCGTGCACAGAGGGCTGCTCAAGGCCACGGGCCCTACTGATACTTTAGCTCAAGCCATTACAAGGCCTCTAGCACTGACGATGCTGCTGCAGTCGCCGCTCCTGCCTTTCTAGAATACAAAGAGAATACCTGAAGGAAAGGCGTAGTCACCTTCCTTGGCTGCCGCTGCCCAACCATCTGACAAACCAGGAGGCTTCCTCAGGCGGAAGTCTAGTGCTCCCGCCTTCTTGCCTCGTCACTGCTCCAGAGAGCGATTCCTGCTGCAGGTCTGCCTGCCTTTTCTGGAGCGTGCCGTGCCTCACAGGCCCCCCGTTCCCCATGGGGGGCACAGCCACGAGCCGCCCGTCGGAAAGGCGCATGCATTGTCGCTGCTGCTCAACAAATTCGGGGGCAGAAGCAACCTGCTGCTGGTATACGGAGCCTCCAGGGGCGGAAAGGCGCATGCGGTGTCGCTGCTGCTCAACAAATCCTGAGGCAGAAGCAAACTGCTGCTGGTATAAGGAGCCTCTAGAGGCCGCCATTGGGGGGGGCCCCCGCACCGGCGTAGAGACCACCGCAGGCCCCGGCGGACCTTGACTAAGGCGCGCCGTCGCACTCGAGGCAGTTGCAATAGCTGGCAATTTCAGCTGTTGCTCCTGCCACACTTGTGGCCTTGTATACCTGATTGCTTGGCTGGTGCAGTTTTCACCCCTTGAATTTCCAGTGCGCCCTTCAACACGGGAAGGGTTCCCTTCAAAGACACCACCATCCTCGACATAACAAACCGTCGAAGGTGAGCATGAAGACCCTTGGATGGGCCTCCTGAAGGATTGGAAGGGGGGGGCAGAGGTTCGCACATTGGCGGCGAATCCTTCTACCGCGGGTGCGGCAGCCGCTGCTGCCAGTCCTGGTGCTGCACCTGTGAGCCCATCTATAGCTCTCCAAGGCATCATTCGCTGCGCTGATTCCCTTCTGGGAGGCAGTAGGGAGGATTCCTGTGGACACTTTGCCAAACGAACTGTCCACATCTCTTGTTCTTTCCTAGCCTCATTCCAGATTTTGTCAACCATACGTGTGGTCTGAGGCAGCAGCTCCTGCATTCTCTGCCTCTTAATAGCAGCCAGTATCATTGCCTGTTCCGCTGCGAGGTCCGCCAGCTCTTCTGTACTGACCTGCAGACACTCCGCTAGAGCCTCTTCCTCCAGGGCAGCAGGAAGCGCCACATTGCCATCCCCCGTAGAGGCTCCCTGTGAGGCCTCCATTTCGGTTTCTCCTGATAATTGGGAAAGAACCAAACGGGCGAGGCCCTCGGCTTCAAGTGCACCGATTGTCAAGCCGCGGGCTATTGGGAATCCTTCCTTCACGTAGTGAAGCTGCAAAATCACAATCACCCCACACAGAAGAGAGCAGGGCACTTAAATAGACCCTTTCCAACCTATAAGGGCCCACTATGCGCAACAAAGGATCAAGCCTACCACCACCAGGGAAAATAGTGCACATTTAAAGCTAGAGAGCCATGTAACTCCACAGCCACGTGACTCCCTAGGCTCCTCTATTCACTGCGTATCAGGGGCCTCGATGTGGTATACAACTGTTAAGGATTGGGTGCATAGTTTACCGAAGTGTAATGGCCCAGCTTGCCATGCCAAATAACCCGAAACGGCGTCAGGATCGACCCGTCAGGACCGGGTGGCCTCCTCTTCTCTGCGTCTGGCTCGAAAGCCTGCAACAACTGCAAGTGCTCATCAAAAACAAATATGGGGGTCCCATAGAGCAGCAGTAGTGCATGCATTTCCCTGTAGTCTGCCCACTCTGAACGCAAGCCACACAGAAACCAGCAAACACGAGGAAGAGATCCCTGAAAAAGTAAAAACTGATAGGGCCGTGGGTGTTACACCTTCCCATGAACCTACAGAGATTGCAAGGAATAATTCTGAGCGCCTTCCTGTCTTTTCCGTGGAATAGCACTAAACCATACTCGCCGCTTCCCTTAGTCAAGGGCATCGCTAGTGTCATATAATAGCACCCTCAACGGCTTTGAGAGATACAGCAGCGCGCCACCCCCATAAAATTTAATAGACTGCACTGCATTTGTCATAATGTGGCCTCAACTGTGTGGGATTTAAGAAGCCCCCGTGAAGGAAACCTATCAGTTCCCAAGCGCCTCCTCGGGATGACCCATAACACTATAAGGGGGATGGATTTTCCTGGCATGTACCTCCATATGTCCTTTTGGTTTGAATCCACCGCTCGAATGGGCCCTCACTTTCGTCTACAAAGGCCTCGAAAGTTTCCTTGCATCTCACCTGCGCAAAAAAATGAGAATAATTGAGCCTATAAAGAATCACACCTGCTGCTAATTTACAAGAGTGGGTTCGAGATTCCCCCTAGCCTTCGAGGCCCTGATGCCTCGAATCCCCAGCAAAGGCCTCACCATAACGTCCACTGCGAGCCACCGTAGAAACAAATGGTGGTCCTGAGATCCGTAGAGCTGCAACATCGAACGCAAAGGAAAGAGAAGTTCGCTCTCTTGCAGTTGCTACTGCTGTTTCGAGGTCACCTGCAGTCCCCACGAAGAATCTAGCTCTCGCTGCTAGCCAGACCAAAAACGCCATGGAAATTTTGTACGGCACCTGGTCAGAGAAGGCTCGATAAAGACAGTTTCCATCTCCTTTACACTCGCGCGTTGACAGATAGGGGGCCATAGCCGCAATGACGGGATCCTCGGCCACATTGAAGCTGCGGGTGACGCTGCTGTAATCACCGCCACTGCTCGCAGGATCCCTGCTACTCACATGGCACAGTTCCTGTGCCTTCGGCTCACTCTGCTGTGACTCTTCTTTGGCCTCTTGCCGGTCCTTTGGGTGCTGCTGCTGCTGCTGCTGCTGCTGTCTTACCAAGTCTTCAGAAGCAGCTGTCCCTGGGCGGCCCCCTTCATAAGTCTCGTTTTCGCCCTGCATCCTCTTTTCAGTGCTGTGTTGACTGCTGCTCACGCATTCCTCCATCTGATGTTTCTGCCTACGGACTCGTCCGTGGCTGTCCTGTACGGCGTCGTGGGCTGCCTCCTCACCTAACGTGTCGGGTTTGCTTGCACTTAGAGCGGAACTTTCGAGCTGTTGCTGCTGCTGTGCTTTTCTCACTTGCTCTTTCTCCTGTGGCGCAGCAGCTTTGGGCAGCTTTCTCTGCTGCGGCCGCACATATACCATTGTCTTGGATCCCTTTGGCGTGACTCTGACAGGAATGTTACCCTCTAGAGGAGTGGGGGGCTCGTCCCCTCCTCTGAGGTCTCCACTGTCCCATGATGAACAGGTTGACGCTGTTGAATTCGTCGCTAGTGGACGCAAAGCTACGGCAGTTTTACCGGTCTCGCGCTTCGCCGCTGGTGGTGCTACTGTTAATGGAACTGCGGCTGCTGATACTACAGCTGCTGATACTACAGCTGCTGCCGCCTGTTCAGAGAGCAGAGCGGAGGCACCGTCAAGCTGGCCAGTCTGGGAGGTGCTTTCGTTTCCGCGCTGACTGGGGCTGAGGCCATCATCACTGCTCGTGTTACTTCTAGTGCATTCCGGTGCGGGCTGTATGGTAATCTGAACGGGGACTTGATCCTGACTATTGGAATTCTCGCTCTCGCAGACCCATCCCTCGGTGAATTCATGACCCCTGCATCCACTTCCGAGTAATGCGTTGGAGGCGGAACTAGCCCGATCTTCTACAGTATTCGAGGCTGCAATAGCACTGTGAGCTTCAGGCGGGGCGCGGCGCATCAGCCAACTGCCGTCTGGAGTTTTGCTGCATATTATGATGTTAACACCCTTGCAGCAGTGACATGCAAACCGCAACAGTTGGCTCCCCTCCAGCTCAGCCCCTAGGCGACCCTCCAGCGTCCCTCTAGGACTGGCAGCAGTGCCGTGGGCAGCAACAACGGAGACAGAACCAGACAGAGGGCTTCTCTGGTGCTGCTCCGAGTCTGTGGCCATCATGATGGGGCCTATTACTTTCTGTTAAATCATAAAAGGCGAGACCCCTAAAGGGGCATCCGCTGCACATCTTCCTACCCTGCTGCGGTCGGCTGCTGCTGCTGCTGTACCTGTCGTGGTTCGTCTGGTGTCCTGCCAGCCACAAGCCCCTCCCTGAAGCATCTCAAGAGAACAGCAGCAGCAGTGGCAAGAAGAACCATCCGGTAGAGAGTGGGTCTGTATGCGGTACAGGAACCTCCAATACAGGAACTAGGCGTTGCTGCCACTGTTCCGTGTGTAGCAGCAGCTGCTGCTGCTGACAGTCAGGGGCCGGTGGCCACAGCCGCACTGCGCATGACTGCTTTGCGCACATCCCGCCAACCCACGTTAACTTTTCTGCTTGTATTATCCCTATCCTGGACCGTGTTTCTTCTGCAGAGTAATTTTAGAGAGAGTGGTGCAAGGGCTGCTCTGGGGAGATGCACCCCACTGGTGAGGCCTTGCAGGTGGCTGGCTTGTGCTGCTAGAGTTGCTAGTTCTGTCCCTGATGTTGTTACTTTTCCGACCTTTAGAAGTCTCCAGCAGAGCTATACTCTAGCAGGACCAGAGAAGGGAAGTGGGGCCACAGATGCTCTGCCCTGGGTAAATTAACATCGGTTCGTGCCTCGCATAGGGGGCCTCAGTAGATGGTCTTAGGCCTCGTCACCCCCTCCTAGGTAGGAAATTGCTATGAATCAAGTACATTTTGCGTGCTTATCCAGTGCCGACACAGTCTAGTGCTACAGCAGCTGCGACAGCTTGAGCGAATACTGACAGTGAGCCATTGGTTTGACCGTCCAGCCTAGTTGTGCGAAGGGCACATTAGGATAATACTATTGGGCATTGAGACTTGATGGTCCAACTTGTTCTTGAGGAGCTTTATTAGTTCCTGAAATCCGTCTTCGCTGCCTCGATACACTATGGCCAGATACGCGCGGGAGGCTGAGCAGCTAAACAAGGGCAGCAATGCCTCAATGTCTAATCGGGAGAATGAATCGATACCCTGCTTTCATTGGGTGATGGAGAGCCCTATAACACGAGGGCTGCTGAACCTGGCGCTGCCAAGGGATTGCTACACTGCGAGCAAGTGGGATCCTCTTCCGCTAAACCGTGTTTGTCGTTCACCGTAACCTCGCAGAGCCTTGTGATCGGGTGTTCGGGTTAGTTTGCGCTGTAGAGAGTTGGGAAGTCGAAGAATGAAAGCTGCATTGATAAGGATATCAAGCAGCTGTTTCTTTGCGGCTTTCCACTGGGACTACAGCACGTCTAATGCACTCTCGCATTTTGGCATGTATGTATGAAACGACTTGAAGAGAAAGAACCATGCACTTCGCGTTTACTGATGGAACACTGTGACCGGCAGCAAGAGCCCACCACCGGGCGTGACGCCGGCGCCCAAAGGGGCAATTATGAACGACCTGGACTTCGGTTCTTTGTGCTTCGGCTAACAGCCAAGCAGAAGGGCAACCAGTCAGCTACTTCCTGTCTGCCAAACAAAAACCGAAGGTCCAGTCACAACCCGAAAGGTATCAACCCCTACGCTGGCAGCAATAGGGGCTTGTCCCTCTAATGATCTGTGTAGTGCCTGTAGGACACCCAAGAATAATAGCCGAGACCTACCACGAATAGGAAGGGTGCTGTCGCGTACAGCATATATTGAGCTCACTTCGCGCGAGATTGAGAGGTGGCAGTAACACTGCAGTTGGTTACACCTCAGTTATATTGTTACCCACAGGATGTACAAAGCCCAAAATGGGATACAGATGGAAGCGTCGCCTGTCTCCGGGGTCGCCAGCAGACTAAATACATCTTGCTGCGTAGGAATCCAACAGCTCCGGTCATGCAGACCACATCTCAGTCTGTTCCCCTGGACTAATCAAGGCCTCCCTTTCCTGTTCGGCGATATCAGCAGTGCTGGAGTCAGGGGCTATTTCATTTTCTACCTCAACAACAGGAGAAGACCCTTGACCAGCCCTGCAAGCAATGAAACGCGTGAACATCGAATAGTTGATCTAAAGGTCACTCACAAACAAGCCTCAAACAAAGAAGGATTGTAACGGAGCAAGGACAAGAGAAACACCACAAGGCAGCTGTCCACAAAGTGTGGGATATACCTTGGCAGCGGCAGAAACACCACTATAAGCATTGAAACCTTAAAAGAAGCTGATGCATGAGGGGCTGTGACTCACATGCTGTAGGCCGCACCACCGCCCGCTGCAATAACAAGAAGACCGCCAGCAATACCCCCGGCAACAGCCGCAGTTGGGAAGCCGCCGGTTTCTTGTTTTTCCTCCTCGCTACTCTCACCAGCCTCACCACCACCGCCTCCTCCTGCGCCACTGCCACTACCACCAGTGCCACCACCGCCACCACCTTCTTCAGGTACTACGGGGCAATGGTTTTCACAGCTCTCTACCTCATTTGTATGTTCAGTGCATTTGCCGTCAAAGAAGTCGAAAATCACCATCGTCTGACGTGACCGGGTCCCACTGCAAACTGGACAGTCCGTCCACTCAGTAAAGGGCAAAGTGCAGGGCCCTGAGCAGTGTAATTACGCACAACAAAATGCTTTAACCCTCGTACGGAACCTTCCGAACGCAAGTTGCCTCAAAACCCCGTTTCCATTCAAAGAAAATCCCTGCACTCGAGGTATCTCACCCTTCAAAGACGGGCACCCACGCGAGCTGGAAAACGTGGAACGGGGTTGAAACCTTCATAGACTATGATAAAATACTCAGGGACCTCCCATCAGCTTGTTGGGGCTACATCATGACGATGTCTCTTACCGCAAGGATTGTTCTCGCACTCCCTTTGCTCCGTGAGCAGAATCTTTTCGCCATCGGCGAGTTCCTCATTCTGTTCGGCGATGGTCTTGCCACCGTACATTGCTTCTTGTTTAGATTGCCCACGATGTCTTACCTGCACCCCAGGGCCGCATCTTTCACTGCAGGCGCCCCATAGTTCCCAGTCTCCTACGATCTCGTCCACTGGACACGGCTGCGCATTGCACGTCCGCAAGGCGGATTGGCCTTCTGGGTGCTGCTGAATGCAAGAGCGGCCTCCAAACTGAGCATTGTCAAGCCACGGCTCCCTCTTACGACTTTGAGAGCCACCTCCACAGCTCCTAGAGCAGTCCGTCCAGTCGTTCCAATCCCCACAGTTAGCATCTATGGGGCAAGGATTTTCATTGCATACTTCAGTTTCTCTTACTGGAATACCCTGAGCTTCCAGAGTCTCCCCCCCATACAAGTCGCCCTCTTGAGGCAGACCCACGCGACCACGGTATCTTGAGCCACCTCCGCATGTGGCCGTACATTCGTTCCATTCAGCCCAAGGGCCGGGCTGCTGCTGAACTGGGCAAGGAACCTTGTCCACAATCTCAACCTCGGTCTCACTTTTAGGAGGGTTTTGCTCAAGGCAAGACAAACCTCCTCCGCTAGCTGGTGGAGAGTTATAATTACTTCTCTGTCGTCTCCTCGTTGCTGTCCCGCAAGTCGTGTTCCAAGTGGACCATTCACCAAACTCGCCGCAATGGGCATCCACTTTGCACACTGGCATTGTGCAAGACTTGGTGCGCGTAAGACCGGGTGCTTGTTCGGCGCATGTGCGACCCTGAGGGGCTTCGCAAGTGCTGCAGGGAGGGGTCCCTGGCTTCTGTGGACTGATCTCCGTGCGCGTGCTGGTCTGCAGCCCTTCTTTGCTGCACTCCCCTTCACATGGACCGTAGTCGCTCCACTCGCTGCAAACTGCATCTTTCGCCAAGTCTAAGCAAGCAGCCTCAATAATGGTGCTGACTTCTTCACTAACTTTCGTCCAGTCTGTCTGAAGGTACCGTGTGCAGTTGGTCTCACTTTCGCAGCCCGCAATACTGGTGCACTCTTTGGCTTTCACCCCGGCACCGACCCCCAAAACCACTATAATGGCTCCTTTTTCACGCAGGTTGGTAGCGGAAACCAGTGTGAGATCGGCCCTGCTGCTGACGCCGTCTGTCATCACCATAACCAACTTCGGTACATCTTTCCTGGCTCCCTTCGTAGTGTCGTAGAGGAGCTCACTGGCCATGTCAAGGGCAAGGTTAGTATAGGTATTCCCAGTGGGAGATGGAAGGCTCATTATCGACTCACCAGCCAAGACAGGGTCAGTGGACCGCGGGTCTGAGAGGTCCCAGCGTAATTTGGAGGTGGTGGAAAAGGTCAGCAGCCCTATTCTAACGTCTTCAGGAGTGACAGGCATTGCAAGGTAAAAATCGGCCAAGAACGCGCGTACCTTCACATAGTTAGAGGAACCAATAGAACCAGACTCGTCAATCACAAGAAAAACATCTAACAAGCTTGTGCAGACCTGGTCCTGGGCGGATTCTTGGGCGACACCTGAACAAATGCAAAAGCCACAGACACAATGAGCCTCGCATGCACAGAAAAGCTATGTCTGAAGTAAAATAAGCACGCATACCCAAGGACAAAACCCACAAACTCCCCAATTGGTGTGCTAGCCAAAGGTCCCCAAAGCAAAGCAATGCCTCTCTTAGGATGTCACATCTTAATAAGTCACTCACACCAAAATTCACTAAAACAAGCACTACCAGTACATCCGACTACCCCATGATTGTACATCCCGTAGCCCACACTCTGCAGAAGAATGTACTCAGGGAGACACCCCACAGCGACAATTATTGCAGAATTGCTTCTCAGACGACGACTGTTGCTTCTCAGGTGCCAAAAATGCCACTTTCAGCCAAGAAAAGAGAACGTTTAGCGCCTGTTTCAGCTTGAAAGCCTTTACGCATACCGGAAGGCTACAGTCAACGCATCATAGCTAGCACATCGTCCACCCCGTGTGGCGGCACTGCATAGTGGGTTCATTCATAAAATTTTGACTGCTTTTTGCTGTAGGATGGTTGAAACAAACCTGTTTGTGAAGAAGGTAACGTAGAACTTAAAGCTAGCACGCCAACCAGCACGGACAGTGTCCAGCCGAATGCTGGCCTTCTCCGCTGCGGACGTGCCATTGCTGGGAGCTGGAAGACGGTGTCAATCTAAACTTGGCAAAAAGGTCAAAGGAAAATGAAGAGGAACGGGTCTACCAAACGTATTTCTATGTTGCCCGACGTGCATTGTGCCGTGACGGTACTGATATTCCCAATGCTCGTCCAGCGCCCCTGCTGGTGCCCTCCACCAGCTGGCCGTGCGTGCCACGGCGGGGTCGGGCTGGCGTCTGCAGCTTTCAAGCGCCTCTGCATGCAATTCCCCCATTTTATACTTGATATTTCTCGCTATTTCATAGCTCACATCCATATCACGTTCCAGACATTCCTTGCGCTTGCATGCTCGTCTGCATCGATGGGCGCTTGCCTAAACTTTGTTGTGTACCAGCAAGCCGCTAGCCTATTCTCGTTTGTTTCTTCCAAAACTATAATCTCTAGTTATAATTTTTTGCTGGATTATGGGGTTTAAATAGGACTCATCAACGCACGAGGTGTGACTTGAGCTTGCAGATCCGTGCTTAATCGATCGATGCATCGTTCCTTGCACGCACTGAGTGCTGACTCAAGTCTTGTGGGAACCTTTGAAGGCATCTGAGAAACTATTTGCTGATTTCCACACACCACAAACACGATTAAGGGCTTTTTGTCGTCTTTTACTTGTCTTTTTTGCGAACCTCTCCCTTTCAGACCGTCACCCATGTCGGTGGCAAGAAACTGAGCCGGAAGGCTTCGATCATCTGGTTCCGCTAGTTGGTTTGGATGGAATCGTAATTGCTGTCTACTCTGCATGCGGTATCTTTGAACTTGTTCGAGCTGTTTAAAGCGATGCTTTGAAGCTCGAGGTTGCTACACTCGCTGTCAGTTCCTTCGCAATGCTTTCGTGGCTCTTTCGGTGAACGGCTGTACTGTTCATCGGGTCTCCGAATAGGGCACTTAAGCTTCAGAGTCAGTGCAAGTTGCATTGCCCATTATTCAGTGGAGTGTTTGTCTAGGAAATGATCTTTCCTTCCACTGCTGGAATGAGGAAAGCAGGACTACTAGAATAAGCGTAGCTGCATCCTCAAAGCAATCCCAGCACTAGCAAATAGTTGCACGCAGCATGTAGTGTGCCAAAGCACAGCATTGCACCTTTTTATGTATAACCAACTCAATGCTGCAATAATAAGCTATACACAAGGACAAACCAAGTGGATATTTTAAAACTAGTTCCCAGCTATTTATAACCATTGCAGAGGGAAGCGCCATACTGTGTTTTAGTCCGCTGCGTCTTCTCCCATCTTAAAAAGTGCGTCATACTGTTCCACACCCTTCTCCCAAAATCAACTGTCTACAGAACAGCAGAAGAGCTCCAGCATTATAGCCAGCATCCAGGTATACAAAAATGCGAAGACAATGCGAATGAACAAAGCAGAGCGGGCTTCAGCGGGTAAATAGGCTTCAAAAACACACTTCTAACCAGCAAAAGTATGGAAGACTACATCAACCTGTCGAACGTGGCGCAATGGCTTACTGTCTACGGAGCGCTGCAGTGTGTCAGCCTCTTGCCCCAACGCAATGAAAAAGAAAGAAAATGTATCAGAGGAATCAAAATACACAGTAGGTCAGCAGTATTTCCATGCCCCACAAAATGATGTTTTTGAGTTTTACATAGTGCCATTCCGAGCAGAGTAGTCGTTTTTGCCCCAAGAGACGCACGAAGAAGATTGTAAGGAAGCAAATCTGAGTGTCTGTGCGCATACAGTCCAGTCCAGAAAATACCAGAACAAAAACAATTAATAACTCTCCAAGCAATAGGCACGAACAAAGAAAGCGTTTTAGACAGATAATGGGCTAGGAAGGGGCAAATTCTAGAGGACCGCAAGGGAAACTATCATTCGCGAATAGTTTTGTGAACCGGGGATGCAAATCTTCCGCCGGCAAGGAAGAGCACAAGCTCCCTCGCTAACCACTGAGGCTGGCGTTCCTTACCCCATTTTACTAGAATCTTTTGTCTACTATTTCCTAGAAGAGGTAGAGTCGTCCCATCCAGCACGTCTCCGGCTCCCTGCGGATCCTCCGCCACCACACGGGACAATTGCATGCAGAGCAAAGTTCACCAATAATTGGCGGGTTTCAGCTTCTATGGGAGATAAATATTGATAGCTCTGCCTTACTTCCAACGTGCGAAAAGACTTCTATGGTTAGAATAACCACGGATTCTTGAGGGAGTCGCAAATGTTCCTACCCGCCTGGCCGCAAGCTTCATCTGGTCACCATGTGGATAGCATTACGCCTGCTGATACACGAGCACAATCTTCAGCCTCGAAACATACGACCGACCGCTGCTTATAACAGTTCCATGCTTGTCGCTTCAGGGCGTTTCGCATACATTCCGGTGCACTAGCTAGCTGTTCTCTTACAGGCCTTCTCTCCTGAGGGTGTCTGCTAACTGAGGAGCCCCAGGTCCAGGCGTAGCTCGGTGGGGTGCTTTCCAAAAGTGCGCAAGTAATTAGCTTTATACATGCATAGGATATTACCTATTGCAAAAAAAGGCTGCTGGTGTGCCGTAACTCTCCATCTGCCTCTAGGCGGTTCGTAGTAGTTATATCATGGTCAATGTACAGGCGGGCTAAAAAGACGCGCCAGAATACACTAATCAGCCTGGAATTCCTATCCACAAGGTTATCCTGAGTGATCCGTAAAGCTTCCAGACATGGATGAAGAACAGTTCAGAAACTTCTTGTGACAGAGCTGCAGTACGAGATGAAATGAACAGTTCCTGAGACTGGCGACACGGACGTAGATGCTTACTGACCCTTGGCCTCCAGCAGTCTAACAATAAACTCCACACTCAGATTAATCCAACTCCCCTAAGAAATCGAAAGGCTTTGCAAAATGTCACATTAAAGAAAATTGGCTGCCTTGAACTGCTGACGATCTGGTTGTGACGGTGTACACTGCTCTGCCGCCAAATGCATCCTAGGCCACCACCAGGATCATAAGAGCTTCTCTGCTGTAGTGTGAATAATACCATAGCCCAAAACAGTATGATCGTGTGGTCTATTCAAGAGGGGCTTCACAAGAAGAAGTGTACAAGCTCTGGTGCCCCTGCTGTGTTTTGCGTCAAAAAATATATTTCCTTACTTAGCAACGCCCAGCGTTTTGCCATTCTGCAGCTCGACGATTGCATCGGAATAGCTGGGTGTCAGAAACAGTTTTGGTACAAAGATTGAATCAGCACAGACAAGATGTATTGCAGTGCGAGATAGTTAATTCCTGGGGCGTCTCCAGGGCTCGTCGGCAAGCACGTTTGGACATGCCTTCAAAGTACTTCAGTGTGAAGTAGTACTGCTGGGGGTACCGAAGCCAGCACATAACCCTACTACTGTCAAAGTCTCAAAAACCCTTTTAACTGCGAATCATAGACTGACAATGCTCTTGCTCAGGGGGTTGAAATTACCACATTTGTGCCACCTCCCGTCCTTCCCAGACACCAACACAGGGTTGTGACCAAAAGCTCTGACCAGTTCCTCCACTTTGACTTTCCAACAATTCGTCCGTCTGCCGTGTCATTGCGTTCATGCTGTGAGAGCGCTTGATGCCATGTGGAACATAAATGAGCCTGTCCCGGCGAATCTCTTCGTACGGGGCGTTGGACGAAGAGTGGATGGCCAACCTGCGGGCAGCTCACCATTAGATCCGCAAAAATCCTACTTCATGTTAAATCATACATGATGTCTATCGAGAGAGCGTTTGTTAGGATGCTGCAATAAAAACCGGTTATGGCGCCAGATAGACGAGGGGCAGGCTCAGCGCCTTTTTCTCGAACTGGACAGAGCCGCCCCATAAGTTCCAACTCTCGACTTCGCACTTCCTTTTTAGCCAAAAAAGCTGAAATCGCGTACATTTTCTCTTGAGACGCCAAGAGGTCTGTTGGTCTTGGAAACCTCACCGGTCAGTTGCTTTTGTGGCTGAGTCGCAGCCCAGTCTGCGATCTCCTGACCTGGCACTCCAAGTAGACCTTAGTTAAAACAACGTTAAAACAGTTGTTCTTCTATGTTGTGACTGTTACAAACCAAAGGCACATTTTCCTCCACACACACCATTTTATTGGTAGGTGTTCCTGCTTCAGCTTTCTTGATACTCCCATATCTTGTTGAGCTAAACTTGGCATCAACCGATAACTCAAGGCTTGTAGGAAGGTTGAGCCGTAGTGATCCGAGCAGGCAGGCCCCTTCATCTGTATTATAAGCGCCACGACGAAGTGCTTCTCTCTCGGATGAGCTTGCCACAAGGAACAGTCGTTCCTTTAATCTGAGGGTAGAAAAGCGAGGTATGTCTCTAACCAGCTGATAAAAGCGCATGCCCATCCGTACGAAAGTCGTACTTCTGTGGTTGGCATACCCTCATCGATGACTCACAAACATTCTATCGGCTGATAAATCATTCCTTTCCACCATCTGTCGAGATAGCGCGTTTGCACTAGCTTGCAAGCTAGTTCGAACTCCTCAACAAGCATTGCGCCACAGTGAACTGCCTTCGCAGAAAACTTTGCCCTCAAAATATTGCTAAGCACGTACTGTGCTACGTATTACCTTCTAGACACTAGGCAGCTGCTGTATGTAACGCTTTCATTCCAGTGAATCCACAGCAAGTGGCTGAGAGGGGAACGCTTGCATGCAACCACGCTGTATTACCACATGTGACGCTCAATCCAAGTTTTCCACATGCACACGCTTAGTTCCACACTCAGTACAACCTGATGGAAAGTTATTGGGCCATCTGTAAAAAATCTCCCTCCTTTCCCTACACGCGCCCCTGAGGAAACCCGACATTAGGGGGAAAGGTACAATTACTGTGCGCTAAGGTACACTCTCTAAAAACTCAAAGCATCCATAGCTGACTGCATATCGCATCCAGCGCACACGCACACAACACTATTTATTTATATCGGGCTAACGCTACATTGCAGCCAATAAGCTAGGCAAATAAACGAACCGCGTATTCAACTTTCCACTCATTATTATTTGATCATAAATACTAGAGTAGAAAGTGTTTTTGTATGCCTTAGCCAGATGCGTTGCTGGAAAAAGGCAAAGTGCAAGAATCGGCCAGCGCAAGTGATCCTTGACCGGCGTTGGTTCGGAAAAAGGACGAATTTTATCCAAACTAAATGCCAGGCATAAGATTTTAATGCCTCTTAGAGCCCAATCACAAGACAACATGCACGAATGAACAATTCACTCGACACTTGACATTACGGAGGCCGTCTCTCAGCTACTCAGTCACCTTAGTTTCACGTAGACTACGGCCTTTCACACTCGCACTAAAACACTTGGGTATATCTGTAAGCTCTAAGCTGTGTGAACTATTGTGGAATTTTGAGTTTGCTGGGACTTTTGTATGCCTATCAAGAAGGGGCGTATGACAGTCTTAAGGGACCGCATCCTGATGTTCAGCAGAAATGTCCACGAGCACCTACAATTTCTGCAGCGTACGCATTTGCTGTTGAATAGCAAGTAATCGTATGTGAAGACACGCAAGTACTGGGTTCCCTTTAGAGCATTTGGGTTTCTTAGGATTTCGGCTGCAAGTAGTGAGCCAGATCCGGCAAAAATTTACTTAATCAAGGTCTGGCTCTACCTTTACTCCCCTCAAAGATTTCGCAAAGCTCTATATGGGTACATTGTTTTATCGAAATTTTATTCGAGACTCACTTGGATTTATGCTCCTTCGTCCGATCGACTTGTGCAAGGCAGTCTGTGAGCTGGACAGTTCCTAACAGGATACGGCTTCTTCAAAGCATCACAGGATTGCTTGTCTATCTCGTGGCTTCAGTGAGACCGAGAAAGAGAAGGAAATTTATTTGCGTGATGGGGGCATGAAAAAGTTGTTGGTACTATGTAGGCGTCATTTATTTCTCCAGACAAGCCATGGGACTTTTTTGTGCCGTACGAAAAGTTTTGAGGACTGATAAAAATCGAAGCTGATCCTTGGCTTTAGGGCTCTCTGCAGAGCCAATTTAGAGTAAACTATATTAGAAGAACATCACCAACGTGGTCACCTATACCAACGTGGTCGCCTAGGCGCTATCGCGACACCCCATCACTTCACCATTGTGCACGCAACTGCTCTACATATGGAGACTCACGGACCCTATTGGAACCGTGATAGTCCTATGCTTCTGACATCCATGAACACCCTACTAATGCCAATATCTCAGAACCGCAAATGGGAAAAAAATGCCACGTTGAGGATGGCATGCTGCTTCGAAACAAAGCATTCCATCATTTGTGCACTCCCATGTCCCTCTGCAGTGCGCTCCTGCGCATAGCACAGAATCGAATTTTGGGGGTCCACAGTGGAAGTTATAATACAGTGGATAAGGTCCTGCGATCTTTGTGATGGCGTGGAATGCATATCGCGGCAGAGCAGCATGCACTATCATACCCAAATCGCCAGCAGCTGCAGCAGCACAATTTTCTTCAAACCGAAGTTCTACAAGTCTCTTCGCATCCTGAGAGCAGTTGTAATAAGCTGCGTATTGGATGTATCAACCTAGTGTCAGCTGTCGAGAATCAGGATATCTTTAGCGTCGCTCTCAACCGACTTACAGGCATTGCTGATTTCTTGTCTTGCTTCACCTCTGTCACGACGCGCAAAGCTGCTCATTGATTCTTAACTCATGTCTAGAAGCCTCCTTGATTTCTGAGGATTAGTGTTATGAATAAAAAGCCGAAAATCACTAGTGCCTTATCGTTCTTCTTTTAATCCACCTGCCAGTGTAGTGTGACATGAACCGCGATCCATTCATAGGCCGACGGTTAGACAGATCGCACGACCCTCACTCCCCTGTGATATTTGCAACTCCATGCTGATAATAGTGAAATCGGTCGACTTGATTTGCTTCCATGCGCAGAGTGGGATCGTCATAAGACACTACCGTCGTGTGACCATTGCTCTCCTGTATTCATGCTTATTTCCTGAGTGACTCTGCGATCCAAGCGTGGACCTGGGGCTTCAGGGTCAGCAGCCACCCTTATAAGATTAGGCCTTTAGAGCTGCTAGTGCACAAAAATGTATGCGAAAAAGGATAAGCACATGATTATCGTAATCAGCGGCCAGTTGTATGCTTCGAGGCTCAAGATTTGGTCCTGATCAATCCGCAAGCTGTACAGGACGCGCTAGAAGGTGAACAGGCAAAGATGTTTGCGGCAAGGTGAGTATGCTCATTTGCTGTTCTCCAACAAGTCAGCGATCTTTCTTACCATATCATTTTCACTACAGGTTGGAGGCTGCACTCAACAATCCATATTGAATTGTATAGAGATTGCCTCCTCGAATTATTGGTGGACTTTGTGAGCCGGCAACCGATCTGTGTGGAGAAGGAGGATCCGTAGGGTGCCGTAGACGTGCAGGATTCAATAACTCTTGATCGACAAGGGCACAGTCGACGCGAGTCTCTACTTACGGGGTGCCGAACCCTAGCCGTAGTGGCTAACGGAGGAAAAATCGCGCGCTTTCTTACCTGTGAGGGTCTTTGCGGCTCTGTGTTTAGCAATACTTGAATGGCGACCGTACCTTTCCTTGCTAATTGTCCTTCCCCAGCGCATGTTCGGCCTAAAATAGCTACCTTCGTCTACGGAAATTTGTTGTGAAGTCTATTACTTTTAAGGCGCTTTCTCCTCAAATTCATGCATACGCAATCTCAGGCTTGTCCCTACACTCTTCCTTGCGCCCGATTTGTGGCTTGGAAAGCTACTATGCCATCGTACATAGGCTGTATTGGCTTGCAGCCATTGTTCCATTAGGCGCCAAACCATTGCCCAACTAGTGTCTTTTTGTGCACCTTACGCAAATTACATAGTTTGTTTTGCACAGCAAAAGTCTCACATCTTTCAGCGTTCTGTCGAGAACGAGCCATCGTGCCTCAGTGGTAGTGGTACTTTGCATACTTCTTCCCATCGATTTCACTTTACTGTTGTTGCGCACATTTGCGTTATCATTGTCTCCCCGTTTGTACCTGCCTGGATGTTGGGCGATAGGGCGGCAACTCTTCCGTCGTATGCAGCTGATCTCAGTGTACACGTAAGGAGGACGAGGGCGTGCTTTCACGGAATCAAGGGGAATATGTATTGAGCTAAATTAGACCCAAAACACTTTCTTTTACAGTTGCCATAATAAACTGCGATTTTGTTAAAAATTGACTAACTGGTTTGCCTGTTTGTGTAGTTTAATTATTTCAAAGTAGTGTCAGCTCGATACATGGCAACGCATCATTGTGTGTATGTGCGCTAGCTGGCATGTCCTACTAGCTGGGAATGCTAGGAGTCCCTAGAGGGTGCAGCCATGTGCACCCTGGCTGAGCCTTTCCCCAACATAACGGGAAATTAAGAGGGGTGAGGGTGGGAGGAAGAAAGAATACCCTTTTGTAGAACACCAAAAAAATGTCTATCAAGCTTGCATTGGGTGTGAAGTTAAGTATGCCCACACAGTGGCTTGAGAGTGAGCGGTTCCCCCACGCTGGCATTCATCCTCTTACGCAGGGGACTCCGTCGGATGTTGGCAACGTAGGCTAGGTGCTCTTTCGCACAGTTGAAAATGCTTCCGCCTGAGCTTTCCTTTTTTCGCAGTATTCCTGTCTTCAGGAATTCCTCGAACAAGGGCCTCCACCCTTGATTTTATAGGCAGATCAACTCGTGAAGCTGGCGAACACCTCTTTATGGCCACTCAAAGTCTGTACAATGTCCTGTCTTCTCTGCTATTTCATTCGGCCAGAAAAACTGGGCCGCTTATCAGCAGTTTGCGTTACAGGATTGTCTCAACCAGCCGCAGTGTGTACGAAAATCAGGCAACAATAGGGCAATCACCACTCATATTCCGAAATATTCTCAAGACAGCTTCACTCTCGTAGAAAATTCTACAGCGCTAATGATTAGTCTTATTTTTTGCAGGGTTTTTTGTTGCATGCCAGCCAGAGCAACGCTCGGCGATCGCAGCGACCTCGATGCAGGGTAGGCGAAGGTCCAGCGGGCGGCGTTTTATGTGAAATACCACTAAAAATTATGGATACGAATAAATGACGCAAGAATTATCATCTTTAAAGGCAATTAAGGTGCTTAAATAGGGTTTTTACAGAGCTTGAAGGCATTAGCCTTAGCAACAACATTGGTTCAGTTGTTTCCAGCACCATGGGGCCATCGGGCCGAGTTGTATCGGCCGCGCCATTTGCCGCTGCTTCTTCATCACATTGTCGCGCCCGCTTAAGATATAAAGTTATTTAAAATCAGAGACGGCCAATTCAATCGTGGGGTTACTCTCCTTGGTGTCTCATGTGCAAGCCCTAGTCCGAACTTCCTTCGCTTTCGTAGCTAACGGTCAAGACTAAAGCGCAGAACAGCTGTATGTCCTTTGCGCGCGCATAGCCGAAAACAGCTGTATTATCCTGAATACAATGTATTTCACCTACGTAGTTCGGCCAGGCGAGGCCCCAGAGGGCCGGGGACCCCAGTTCGAGCCGTTTTGGACCTTTTGCGTGAACTACAATCTTCGACTAGGCCTCCTCATCCAACTAGGCGCCTACGCAGCTCTTATTGCAACCACCGTCTCCGGTAATAAGGAGCCTCTCGCTCTTCTCACCTTTTACAGATCTAGTCCTGAGTCCGTAGGTACGTTGTGGATGTTTTGTTTCAACTCCTCCCGGTCTCCCCCTTCGGCAGTCGTCGCCAGCATCAGAAGTACTGCAATAAGACTCATTACCCTTCGACTTAGACTTTTCCGATAAGAAAATAATGAGTATCCAATTATACACAAATGTAAACGGCTTCAAGATAGGACCACGGGTTTAGTCCTATCTAGCTAGTAACCCAAACTGCACCCAGTGGGCCATTCGCACGACGTCCATATAAAAAACCCCACAGATGCCAAGCAATTCCACAAATTACGACCACTGCAAACGAATACATGCATTCATTCCGCTTTTGCAT